>NC_036871.1:15932290-15964051 GCF_002910315.2 Salvelinus sp. IW2-2015
AAAGAGAGATCTACACCTTCACCATCTAATACAGTAGACACAACAGAACTACACCTTCACCATCAGTAGACAATAGTACTACACCTTCACCATCAGTAGACAATAGTACTACACCTTCACCATCAGTAGACATAGTACTACAGTTTCACCATCTAATTCAGTAGACAGTAGTACTACACCTTCACCATCTAATTCAGTAGACAGCAGAACTACACCTTCACCATCAGTAGACAATAGTACTACACCTTCACCATCAGTAGACAACAGTACTACACCTTCACCATCAGTAGCAATAGTACTACACCTTCACCATCAGTAGACAATAGTACTACAGTTTCACCATCTAATTCAGTAGACAGCAGAACTACACCTTCACCATCAGTAGACAATAGTACTACACCTTCACCATCAGTAGACAATAGTACTACAGTTTCACCATCTAATACAGTAGACAGCAAGAACTACACCTTCACCATCTAATTCAGTAGACAGCAGAACTACACCTTCACCATCTAATTCAGTAGACAACAGTACTACACCTTCACCATCAGTAGACAATAGTACTACAGTTTCACCATCTAATTCAGTAGACAATAGTACTACACCTTCACACATCAGTAGACACAGTACTACACCTTCACCATCAGTAGACAATAGTACTACACCTTCACCATCAGTAGACAATAGTACTACACCTTCACCATCAGTAGACAATAGTACTACAGTTTCACCACTAATTCAGTAGACAGTAGTACTACAGTTTCACCATCTAATACAGTAGACAACAGTACTACACCTTCACCATCTAATACAGTAGACAACAGTACTACACCTTCACCATCTAATACAGTAGACAACAGTACTACACCTTCACCATCTAATACAGTAGACAACAGTACTACACCTTCACCATCAGTAGACAATAGTACTACACCTTCACATCTAATTCAGTAGACAGCAGAACTACACCTTCACCATCAGTAGACAATAGTACTACAACTTCACCATCTAATCAGTAGACAACAGTACTACACTCCCCATCTAATACAGTAACAACAGTACTACACCTTCACCATCTAATCAGTAGACAACAGTACTACACCTTCACCATCATAGGCAATAGTAATACAGTTGCACCTCTAATACAGTGACAACAGTACTACACCTTCACCATCTAATCAGTAGAAAACAGTACTACACCTTCACCATCTAATTCAGTAGACAACAGTACTACACCTTCACCATCAGAAGACAATAGTACTACACCTTCACCATCTAATTCAGTAGACAGTACTACTACACCTTCAGAATCTAAAAACAGTAGACAGCAGTACTACACCTTCACCATCTAACACAGCAGGCAGGACTGCTAAACCTTCAGAATCTAAAACAGTAGACAGCAGTACTACACCTTCACCATCTAACACAGCAGGCAGGACTGCTAAACCTTCAGAATCTAAAACAGTAGACACAATAGTACACACCTTCACCATCTAATTCAGTAGACAGTACTACTACACCTTCAGAATCTAAAACAGTAGACAGCAGTACTACACCTTCACCAGAAGATGGTAGCACAATAACAGCAGTCACAACGTCCACTCCTCTTGGTGAGTGTATGATGATATCCAGGTATTCTATCCTGCAGAAAGAAACAATTTATACTGAACAAAAACATAAGCACAGCATGTAAAGCATTGGTCTCATGTTTCATGAGCTGAAATAAAAGATGCCAGAAAATGTCCTTATGCACAAAAAGRTTATTTCTCTCAAATTGTGTGCACAAATGTATTTACATCCATGTTAAGTG
Source organism: Salvelinus sp. IW2-2015 (assembly GCF_002910315.2). Taxonomy (NCBI): domain Eukaryota; kingdom Metazoa; phylum Chordata; class Actinopteri; order Salmoniformes; family Salmonidae; genus Salvelinus; species Salvelinus sp. IW2-2015. The sequence continues at coordinate 15,934,101 of NC_036871.1, forward strand.
AGAATTTATCCTTGGCCAAAATATTCCATTCACTTGATAGGTGTGGCATATAAAAAAAATATGATTAAACAGCACGATCATTACACAGGTGCACCTTGTGTTGGGGACAATAAAAGGCCACTCTAAAATGGGAAGTTTTGTCACACAACACCATGCCACAGATGTCTCAAGTTTTGAGGCAGCGTGCAATTGGCATGCTGACTGCAGGAATGTCCACCAGAACTATTGCCGGAGAACTGAATGTTAATTTCTCTTCCATAAGCCACCTCCAACGTCGTTTTAGAGAACTTGACAGTATGTCCAACCGGCATCACAACCACAAACCATGTGTAACCATGCCAGCCCAGGACCTCRACATCTGGCTTCTTCACCTGCGGGATCGTCTGAGACCAGCTACCAGCTGATGAAACTGTGGGTTTGCACAACCGAAGAATTTCTGCACAAACTGTCAGAAGCCGTCTCAGGGAAGCTTGTCTGCATGCTCTTTGTCCTCATGAGACAAATGGTGGTCACACCACATACAGACTGGTTTTCTGATCCACGCCCAAACAATTGTTTTAAGGTATCTCATGTTGCGTTTATAWTTTTGTTCAGTGTAGTTTACCATTTTATCCAGGATAAGCACCTGTTTCGACAAAGAATGGCACATCAGTAAATAGTGCTCACTTATTAATATCCCTTTTCACTTTTCTTTTTAAAACAGACAACAAACGAGTCAGACACAGGAGGAAGCAATACTATACCTTCACCGCTAGAGGGTAGCACAGTCGCAAAAGTCACAGCCTCCACTGCTCTGGGTGAGTATCTGAACTGTCAATCACACCTCTAATCACACCTATCCCCTAGTTGTATGGACCAAGAATGAATGCAGCAAATTACAAATTGTTTATCATATACATGGATTATTTCAGAACTTGGATCAACATGGACTCTTCAAGCAACACATACCACCCCTGCTGTGTCTAACCCGGTACGTACCATTACCAGTCCAGCAGTCAAGTCATTTTGATCACACAACTGACACAACACCACCAGTCATAACCCTGTTCCACAATATGCACGCCACAACCATTGTCTCCAAGGACACAACCGCGATAGACCATAAGAACATCATAACCTCTTACAAAGGTAGGCTACAGTCCCTACTGCCAAGTTGCTCAAGAAGGAAATTATTGATTTTGTATAGGCCATACTTTACAGTCCAGTATGGGTAGGATCATCATCTTAAAACTGATCATATGAAATTGTGATCTTTTTTTCTCACAGATACTAAAACTCTGATCGCCCATTTGAGGGTCTCTATTGTTTCAGTTGGGGAGAGAAGTGAGGAGGAGATCATTGAGGCATTGCACAATGTAAGTGAAGCTTACAATCATCAACTCTGACACGGCTTCATTGTTCAATAAAACATTAGAAACCCCTACATAACCAGCATGAACCATAAATAGGCTATATTAAATCAACCTGCTGAGACCCCAGGAAGGAGAGACTTTATTTGTCACGAGATTTTGCTCTTCCTCTCCTCCTAGCTTGCAGCCCAGGTCCAAGCCTTTCTACAGAGGCAGTACTGTAAAGACTGCACACTCAAGATTAGAAACATCAGATGGACATGAGACCAACATTTGATCCAAACCATTAACCCAAACAATCTTATGAGGTCCCTAGCACTATCCCTCATCCTATAACCCTAATACACACTAGGGTTCCAGGAGGGTTCTTCAGCTGTCCCCATAGGTTCCAGGTAGAACCCTTTTTGGTTCCAGGTAGAACCCTTTTTGGTTCCAGGTAGAACTCCTTTGGCAGAGCTCTACCTGTAATCAAATAGGTTCTACCTGGAACCAAAAATTGTTCTTCAAAGGGTTCTCCTATGGGGACAGCAGAATAACACTTTTAGGTTCTAGATAGACTCTTTTCTCCAAGAGTGTAGCCTGGGCCCCACAGATCTACCTACCTCTGAATCTCCAAAATGCCAGGTCACACTTTTAAGCCATTTTAATTTTGGTTCCGGCTATATTTTCCGGCTATATTTTTTTCAGACTAATGAAATATATGGCCTATTAATTTTAACCAGGTTGGCCAGACATGTGCGAGTGTAGGCGTATGATGCTGTTTGCGCATGACAAGGAGACAGTAGAACATTTTCTTCTTTCCAACAGAAGCGCAGTAAAATAAACGTTCCTCTTTTGGTTCAGCACTGTTTCATAAGTGGCCACAAAACAAAGTTATTCAGTGCAATTTGTGCAACAAATGACATTTTACAAAATACACACATAATGTTTTCATTTTTAGGTTAAACAATTTGTGCAGTATTTAACGAATTCAGATGTGTATACGCAAAAAGAAAGAACAATATCAGCCAGAGCAGCGTGATATTATCCTTCCGCTACACATCATTTATTCGTAGGCGTAGCCAACATTTTTTTATGCTTTTACACGTGTTCCAAACTTCAAATAGGACAACAGGCGCTGATGTGAGAAAGCAGGCGCAGTAGGAGCACAGCACAAAAATCTAATTATGAGAGAAGAGGAAGGAGATTCCACCGCCCCAGGGACCGCGTTGTCTTTTATAGCTACACCCGCTCTGTCCGTTAGATCCTATTAGGGCAGTGCAGGCACGATCTGACCCAGGATGCTGCTCCCTCTGACCCGGGAAATCCTGTTGTCCTCAAGGCCTACTCTCACCGCCTTTTACCAAGCTGTTAAAAGGTATCGACAGTCATGGGTTAGGTACACCCAGCTATTCTCAGCCACAATATCCTTGGTTACCCCACTGAAGACACCGAACTAGGCTACAAACACTCTGCCGATTAATTGTAAAACACATAGCTTACATTTGCYACTTCATAAACTGGAATTTGTTTACTTTCTCTGTGTACCAACGAATGCCAAATATCTGACCATGCTTAATTAATGGGGATAACATAGTACGAGTGGAAGTGGAATTTGCACGAGCGCATTTAGGGGTTGTGGACCTTTCGAGTCCGTTACTTTGACGCGCTGGCTCGATGCGCGGCCACTATCACAAGCGGGCAGAGCGCGCGCGTTTGATTTGCCTCAAACGCCACGGTGATATGAGCCTCGTCTCGTGGCACGGATTCGGGAGGGTGTTAAAGGTAGAACAGAACGATACGTTGTTCGTTGTCGTAGTCGTACCTCTCAATCCCAGTTGTTTATTTCCAAGCATCGTTGTAGCAGTGCGTGGTGCAAATGTTAAGCGTATGTTCTCATTGCGCACATCTCCACAATCCTGCTAGATGCAATTTATGTTAGTTCTCTTGACTGATAAATTCTAAGGGTTCGCCTTTCGCCATCTCGGTTTGTAAACTCAGCTCATATAGGGTCACTGAGGGGTTGAAATCAGACCAACCCTTTAGCTCTGAACATACAGTATTACCTTGCTGCTCCCAAGGGACCACTTTCCAAGGCAATGGCATAGGAATGCCACTCAGACCATGGCTCTGAGTAGGAGCATATAACTTTGGGCTTGATTATGGTTAACTTGTATTTTCATTTTATTTTTTTTAGACCAGTCAATGCTTAGACCAAGGTCTCTTTTCCAGATGAGCCCTGTGTAGCACCACAATAGACATTAAAATACAATAAACACATTAAACGACACATTCGAATACATATTAGAATACACGTTATCATACCCAACAATACACGTAAAGCAAAACACAATCGTAAAAAACGGACACATTCTTCAGTAAATATGTCCCCTAACAACCATCTGAAATGCCCTAGAGGCACCAATTCCTCCATTTTGAAAGTGCATTGTAGATCATTCAACACATGAAGTGCAACAAAAAGCAGATCTGCCCAGCTCAGTGGAGATCAAACGGACCAGTTAGTCATCCCTGAGCCCTGGTCCGGTAGGCCTTACATCTATCTATACAGTAGGTTATAAGGTAAGTTATGGCGAAAGTTTATGCAAGAGGGTTTTATAGACAAAAAGAGTGCAATGCATCGATCTACAAGACTTCAAGGAGGGCCAGCCCACATCCTGATACAAAAAGCAATGATGTGCACTGAACCTATCACACGCACTAACGTGCAATGCGCTATGATAAACTGCACCCAATGACTTCAATACAGTCCCTTCTGCATTCATATAGATGATATCGCCGTATTCAATAACCGGAATGAATGTTGACTGAATGATTAGTTTTCTGCTATAGAAGAAGCCTATTTTAATTATTAATTTATTAACTKATTAATAAATATGCTATTTGAAAGACAGCTTTTCAACAATCCAGATGATATTTATAGGGGCACCATCCAAAGTACATATGCATAAATCATTAGATATGTGATGTGGAAATTAACATACACTTGTTTTTAACTGTATTAGGTACCAATTTCAGTTCAACAAATGCTTGGCAGATTGAAGCTCTGACAGAGCTTGGTCAGCTGTGGGGGCAATAGCACACCACAGTGTCATCTGCATACAGGTGATTATATTTTWAATTTTTTACAGATAAACCAATATTGTTCATGTAAATAGTAAAAAGAACCAGACCAAGAATCAATCCCTGTGGGACACCCTTTGTTATGTCCAGAAAACCTGATTTAACACCATCAGTAAATACACAGTGTTCTGTCCTTTAAATTATTTTCAAACCAGCTGCATGCAGCATGGTCCAGGCCAATTGATGAAAGCCTCTAAATTAGTAATGAGTGATCCACAGTGTCGAAGGCTTTAGACAGGTCAGTAAAAAGYTCTGCACAATGTTTATTTTTATCCAAACAATTAAGAACATAATTTAAACCCAAAGAAGTAGCAGAGATAGTACTATGACCTGGTCTGAAACATGACTGGTGTACATTTAGAATACATTTAGTAATTAAAATGGTCTAAGTTGAGTATTTACCAAGGATTCTAGAATTTTTGTTGGCAAGAGAGTTAGGAAATGGGGTGATAGTTATTTGGGCCACAAGGGTCACCACCTTTGTGAAGGGGGAGTATATTGGCCGCCTTCCAGACCCTGGGGATGGTACCAGAAATAATTGTAAGGTAAACATTTGTGTTAAAGATTCTGCAATCCGAGGAGGATCAAGCTGCAGCAAGAAAGGATCAAGCAAATCAGCTAAAGTGGATCTTGGACAAGGCATCTAGCACATGACAAAAAGAAAGTTGTTGAAATTAAAAGATGTTTCACTGATGTTGACGGAACTTCCATTGAGCCAACTATAGGCTGGGAGAGTGGGTCAGTTAAACCACAATTTCTTTCAAAGAAAACAAAAAAATCCCTACAATGGATAAATATGTACAGTATTTTGGCTTATGGCTGCATCCATAACCAAAAATAACATTTTGGGGTGATAGTGATAATTAGAGAACATGATGCCACAAGAGTTGATTTCACATACTGTATGTAGCCACCAATCCCCCTTTTCTCACTCTGTCACACTTGAAAATATTGTAATCAGCACTGTCAATGTCCTTATCCAGGAATCAAGCCATTTACCCAAGTCTCTGTGAGAACCAAAATATCCGGGCTCGTGTCATGCAAGAAGTTCCATCTTTGACATCAAACTTTGTACGTTGATATGTAACAACCCAAGTCCTCTATGTGATTTGTAAACAGCATGGGTATCCATATTATTTATGGTAGTTGATATAATAGCAATGGACAAGCTTACCACAGTGGCCTCCTCAATTGGGCTAACAGTGGAATTCAACTTGATGGTCACAAGATTATTAGTGAAAATGCCCCTGGAAATCTGTAGCAGTATGATGATAGRGCTGTGAAATAGTGGGAACGGGGAAAGTTAACTGAGCAGGGGTTGGGCTGTTTTTGAGTCAATGTTATGACAAGCCTATGACATACACTACATGACCAAAAGTATGTACATACCTTCTTGTCAAACATCTCATTCCAAAATTCATGGGCATTAATGTGGAGTTGGTCCCCCCTTTGCTGCTATAACAGCCTACACTCTTCTGGGAAGGCTTTCCACTAGAGGTTGGAACATTGCTGCGGGGACTTGCTTTCATTCAGCCACAAGAGCATTAGTGAGGTCGAGCACTGATGTTAGGCGATTAGGCCTGGCTCGCAGTCTGCGTTCCAACTCATTCAAAAGGTGTTTGATGGGGTTGAGGTTAGGGCTCTGTGCAGGCCAGTCAAGTTCTTCCACACCGATCTCGACAAACCATTCTGTATGGACCTCGCTTTGTGAATGGTGGCATTGGCATGCTGAAACAGGAAAGGGCCTTCCCCAAACTTTTGCCACAAAGTTGGAAGCACAGAATCGTCTAGAATGTCATTGTATGCTGTAGCATTAAGATTTCCCTTCACTGGAACTAAGGGGCCTAGCCTGAACCATGAAAAACAACCCCCTCCACCAAACTTTACAGTTGGCACTATGCAGTCGTTGCAGGTAGCGTCCTCCTGGCATCCACCAAACCCAGATTTGTCCGTCTGACTGCCAGATGGTGAAGCGTGATTCATCACTCCAGATTACGCGTTTCCACTGAGTCCAATGGCGGCAAGTTTTACACCACTCCAGCCGATGCTTGGCATTGCGCATGGTGATCTTAGGCTGATGTGCTGCTGCTTGGCCATGGAAACCCTTTTTATGAAGCTCCTTTCGAACAGTTATTCTGCTAACGTTGCTTCCAGAGGCATTGGAACTCAGTAGTGAGTGTTGCTGTGTGCTCGATTTTACACACCTGTCAGCAACGAGTGTGGCTGAAATAACAGAATCCACTCATTTGAAGGGGTGTCCACATACTTTTGTATGAATAGTGTAAGTTACCTATATGATTTGTTTACTTTAGTTTATTAGGATCCCCATTAGCTACTGCACATGGGGCAGCTACTTTTCTTGGGCTCCACGGAAAACGTACAAATACATGACAAAGTACAGTACAGCAATATACAAGAAAAACATAAGATATTACATAACATTCAAAATAAAATAAGAGTTATACATAGGACTGAATTCCAAGAGACAACAAAAATACTATTTGCAGCTATTCATAGCTACATATTCATATTTGTAAATACAGTACAGTTGAATTAGATCTTTAGAAAAAGGAAAGGCGCTGTGATAAAATATATTTTTGTATCTGTGTTTAAAATATTAACTTTAAACCCTTAAACCCTCTAGGGCTCTATTTTAGCAAACGTAACACAATGATAAATCTAAGCGCAGTCGGTAGCGCTATAGGTTCAGCGGTGTGTCAGAAATATCTTTGCTATTTTCACTATCACAATTATTGGCGCACTTGCTCGGTGTTGGCACGAAAAGGCTAGGTTTTGATGAATTAACAAGTTGTGGGTGTGTGGAGGCTTGGCCCCACMTTGGCCAATCAGAACGTGCTCCGTGGCGAAATATGTGTTTGCTTCAAGTTGTGTATTTACGGTCTTTTATGTATTGCCTTGGAATCAATTCCAATGCCAATGTTAGTCCGTTTTAGTTTGTTAAATGGCTTACAGAAATGAAATACCAAAATGGAGACCTATCTTTGCTAAACACGTTAACGTGAACCAATTTGCAGTCCACATTGTTCTAAGTAGTTGCATGACTTCAATAGCATTCACACTGATATAGGGGCTAGGCCTACTGTAAATTGCATTATGGCTGAGCATGCACATGCAAAACATTGTCAATAAGCAAGATTCAATTAATTATTGATAAGGCCTAAAATGAGAACGAATAATTCTAATACGTTTGGTTGTAATACAATTAAACGYAAAACAAGCAATTTTTTACATGTTACAGATAACTTCTAAATACGAGATTCACAGGTATTCACCGAGGTTCTCATCTCTCATTTCATGATGGGCATGGACACGTAGCCTACATCATGGAGGGGGTTTTACGCAGGTCCAAATCTGAACTTGCATGGCTAAAATAATGTGGGCCTGCCTACAATGCAAAGATTAAAAGGAAATGTGAGCTCACTGTTTTACTCCTCTCAAACTTAATATTTTAATATAGCTTTGGTGATTAAGATGAATTTCCAAGCAGTCACAGGAGCCAAACCCTTTATCGGCTGTCTTGACTACTTCACGATTGCATTGGGCAGACAAAAATAGCATTTTTTGAGAGGAGGGGGCGCTACGCTTGGTTTTTAATCAAATGAAACGAAATGGGAAGAAAAAATATATATATGTTTCTAAATACGAAATTTATAGGCACATTAGGCTACCCTTGTTCCACGCGCATATGTGCGGTCTGCGTCACAGCTGGATAGGCTGCGTTTCTGCTGTCAAAATGCATGCRATAATCAACTGTGATACTGCTAAAACTAGCTTTTAGTTGGTCTTAAATATCCCTATCAGCGCTGCTGAAATTAGCACTTTGGATCATGTTTTTAATGGCACACCTCAAATATTTCCAACCCGCCCTTCTGACCGCAATCAAGCTGATAAAAGACAGGTAAATTGCCGAACCTGGTGTTAGGTCTGGAAATGCTAGTGCGCCAGTTTTGACAAGATGAAATGGCAAACTAACGTGGGTTTGACACTGACGCTGCCTTAACGCCAGCCGAAAATAGAACCCTTGGTGGCAGAGCATTCTACAATGACATGGCTCTATACATAACTGAGCGACGCATTGAATCTGTCTTTGGTTTGGGTACCGTGAAGAAACCCGCGGTGGCGTGTCTGGTGGGGTATGTATGTTCGGTTGGATTGTATGCAAATAGATTATACAAGTGCTTAGGCATTTTCAACACACAACTGTTTCTTTAAAAGGCTAGAAGAGAAGTAGTCAATTTCTCCATAAACCTAAACCATGAAAGACTATCATGCATGTTGTTGATGTTAGTTCTGTGTGTGCAGGTAAGGGCAAGGTGTGCTGCTTTGTTTTGAGCCAGCTGCAGCTTTGATAGGTCTTTCTTTGCGGTACCTGACCATATTACCAGACAGTAATCAAGATGGGATGATATCAGAGCCTGAACAACTAGTACAGTTGATCTTTGTGTCAAAAACTCAGAACATCTTTTTATAACTTTTGTGGTGGCAGGTAGCCTAGCGGTTAGAGCGTTTGGCCACTAATCGAAAGGTTGCTGGATCGAATCCTCGAGTTGACAATCTGTCCAGGACGGTAGGCCGTCATTCTAAATAAGAATTTGTTCTTAACTGACTTGCTTAGTTAAATAAAATTTTAAAAACACACATATATTTGGAGATTCTAACTTTAACCCTTTCCTGGGTGGTTTATATAAAACTGAACTCATAATGATAATGGGTTGTATTTCTAATACTTATATTTCTGATAATAACAAAGAAGGAATTAATGGCTTTTTGACCAGATCAGCAGATGCCTTATCTGGTTTAGCTCAGCTGCAGCATGGTGCTCTATTCTTTGTGCCACTTCTGCATAGCTGTCTTGATGGACTTTTGTCACCTATTTAAATACAATCACTCTCTATGTAAAATGTTTGTTCTTTATTTCATACGTACATATTAAATGCCATGAGAAATGAGGTGGAATTAAGAATGACGGCTGTGTCATTATTGTGTAATAACGCAAACAAACCTCTTGTTGACTAAAACACCCCACTCAGAACAGGTTCTTTGCCCATGCATGTTTTCATAATTGGTAAGTTTATATGTAAAATTGAATGATTTGTCTCGTTCTACATACACACATGTTATCAAAGACACAAAGACACAAACACACACACTATCCATTCCACCGGGCCTTTTAAGTGTCTCTTACGTTCTGTGGCATGTGGCGTGTGCCATGTAAAAGGCCCTTCTGGAATTGATCCTGATTGGACCTCACAGGAGGAGATTCCGGCCTTCCGATGACCCACACTTTGAGATGCCCCCCCCCCCCCCACCCCCTCCATCACAGGCAGCCCTCTTCTGCATCTCCCACCCCTGATCCCCTCCTGCTTCCAGTGTCTCATTTTAAAATGTTGAAGAAGGGGAACAAAATTAAAGAAATTGTAGCTGAAGGTTTCATAAAATCACTAGCAGGTCCGCGAAAGGTCCATATTGAAGTTTTCCTGGATTTTCCGACTGTCAAAACATTTCCCTGCAGCATTGCCTCGCGGCCAGCCAGCCCGCCAGACAACCCAACCCCAGGGCTCAGAGTTTCCTCTCCTTTACTCTACTCTTCAAAGTTAAATCTACTCTTTGTCGTTCAAATTCAAGTCCAAATCGTCTGTGTTCAATTTCTCCTTCCCTCCTCCTCCTTCGCCCATGAACTCCATGTAAGGTTCCTCCTTTTGTGCACTGTTGACAAAGCTGTTGAACAGGGGCATAGCCAGGAAGGAGTAGAAACCAATGACGAAGCTCTTGAACAGGGGCATAGCCAGGAAGGAGTAGAAACCAATGACGATGCTCTTGAACAGGGGCATAGCCAGGAAGGAGTAGAAACCAATGATGAAGCTCTTGAACAGGGGCATAGCCAGGAAGGAGTAGAAACCAATGACGAAGCTCTTGAACAGGGGCATAGCCAGGAGGGAGTAGAAACCAATGACGAAGCGGATATAGAAGTAAGCATTGTCGCAGGACGTCCTGGGGTCCTCAGCCATCGGGGTTGGGGTTGTGATGGGCATGGGCATGGGGAGGGATGATGATGGGGTGGTGGTGGTGTTGAGATTGTGGTGGACACGGTTACAACCATTGGAATTCCAGTTCTTCTAGGATGATCTTCCTGCATTGGGAGAGTAGTGCAAGAAGCAGGGTTTGGTTCATGGCGAAAGAAGAGAGAGAAATAGAGATGTAGGGAGAGGAGATTGTGAAAATAAAAATGGTATCAAAYGTATCTGATGATGGAATGAGAGACGATGAAGAAAGAGTCCTAGAGAGAGGAAGACTTTGGAGAAAGACGTGCAGAGGGAAACTAAGAGAAGGGGTAAATGGAGAGATAGAGTGTGAAGTGACGACACTGAGCTGCATTGGGAATGGAATGTTGTTCCTAACCTAGCATCTCTCTGACACTGGATTAAGAGGCATTGCTGAGATGAATTCCACGTACCACCCTTACCAGTAAAAGYCCATGGCAGCTACAGGGCAAAGTTCCTCTGGGCAAAATATCAGAGAGAGTTCAGTCTATCAATTATGATAAAAACATGGTTGAAATGTCATATTGATAAATGTCACTAGGCTAAAATAGCATACACACACACCACGCAGAAAAGTCATTCCAGATCAATGTATCCTTTTTAACTTTTTGCCTTCAATCATAGCTTTGCTTTAGTCAAAACATTGATCAAAGCATATTTTTCTATTTCTCCCTCTTCCCTCTCTATCTTTCTCTAAAATCAACTATTCTTCACTCCTCCCTCCCTTTCTATCTCCCTCCCTCTCTTCTGAAATTCCTCCTCCCCTTCCTTCACTTTCTATTGGAGGGCCGGGAGGCTGCAGGAGCCTGGCGTTGTTGTCAGCTCCGGTCAAGTACTCTACACATTTCAAAGAGTGTTGGGGTCAGGGGTTAAGTTGTCTCCAGTGTGTGGCTGCTTGAGTGACACTCTGCTTCAGAGGAGGCCTTTGGCTCCTACTTCCATTGTGTTCAACAAGTTAAGCACTTGTAAAAAGAGTTTGCAGAAGGACTAAGAAAACAGTGAAATGGTATCTCGCCTTGATCTCTCAACGTGAACGTCCGAGCTTGGACACACAAGTAAACATTAACACGCAAACATACACACTATTGAAAATAAACACACAATGTAGGAAAACATGCACACACACAGGAAGATGTATGAACTTATACATGGACACACACACACGCACACACACACAAACACACACCATATAAAATGAGTGACACTGCCAGCTGCATACACCTGATCCCTGGATCCCCCCTTCAGAGAGAGAGAAAGAAAGAACGAAAGAAGATGAGAAGAATGAGAGAGTGATAAAAACACCGATATCCATAACTTGTGAAGTGTCAGACAACTGGCTGAGTGTTTTTCTTTCTGCCAGGGCGCTGGGATCGGGACGTTTTGCCCTCTGAACCCCGTGTGTGCCCCAAATGGTGCCCTATGTCCTAGATAGTGCACTACTTTTGACCAGAGCCCCTTGTAGTGCACAATCTAGGGAATAGGGTGCCATTTGGGACGCGAACGCAGTCTGAACCCCAGTCTGAATCCTAGAGAGACAGTGGCAGTGACTAATGTCCCAGTGTGTCTGTGGTGTTGTGTTTAGATCGTTTACAGGGTGCTCTGTTTTACTCATTACGGGTGTGAAGGGTCCCCCGGGGAGGAGGAATTTGTCCGAAAGCGGTGTTTATGAAAGGGAATATATTTATGAATGAGTCAATGTGCCTTTAAAGTGTTAGGGAGCCACTGTGCTGCAGGGAGAGAGAACATGAGTGGATGAGAGGCCCCGACCGACTGTCCGTCATCAGTCATGGAGAATGCTTGTTCTTAGACCACAATAAAAACATGTTCTATGCTCAATTTACTGTGTGTGTGTGTGTGTGTGTGTGTGTGTGTGTGGGTGTGGTGTGTGTGTGTGTGTGTGTGTGTGTGTGTGTGTGTGTGTGTGTGTGTGTGTGTGTGTGTGTGTGTGTGTGGTGTGTGTGTGTGTTGTGTGTGTGTGTGTGTGTGTGTGTGTGTAGAAAGGAATGGGGTGGGTGGATGTGCATATTGTTCCACTTATTTTTCTTGGAAAACAAAACATATCTTATTGCAGGAAAAACTGTAGTTTTAATATGGATACTTGAAATGTGAATGAAATTAAAAACTAAATTCTGAATTTTGGTAAAGAAAGGCAGTGGATGGTCACTTGGGACATTGCCATCTTGTCTTGTCTGAGTCATTGCTCTGTTGGCTTGAGTTCCCTTTGTTTAATACAGTTACAGTATCTCAGTGTTTCTTAACCTTGGTCTTGGGGACCTAAAGGGGTGATTGAAATGATCAACTCATCATCAAGCTTTGATGATTTGAATCAGGTGTGTAGTGCGAGGGCAAAAACAACAATGTGAAGCACTTTGGGACCCCGGGTCCACGATTAAAGAACGCTGCAGAGTATCTAAATCAGATGTACCTAATGTAGATGTCCTGAATGGGCAAGTAATCTGTTCTCAGTAATCTCATCAATGATATTTACCCAAATTCAAAACTAGTTCATATCTTATCATAACTCATAGTTAGCTAATATCTGTACTAACATTTTTCAGTACATAATCAAAATTGTAAAGCCCATAGATGGTATGGTAAAGACAGACACACTGGTTTGAAATCAATTAAAACACTTCAGCCTGTACACATTTTTATATATTTTATTATAAATAGTAAATAGTGCTGCATTTGACACAAGACATATTAAAACACAAATCATTTTATGCAGTCATAAATGAAAATGATATATGTATACAAAAGAAACAAGGCAGAAAAAAAAATGTTTGATTTCCACACAACTGAATGCTATGATCAGGGATACTAACAGAGAAGAGGTGGACTGAATAAATACTAAATGAATGAGAGTGGTATGTTTTTTTCAGGTTCAATTTACACTTGATTGGACTGTGACTGGTAGCCTGGGCCTGTATTCACAAAGTGTATCAGAGTAGGAATGCTGTTTTGCCATTTTGATCATAACTAATATGATTATATGGACAGGAGGGACCTGATCCTAGATCAGTACTCCTACTCTGAGATACTTTCTGAATACAGGCCCTGGTCCCAGATTCGATTTATACAGGCCCTGGTCCTACTCCGATTTCTACTCAAATCTCCCATTGAAATCAATGCAAGATTTATGCAAAAGTCCAAGCTACCTGTACGTGCACAGATCTTGTGATAGGATGATTTTTGCTTCAAAGTGATCCGTGCAACCCAGCTACCATTTTATTTGCTAAAAACAATATGGATTACAAAAAGGATGTAGTCAGTTAATTGAGGAGATTGTTATACAGGGATGTGTCAATTCATTTCATCTGAGGTTTGAATGGATTGCACTTCTTTGGGTTGCAGCAGCTTCCATCTACTACAGTATATTTCTCTATCATCCTAGTTGGGTGAAAGACTGTCCAGACCTTCACTGTCCAGACCTACAGTACATATGCTTAGAGTCATTTTTACAAATCAAATTGATGGCAGTTTTGCTTCTCCTGATAGAACACATTTCATTTCCCCAAATCATATCAAATAATACAAAGTCTAAGCGTGCAGTATTTCCCTAAGACATTGTGAGTGCCTTACATAGAGCATTGTGGCTGAGTGAGCGGTGTGCCTATTGCAGGTCCATACATCATCATTATGCCTCAGGATTGTGCRCTAAAACCTTCTTTTCCTCCCATCATCACAATATACCCTGAAAGCACATCCATGGAAGGAAAACTGTTTACCCAGTCCTCTCCCACTCTCTGCCACTTATTACAAATCAAACGCAGAGTGTTGAATGAGTGAATGTAGTTTTTTGTTGGGGTTTAATTCACTCCTTTTTTTGTTGTTTATCCTCTTCTTCTCCTCTCCATTTATTTTTCTCGTCAAGCATGGAGAGCGAGGCGTGCTTGGTTTTCGGAGCATGAAGTGAAGCGCGAGCGAGGCGAGTGCCAGGTAACTAGAGAGGGCTTCCCCTTTGGTCCTGATTATTCCATTGAGTCAACCCCCCCTCCCTCTCATCCCCGAATCCCCAAAACAACCCCCTCCCTCCATCTCTCTGGGTTGTCCCTTCTCCTCAGGGGCTGGGTGGGGAGAAGGCAGAGGGGGAAGAAGAGAGGAAGGGGGGAGTGCTCCAGAGTTGACTGTCGGGTTGACCAGAGATCTCATCCACTCCTGGCCATGGTGGGGCTTCAGATAATGAAAGGCACCTGAGAGGAAAGGAGAGAGAGAGGGAAAGGGTTGGAACTGTTCTCCATTGGGTTTCATGTCACTCTCTACCTCCTGTGTCAGGGAAACATCATGCCTGATGAGTAAGGAGGTAAATAGTGGGTGAGAGGGATGAGAGCAGTGAGAGGTGGAGAGAAGGGAGGGGTTGAGGGTGTTAAAGAGGCAAGGAGTGTGAGGCAGATCTGAGGCTTTTCCCTGTGGCTGGGCTGTACTGTACTGGGGGAGAGTTAGCGTGAGCCTGCCCTTGCTGCGTTGGTCCTGGCTGTGGCTCTGCTCCAGTGATCAACAACAACTCAGACTGCATCTGACCTGCACAGAAACACATGGTTCTAATCCCCGCCTGCCAGAGGCCATTTCGCTCCCCGTTAAAAAGACCCCCTCTCAAACCCACCTTCCACCCACCCCTCTCTTACCAACCCCCTATCCCTGCGAGCTGCCTGCACACAGGTCCCGAGCCCGGACCTCGCCAAATTAATGACATCAAGATGCCGCCACTGATGGGCCAGTATACACTACTCAACATGTGGCAGTGTACCTCACCCCCACCCCACTAACTCTACTACACCCCCCCCGGGGATCCCCGGGCCCCAGTCCCCCCCCCCCCCCCCCCCCCCCCCCCCCCCACCCCCCCCCCCCCCCCCCCCCCGGGGGGGGCACCGGGGAGAAACCCCCCCCCCCCCCCCCCGCCTGTCAAACATGTTTTTGGGAAGCCGCTCATTTGATTTGGGGAGGTATCTTTGTTACCCAGGGGTCATTACATGGCTAGGTGAGTGAGCGGAGGATTTGGTGGTCCAGCTCATCACACGGGTCGTGGAAGGTCACAGGCTGATGGTTATGGGGGAGGCCCCACTGACATACCTCTGCATCGGGCCACGTGGATGTATGGCGTGGGTAAGTGCTTGAAGGTAATAGTAATGTAAACCGAAGTGCCCTCTGGACTACTAGCCGTGCCTCTGACATACATGTAATGTCACAGCCTGATTTGAGAGCGTGATTCAAGAGGCTCACTCATCATGTTGGCCTTTGCAATTAACGTGGGTTATGATTCTGAAAATCTAAACCTTGAGTATGGTCTTTAATCATAGGAGACTATATACTGGTATATAGAAATGAATGTAGTTAGTATACCTCTAATGATAATCTAATGTGTCTTTTATACAGGCATTTAAAGCAGAATTTKTTTTCAGAATAACTTACAATCAATGCATTCAAACAAAAAAGGGATATAAATAACTAATACACAAATACTTTAAAAAAAACGTTACCAACAACCACATGGCAACAATATCATTGCACATAAAACTCCCATGACCCACCTTGCTCTGTCCATACTGTCCGTACTGGTATGAGGGGTGGTGGTCCATAGCGTAGGCTGGGGAACTGTAGGTGGGCGGGCAGTAGGACTGGGAGTTGGGCAGGGTGGGCATGCTGGTCAGGCCTGGCAGACCCTCCAGGCCCCGCTGGGAGCCGTGGCAGCTGGCCGCCATGCCACCCCCGGGCTCCATCCCACCGGTCAGGGGAGAGAGGGCAAAGTCACTCTGGTGGCTAGGCTGGTGGGGCACTCCTCCTGGGTTCAACAGCCCCATCACCTGGAGAAACAGAGGAGAGGAGAGAGGTTAGAATTGAATGGATTGTGGTGGGTTACAGTMGAATAGAGTATCGTAGAATGTGGTAGACATGAAGAATAGAGTAGAATAAAATTTAACAGAATACTTTTTCTCATACAGGTTACGCAAGTCTCATTTGTTCACAAACAAATGAATAGATACAGTTGAAGTCTGAAGTTTACATACACCTTAGCCAAATACATTTTGTCACAATTGCTGACATTTAATCTTCGTAAAAATTCCCTGTCTTAGGTCAGTTAGGATRACCACTGAAATGTCAGAATAACAGTAGAGAGAATTATTTATTTCAGATTTTATTTATTTCATCACATTCCCAGTGGGTCAGAAGTTTACATACACTCAATTAGTATTTGGTAGCATTGTCTTTAAATTGTTTAACTTGGGTCACATGTTTTGGGGAGCCTTCCGCAAGCTTTCCACAATAAGTTGGGTGAATTTTGGCCCATTCCTCCTGACAGAGCTGGTGTAACTGAGTCAGGATTGTAGGCCTCCTTGCTCGCACACGCTTTTTCAGTTCTGCCCACACATTTTCTATAGGATTGAGGTCAGGGCTTTGTGATGGCTACTCCAATACCTTGACTTTGTTGTCCTTAAGCCATTTTGCCACAACTTTGGAAGTATGCTTGGGGTCATTGTTCATTTGGAGGACCACTTGCAACCAAGCCTTAACTTCCTGACTGATGTCTTGAGATGTTGCTTCAATATATCTACATAATTTTCCATCCTCCTGATGCCATCTATTTTGTGAAGTGCACCAGTCCCTCCTGCAGCAAAGCACCCCCACAACATGATGCTGCCACCCCCGTGCTTCACGGTTGGGATGGTGTTTTTTCTGAGGTCTTGGCTGATTTATTTTGATTTTCCCATGATATCAAGCAAAGAGGCACTGAGTTTGAAGGTAGGCCTTGAAATACATCCACAGGTACACCTCCAATTGACTCAAATGATGTCAATTAGCCTGTCAGAAGCTTCTGATGCCATGACGTAATTTTCTTGAATTTTCCAAGCTGCTTAAAGGCACAGTCAACTTAGTGTATGTAAACTTCTGACCCACTGCAATTGTGATACAGTGAATTATAAGTGAAATAATCTGTCTGTAAACAATTGTTGGAAAAATGACTTGTGTCATGCACAAAGTAGATGTCCTAACCGACTTGCCAAAACTATAACTTGTTAACAAGAAAATTGTGGAGTGGTTGAAAAACGAGTTTCAATGACTCCAACCTAAGTGTATGTAAACTTCCAACTGTAAGTACAGCCCCTARATGGCTTACTCCATGAAGACAAACGTACAAATAGCATTTACTGTATCTTTTGCACACGTAACACATACTTTTTCTCATGCAACATTATTTTACACACATAACATACTTTTGAATAGCTCATGCATTGATGTCAAAAGGACATATGCATGAAAGTTCAATTTGAGCGCTCATATCACGAGTTGGGGTATGTACAGAGTCACACAGTACAGATTAGGGATGCTGACTGTGTCAAAGAGGACGAGAGGAGAGTTCAAGATGGAGGAAGAACAACAGGGATTGACTGGTGAATTTACTACAGCAGTAAAGTCGTGTTACTAATCCGGGCCTAAAAAAAAGATGTCAGTTCACATCAGAGAAAACGTCTTCCAACTCAGTCTCGGGAAACATTAGATGGATTTTCCAGGAATGTATTTGTGAGGACACATTGAATTTCTGACATTCTTTGAAGGCTGTTAGAAAATACCTTAGGGTCCTGTAACATACTGTACATCCGACTATCCATAAAAAATAAAATCATTTATACAAAAATCACGCAACGTCTTTATGAGTCTTCAACTTTACATGTATACCTAGTCTTCATTGACAGACAACTATAACCCTGTTGATTCTTACTGATCATGACTATGTAACTTGTTTCTGTATATTATATATAGTTTCTAGAATAACCTCTCCTTTCCTGTCTTCTCCTTCTTTCCTCTCCTCTCCTCTCCTTCTTTACTCTCCTTCTTTCCTCTCCTCTCCTCCTCTCCTCTCCTTCTTTACTCTCCTTCTTTCCTCTCCTCTCCTGGTTGTGACCATGAGAGACACATTATACTGTGTTCACCCAGACACATGGTTCCTGTTACATCATTTCCTAAGTGACAGACGGACAGGGGAGCCCGCATCGGTTCGGGACCGCACAGTTCTGGTCCACTACACCGCTAGATAGCATTTTCTGAATTACTCTGTTCAGATTTTACTGTATCCTATGGATTGGAATCGAAAAGGTTATTTACTATGATAAATTTACAGTACCACTTTTTAAATTTTTCATGAAACATGTTATATTTTATTCACAATACAAAACCTATGGTAAATAACTTGTTGATTCATTTTGTCGTCAGTGTCTACTAGATAAAGCAGATGGTGTGTTTAACTGTATGATAAAGTTTATGAATGACCGTTTATGTGTTTGAACAGTATACTAAAGGAGAAAAACAGACTTGAATCCTTCTTTTTCTCCCTCTCCCTCTCCCTCTCTCCCTTCCACCCCCACCCACTCCGTCCTCTCCCTCCTTCCCTTTCTCTCTCTCCAGCTTTCTCATTTGATGCCCAAATTCACCGTGTCCTTGTGGGGCCTACAATGGAAAGGCCACAGGGTACGTGGGAACAAGGAGTATGATTCTTTAACACATTTCCAAAGTGTGTGTGTGTGTGTGTGTGGCTGTGTGTGTGTGTGTGTGTGTGTGTGTGTGTGTGTGTGTGTGTGTGTGTGTGTGTTGTGTGTGTGTGTGTGTGTGTGTGTGTGTGTGTGTGTGTGTGTGTGTGTGTGTGTGTGTGTGTGTGTGTGAAGCACTTTCTGTTAGGGGTTAAGAGGTCTCCTTGGTGATACATCGTGAACAGCTGCATGAGAGTTTGTGTGAGACGAGATATCGTCAAAACGAGGGGAAAATAGGTGGAGTTAGTGACCGTTAGAACATACAGCAAAGAGAAGAGAGAGAGGGAGAAAGAGTGAGAGAGAGAAAAGAGGTGGAGAGATAAACAGGAGAGGGGAGAGAGAGAGAAAGTAGATATAAACAGGCATGAGAGTGACAAAGGTAGACAAGATAATGAAGAGTGACATATAGAGAGAGAGAGAGAGAGGAGTGAGCGAAGCCAGACAATACTGTGAAGAATAAACCGAAAGAGACACTTTAAAAAGAGCAGAGAAAATGGCAGAATGCTGAACTAATGGTGAATAATTGAAGGATAATCGTGCTGCTTCCCACCTGGCACCACACACACAGACACACACACACACACACACACATATGCCGGACAGCCACACACAAACACACTATCTGTCTGAGAGTATGTAATTTACAGGAGCTCTGTCAGAGGAATCTAACCTAACGCGTCTTAGGAACATGCTGATGTGTGACTGACTACAAATGGGAAACACTGGAGGTCACACATCCATTCATCTTACAGTGTGTGTGTGTGTGTGTGTGTGTGTGTGTGTGTGTGTGTGTGTGTGTGTGTGTGTGTGTGTGTGTGTGTGTGTGTGTGTGTGTGTTGTGTGTGTGTTGTGTGTGTGGGTGTGTGTGTGTGTTGGTGTGTGTGTGTGGTGTGTGTGTGTGTGTGTGTGTGTGTGTTTGTGTGTGTGTGTGTGTGTGGTGTGTGGTGTGTGTGTGTGTGTGTGCCTGTGCACGCCCGTGCATCTGTGTATGTTTGAGTATATGTGTGGGTTGAGGGCGGGGAAATATATGGAAATGATTTTTTCTGAATGGAAAACCCAAATGTTGGCATGTTCACAGGGAAAAGTGTAGATAACAATACGTATAGATCCGTATTACATGTTGTACTGCCGTCATGGCGAGAGCATTTAACCCATATTTCCTCCGATTTGAGGTTAGATACAGGATTAGAGGAGAGATAACTGTATACAATCCAATTGATACGGTTATCTGATCAAAAACCCCTGTCTGGATGTTGTGTGTGTGCGTGCATGTGTGTGTTTACATGCATGCCTGTGTGTGTCTGAGACTGTTTGTGCATGCGCACTAGGGCTGACCCCATTTGGTCGATTCTTTGGTCGATAGGCTGTTTTTCGCCCAAGATTTCTTTTAGTCAAGCAGTGGCAAATTCTACATTAAAACAATTATGGCACACGAGACACCTGTTTGATTCACTCCTGTCTGAGTGGACTAATCCATTGCGGAGGCTGCGGGGGTGGCACACCAGTATCACCAGTAGTACATTTACCGATAATTACCATCATTTCTCATCTACAATGTTTGTTTGTTAAGGTCCTTTCTGTTAATGCATTCAATATATTATTATTACAGTCTTACCGATGTCATTGTAGAAGTGGACACGTTGTTTGCAGAGCGCACAACCTAGGCTACAAGTTTGGGTTTATTTCATTCCATTTACGAGTTGTCAATTTATTCATTGTCTTTTGTTTGGAGCACTCCTGTCAATGTTGAGTAAGGACACGCACCTGATTACACACAGAAGTAGGCCCAGGCTACCCTGGCCTGCACGCAAATGTAGGCCTATAAATGTGCCCATTTGGGGATCTGATACTATTTCTGATTGGCTTAACTCACCATCACTGTGGAGTGTCTCAAAGTAGGAGAGAACGAGCGAGAGAGACAGAGAGGTAGAGAAAAGAGAGTGGAGAGATAGACAGATCGAGAGAGGAGGAGAGAGAGAAAGTAGAGATAAACACGCATGAGAGTGACAAAGGGAACAGAAGAGAATGAGGAAGAGAATGAGAGAGAGAGAGAACAGAGAGTAGGAGAGAGAGGAGAAGAGAGAGAGGAGGAGAGAGAGAGAGAGAGAGAGAGAGAGAGAGAGAGAGAGAGAGAGAGAGAAGAGAGAGAGAGGAGAAGAGAAGAGAGAGAGAAGAGAGAGAGAGAGGAGAGAGAGAGAAGAGAGAGAGAGAGAGAAGAGAGAGAGAGAGAGGAGAGAGAGAGAGAGGAGAGAGGAGAAGAGAGAAAGATAGCCTGCATATAGTTGATTTTACAAAACATATTCAAATATTTTTTACACATACACAACATTCATCCATTTTTTTTGTCAAATCGGTTGGTCGACAGAACAGACGACTCTCGTCGACCAAGATATTTTTAAGGGACAGTCCTAATGTTGTCTCAGCCTATGTTTGCCTGTGCGTTACGAGCTCCATAAGTATTTGGACAGTGAAATGTTTTTTGTTGTTTTGGCTCTGTACTCCAGCACTTTAAAAATGATACAATGACTATGAGGTTAAAGTGCAGACTGTCAGTATAATTGAGGGTATTTTCATCCATATCGGGTTAACCATTTAGAAATTGCAGCCTTTTTAGTACATAGCCCCCCCCCCCCCCCCTCCCCCATTTTAGGGACCAAAGCAAAAGGATAAATTCATTATATGTGTATACAGTAGTAAAAAGTTAAGTATTTGGTCCCGTATTCTAGCCACAATGACTACACAAGCTGTGGCTCTACAAATTGTTGGATGCATTTTGCTGTTGTTCTGGTTGTGTTTCAGAATATTTTGTGCCCAAATAAAATTAATGGTAAATAATGTATTGTGTCATTTTGGAGTCACTTTTATTGTAAATAAGAATAAGAATATGTTTCTGAACACTTCTACATTAATGTGGATGCTACCATGATTACGATAATCCTGAATGAATTGTGAATAATGATGAGTGAGAAAGTTACAGTGGCAAAAATCATGATATTTGTGCATCTGTAACTTCTTCACCATCATTTCACATTCATTCACGACTCACGATTCATTCATGGGTTATCTAATCATGGTAGCATCCACATTCATGTAGAGTGTCACCCGATATGGAAAATTACCTTCAAATTAAAGCGGACAGTCTACCTTTTCACCTCATAGTCATTGTATCTTTTCAAATCGAAAGTGCTGGAGGGCAAAAACAACAACAAATGTGTCATTGCCCCATTACTGTTGGAGCTCACTGTATGTGTGTCAAGCCAGTGGTGTATTCCTCCAGGCTCACTGTATGTTGTGTCTAAGCCAGTGTGTGTATTCCTCCAGCCACTTGTTATGTGTGTCTAAGCCAGTGTGTGTATTCCTCCAGGCTCACTGTATGTGTGTCTAAGCAGTGTGTGTGTATTCCTCCAGGCTCACTGTATGTGTGTCTAAGCCAGTGTGGTGTATTCTCCAGCTCACTGTATGTGTGCTAAGCCAGTGTGTGTATTCCTCCAGGCTCACTGTATGTGTGTCTAAGCCAGTGTGTGTATTCCTCCAGGCTCACTGTAGGTGTCTAAGCCAGTGGTGTATTCCTCCAGGCTCACTGTATGTGTGTCTAAGCCAGTGTGTATTTCCTCCAGGCTCACTGTATGGTTGTCTAAGCCAGTGTGTGTATCTCCAGGCTCACTGTATGTGTGTCTAAGCCAGTGTGTGTATTCCTCCAGGCTCACTGTATGTGTGTCTAAGCCAGTGTTGTGTATTCCTCCAGGCTCACTGTATGTGTGTCTAAGCCAGTGTGTGTATTCCTCCAGGCTCACTGTATGTGTGTCTAAGCCAGTGTGTGTATCCTCCAGGTCACGTTATGTGTGTCTAAGCCAGTGTGTGTATTCCTCCAGGCTCACTGTATGTGTGTCTAAAGCCAGGTGGTTGTATTTCCTCCAGGCTCACTGTATGTGTGTCTAAGCCAGTGGTGTATTCCTCAGGCTTCACTGTATGTGTGTCTAAGCAGTGTGTGTATTCCTCCAGGCCTCACTGTATGTGTGTCTAAGCCAGTGTGTGTATTCCTCCAGGCTCACTGTATGTGTGTCTAAGCCAGTGTGTTGTATTCCTCCAGGCTCACTGTATGTGGTCTAAGCCAGTGTGTGTATTCCTCCAGCTCACTGTATGTGTGTCTAAGCCAGGGTGTGTATCCTCCAGGCTCACTGTATGTGCTGTCTAAGCCAGTGTGGTGTATTCCTCAGCTCACTGTATGTGTTCTAAGCCAGTGTGTGTATTCCTCCAGCGCTCACTGTATGTGGTCTAAGCCAGTTGTGTGTATTCCTTTCCAGGCTCACTTAGTGGTGTCTAGCCAGTGTGTGTATTCCTCCAGGCTCACTGTATGGTGTCTAAAGCCAGGTGTGTATTCCTCCAGGCTCACTGTATGTGTGTCTAAGCCAGCTGTGTGTATTCCTCCAGGCTCACTGTATGTGTGTCTAAGCCAGTGTGTTATTCCTCCAGCTCACTGTATGTGTGTCAAGCCAGTGTTTATTCCTCCAGGCTCACTGTTATGTGTGTCTAAGCCAGGTGTTGTATTCCTCCAGGCTCACTGTAGTGGTTGCTATAAGCCAGTGTGTGTATTCCTCCAGCTCACTGTATGTGTCTAAGCCAGTGTGTTTTCCTCCAGGCTCACTGATGTGTGTCTAACCAGTGTGTGTATTCCTCCAGGCTTCACTGTATGTTGTGTCTAAGCCAAGGTGTGTGTATTCCTCCAGGCTCAACTGTATGTGTTGTCTAAGCCAGTGTGTGTATTCCCCAGGCTCACTGTATGTGTGTCTAAGCCAGTGTGTGTATTTCCTTCCAGGCTCACTGTATGTGTGTCTAAGCCAGTGTGTGTATTCCTCCAGGCTCAAACTGTATGTGTGTCTAAGCCAGTGTTGTATTCCTCCAGGCTCACTGTATGTGTGTCTAAGCAGTGTGTGTATCCTCCAGGCTCACTGTATGTGTGTCTAAGCCAGTGTGTGTATTTCCTCCAGGCTCACTGTTATGTGTGTCTAAGCCAGTGTGTATTTCCTCCAGGCTCATTTGTAGTGTGTCTAAGCCAGTGTGTTATCTCCAGGCTCACTGATGTTGTGTCTAAGCCAGTGTGTGTATTCCTCCAGGCCACTGTATGTGTGTCTAAGCCAGTGTTGTGATTTCCTCCAGGCTCACTGTATGTGTGTCTAAGCAGTGTGTGTATTCCTCCAGGCTCACTGTATGTGTGTCTAAGCCAGTGTGTGGTATTCCTCCAGCTCACTGTATGTGTGTCTAAGCCAGTGTGTGTATTCCTCCAGGCTCACTGTAGTTTGTCTAAGCCAGTGTTGTGTATTCCTCCAGGCTCACTGTATGTGTGTCTAAGCCAGTGTGTGTATTCCTCCAGGCTCACTGTAATGTGTGTCTAAGCCAGTGTGTTATTCCTCCAGGCTCACGTATGTGTGTCTAAGCCGATGTGTTATCCTCCAAGGTCACTGATATGGTGTCTAACCAGTGTGTATGTTCCTCCAGGCTCACTGTATGTGTGTCTAAGCCAGTGTGTGTATTCCTCAGGCTCACTGTATGTTGTCTAAGCCAGGTGTGATTCCTCCAGGCTCACTGTATGGTCTAACCAGTGTGTGTATTCCTCCAGGCTCACTGTATGTGTGTCTAAGCCAGTGTGTTGTATTCCTCCAGGCTCACTGTATGATGTGTCTAAGCCAGTGTGTGTATTCTCAGTCTGTATGTGTGTCTAAGCCAGTGTGTGTATTCCTCAGCTCACTGTATGTGTGTCTAAGCCAGTGTGTGTATTCCTCCAGGCTGCACTGTATGTGTGTCTAAGCCAGTGTGTGTTCCCTCCAGCTCACATGTATGTGTGTCTAACCAGTTTTTATTCCTCCAGGCTCACTGTATGTGTGTCTAAGCCAGTGTGTGTATTCCTCCAGGCTCACTGTATGTGTGTCTAAGCCAGTGTGTGTATTCCTCCAGGCTTTCTGCTCTGTGATTGAAGCCCATGGCGGTTCCCGGGGGTGTCTCTGTTTCTCGGTGGTTCCGGGGATTAAGCCTCATCGGGGTGCAAAGCCTGGCCGCTTGCTGCACTGGTGAGAACAGATTCCTCTGGTATGCCCCGGATCAGCTAGCCAGACGTCTGAGACCCCACACCCCAGGGAGATATCCCACAGTACACTGGGGCAGGCTAGACTGGTCCCCTAAACCTTCATGTTTTACTACCAACCGAAGCACTACCACTCAGAGCATAGGCCAAACTACTCATAACATAGGGCTAACTCAGAGTGATGATGTATTCCTACACCATATAACCAAAGGGTAACCACTCACAGAGCTAAAAAAAAACACCACAAGAATTCCATTTTTCATGGACTAAAATCTCAAATAACTTCCAAAACCACCAAGAAGTGTCATTCAGCACTGTTTAACGATCAGACAGACCAGAATAACAATATAGTGTAACAACCCACTGGGCAAAAACTGGTTGAATCAACTAGGTTTCCACGTCACTTCAAACCAAAAATTCTATGTTACGACGTTGAATCAACATGGAAAACTGATTTGATTTGAAAAAAGTCATCAACGTAAGGGAACGTAATGTTTTTTTCTTTACCCAACCAATTATTTTGTTGATTTCCCATTGAATTCACATTAGTTGACAACCCAACCAAATGTAAATCCAAAACTAGCCGTTGAACTGACGTCTGTGCTCAGTGGGAATCCACAGTATCGAGGCTTTTCTGTGTAGACATTGCAGAGTTTATATAGCTTTGTGTGTGCGTTTATTTGGTATGTCTAATTGTAAAGTTAAGGTTTTTATCCACTCACTATAAATGTCATAAAATGTATTAATTCGTATTCGATCTCTTATTATTTAAAAGTTCCATCCAGTCTGAAATGCAAATGAGCATATTCCAATATGCATTAAAAAAAACTGCAGATGAATACATGAATTAAAACAAATTAGTCAACAAAGTGAGTCATTTGCATAAATTACACACCGCATTACTAAGGGATAGATTCCTTCATTCCAATCAATTAGCACACTGGAACGTTTCATAATTGCAATTCAGGACGGACGCATACATTCCAGACGTATGCGTTTGATCGTGCACGTGCACGTGTGCATGTATGCTTCCATATGCAAGCTAAGATAGCCACTCTCTGAAGGGAAAGACCCTCTCAGGGAGGCTGATGGTGAAAATCAGCTACAAGAGAGAAGCACCTTTGGCCTCCAAGCAGAGTAAAAGTAATGGAAATGATTTGTCCTCTTAGGAGAGAAGAAGACATCTACTGACCGTTTGCGTGCGTTAAGTCGACTCTACTCAAGTGGTGGCTTGTGGCTAGTCGGCACCAGGTTGTAAAGGAACCAATGTGTTCTACTGCTGTTCTCAGTTTAAGTAGTCAATTATTGTCCATTTCCCAGAATGGTTTCACGGATCACCAGGTTGTGTTGTCCTGCTGTCATTAGCTGATGAAAATGACAAGCAGACACACACACACACACGCCCTCAGGGTTCCCCTTGTCACAGAAATAGGAAGAAGTGCCCTCTCTCATGGGGCGAGGACCCAGCGTGCATTGCGTGGGGCCTGGCCACCCTTTGTGGCGGTTAAAAGCTAGTTTTCCGCCTGTTAGGACGGCCCCCTCACGGCGTACGGAACCCGCCATGGACTCTAATGACTGTGTAATCGGCCATAATTGTATTTTCCGTTTTCATTTGTGTCATCTTCCATCTGCCACTCTTCCTCTTACTGTCGTCCTCTCTCACACTCCCTCCATCTTCTACTGTCTCCTCTCTCTTCATGAAACATTTGCATAGCACAAGTCATCCCTATTGAATGCATCTGATAAATGGATGTCAAATCCACTCAGTCACCGAGCTAATACATCTACTGAAAGTTATCAAGAACAAACCCCCTAAACAGGGTTTACCATTCCGATGGTATAAAACCTATACTAAATGTCAAATTGAAACTATGGAATCGACATGTTGCAGAACAAAACACTTATGTTTGTGCTGCTAGCTACAGTCATGACATTGAATGACTGACCTGTGGTGAGAGGCCGTTGCTAATGCTGGGGTTGACTGGGTTGGAGTGGCCAGGGGGGGGCACAAAGCTGTCTGAGTAGCCTGAGAAGCCGTGGCGTCCGGAGGACAGGCAGTAGGCCGAACTCCCGTCCTGGGTCCCCACTGAGGAGCCAAGCCCACCCTGGTGCACCGAGGTGGGGGGGAGAGGCTGAGGCCTGTGGACTGTACTGTGCTGCTCTGACACTGCTGAGAGAGAGAGAAAGAGAGAGAGAGAGAGAGAGAGAGAAGAGAAGAGAGAGAGAGAGAGAGAGAGAGAGGATGAGAGAGAGAGAGAGAGAGGAGAGAGAGAAGAGAGAAGAGAGAGAGAGAGGAGAGAGAGAGAGAGAGAGAGAGAGAGAGGAGAGAGAGAGAGAGAAGAGATAGGAGAGAGAGAGGAGAGAGAGAGAAGAGGAGATGAGAGAGAGAGAGAGAGAGAGAGGCGAGAAGAGTAGTGGATTAGGGCTAGCTGATTGGATCGTTGAGTCAATTACATCACATCTGTAGATGACCTTTAATGATATGAACGAAGATCAAAGAGAGAAGTAGATGGTGGAAGGTGTGCTCAACTTTGTGAGATGGAGGTGGAGGGTAGGGGCTGTCTGACAGCTGATATGGCTGCAAAAAGCTCGACATGGCCGAAGGTGGGAAAACCGCCAGGGATCAGGTGATTAAATTGCCATTAGCTGATTGGCTCCTGCCTGTTTCCTCCACCTGGCTCCCTGTTGCTGAACATACCTAATAAGAAATAAAATAGAAGCACGGTGAGAATCTAATTCTGTGTGAAAAAATAGTACATACTGTGTGTGGTGTGTGGTGTGTGTGTGTCGTGTGTGTGGTTGTGTGTGTGTGTGTGTGTGTGTGTCGTGTGTGTGGTGTGTGTGTGTGTGTGTGTGTGTGTGTGTGTGTGTGTGTGTGTGTGTGTGTGTGTGTGCAATAGACATGCCTAAAGTGTGTGAGAGTATTCAATGTGTGTGTGTATCTGTGCTGTAGCCTCAAGCAGAACAGACAGATAGAGATCTGAACATCTGGTGCACTTTGAAACCACAGTGACATTACGTCTTTGTCTCACTCTAGGTCCCCAATTACATTCAGCCGTGGGATGATTTGTCCTTGAGTGGATGGTTGGGGGGCGCGGAATATACAGTTGAAGTCGGAAGTTTACATACACCTTAGCCAAATACATTTAAACTTAGTTTTTCACAATTCCTGACATTTAATCTTAATAAAAATMCCATGTCTTAGGTCAGTTAGAATCACCACTTTATTTTAAGAATGTGAAAGCTCAGAATAATAGTAGAGAAGGATTTATTTCAGCATTCATTTCTTTCATCACATTCCCAGTGGGTCAGAAGTTTACATACACTCAATTAGTATTTGGTAGCATTGCCTTTAATAAATCTTCTTAGGGCTAGGCCCCTTTTTCTCAATTTCTGTCTGAATGACATGCCCAAAGTAAACTGCCTGTTGCTCAGACCCTGAAGCCAGGATATGCATATAATTGGTACCATTGGAAATAAAACACTTTGAAGTTTGTAGAACTGTTAAAATAATGTAGGAGAATATAACACAATAGATATGGTAGAAGAAAATCCAAAGAAAAACAAACCAGTATTTTTTTTTGAGAGAGACCATGCTCTTACAATGGCAAGTATCAGGGCATACTCAATTTTAGCTCCCAGGATGCAATTCATATGGCTTCCACATGGTGTCAGCAGTGTATGTTCAAGGTTTCAGACTTGTAAATTACAAAACGAATAAGAAATATCAGTTTTAGTACAGGGACACAGTCTTGGAAATTCGTGTTTAACTATTGATTACATTTTAGGGTATCTGAGGAGTAAATAGAAACATATTTTGACTTGTTGAAACAAAGTTTAGGTGTAGATTTTCGTATTCCTTTCTCTGCATGTTGAACGAGTGGATTTCTCAAATCGATGGCTCCAACTAAACTGACTTTTTGGGATATAAAGAAGAATTTACCTAACAAAACGAKACCACATGTTATAGCTGGGACCCTTTGGATGACAAATCAGAGGACGATTTTCAAAAAGTAATTTAATCACTATTTGTGAATTTATGAAACATGTGCCGGTGGAAAAATATTTTGTGGMGCGCCATCCTCAAACAATCACATGGCATGCTTTCGCTGTAAAGCCTACTGTAAATAGGACAGTGCAGTTAGATTAACAAGAATTTAAGCTTTTAACCGATATAAGACACTTGTATGTAGCTAAATGTTTAATATCCATAATTTGTATGATTATTTATTTGAATTGCGCACCCTACAGTTTCACCGGAAGTTGTCCCGCTAACGGGGACGTCTAGCCCCCTAAGCCATTTTGCCACAACTTTGGAAGTATGCTTGGGGTCATTGTCTATTTGGAAGACCCATTTGCGACCAAGCTTTAACTTCCTGACTGATGTCTTGAGATGTTGCTTCAATATATCCACATAATTTTCCTGCCTCATGATGCCATCTATTATGTGAATTGCAACAGTCCGTCCTGCAGCAAAGCACCCCCACAACATGATCCTGCCACCCCCGTGCTTCACGGTTAGGATGGTGTTCTTCGGCTTGCAAGCCAGCCCCTTTTTCCTCCAAACATAACGATGGTCATTATGGCCATGTTGGTTGGTTGGTTTGTTGTGTGTGTTGTGTGTGTGGTGGTGTGACATGTGTGGTGTGGGGTGTGTGTGTTGTGTGTGTGTGTGCTGGTGGGTGTGGTCTGAGCATTGTATTGCATTGCCTGCCCTGCCCATGTGTGTTAATGTGCTTGCCATGTTGTGTACTTGTCTGTGTATTCTTGCATTCTTGCCTATGTGTGTATTGGTCTTCACTAACCTGAACTCTGGGCT
>NC_036871.1:15964474-15968128 GCF_002910315.2 Salvelinus sp. IW2-2015
TTGGCCAAGACAGCTAATTTTTTTGTTTCATCAGACCAGAGGACATTTCTCAAAAAGTACAATCTTTGTCCCCATGTGCAGTTGCAAACCGTAGTCTGGCTTTTTATTGGCGGTTTTGGAGATGTGGCTTTTTCCTTGCTGAGCGGCCTTTCAGGCTATGTCGATTATAGGACTCGTTTTATCTGTGGATATATTACTTTTGTTACGTGTTTCCTCCAGCATCTTCACAAGGTCCTTTGCTGTTTGTTTGGACTGATTGCACCTTTCGCACCAAAGTTATGCTCTTCTCTAGGAGACAGAACGCGGTCTCCTTCCCTTGATCGTTAATGACGGCTGCGTGTCCCAATGGTGTTTATTACTTGCGTACTATTGGTTTGTACAGATGAACGTGGTACCTTTAGGCGTTTGGAAATTGCTCCAAGGAATGAACCAGACTTGTGAGGTCTCCAGTTTGTTCTGAGGTCTTGGCTTTATTTTGATTTCCCCATGATGTCAAGCAAAGAGGCACTGATTTGAAGGTAGGCCTTGAAATACATCCACAGGTACACCTCCTATGTGACTCAAATTTTGTTAATTAGCCTATCAGAAGCTTCTAGCCATGACATCTATTTTGGGGAATTTTCGCAGCTGTTTAAAGGCACAGTCAACTTAGTGGTATGTAAACTTCTGACCCACTGGAATTGTGATACAGTGGAATTATAAGGTGAAATTAATCTGTCTGTCTAAACAATTGTTGGAAAAAATGACTTGTGTTCATGCACAAAGTAGATGTCCTAACCGACTTGCCAAAACTATTAGTTTGCTAACAAGAAATTGGAGTGTGGTTGAAAAACGAGTTTTATGACTCCCAAACTAAGTGTATGTAAACTTCCAACTTTATTTGTTACTTTGAAATAATTCGAACCTGCAAATTGACGTCAAGAATCCCAAACAGTATTTGACAAAAACAAAAATCATTTCAAATCTAGATCTCACTTGATACGATGACATACATTAATGCCTCTCTATTTTAGTGTGGGGATATTGGGGAACAGATTTCCTCAATTAAAATCACTTTGAGCTGATTTCCTGGGTTTTACAGTCTTTTATGTCCAACACTGAAAATGAATATACAAATGTATATATATATATATATATTATATATATATATAATATTCTTTGTATTTTTTGTTTTGAAACATTGGGGGCCAAATAAAATAAACAGCCCATGGGTCGCCTGTTGGGGATCCTGTCTGTGAGTTTGGCCCTCTGAGCTAGCTCTTCTCTGGTGTATATATCAGGGTAGTGTGTTCGTTCAAAGGCTCTCTCCAGCTCCTCCAGCTGCTCGGCTGAAAAGGTGGTCCTACTGCGACGCTGTTTCCTCTTTAGTGGCAGGCCCGGCTCGGAGTCCACGTCTGAACCCTCGTCTGAGTGGCTGGCTGCAAACACATAACAGATAATGGTTATTCTGATTGGCCGGTTAGAAAAAAGACTTGGAATGTAAAGTAAACCCTTGACCTTTATTAGAGAGACACACAGAAGCAACAGGTGTCKAAGACTTGGGATAAATCCTGCAATGTAATGTAATGACTAGGGCACAGAGTTTGACCTGGGTAGCTCCTGCGGTCAGAGAATAATATATCTAGTTCTCGCCCACTATGATGTGGCCTTAGGGCTTTCACAGGGTGGGATCACTTTAAATTGATTCTTAACACCCCCTTCTAAACATCACACAGGCCACAGTGGATCCTAAGGTGATCAAAAGAGAGCCCAGAGAGACCAGTAGTCTGTTTAAACATGGATTAAAGGAGTTGTATACCTGTTGGGCAAAGTAGGATATCGCCATTTTGGATGAAAAATGAATCCCAGATTGTGTCTTTTATCTGCTTGCTCAGTTGAGGGCTGCTGGACAGCGGGACAGAGAGACAGAAGGGACAGAAGGACAGAAGGGACAGAAGAGACAGAAGGACATAGGGACAGAGGGATATAGAGAGAGACAGAGCGACAGAAGAATATAGAGAAAGACGGACGGACGGACGGACGGCGGGAGGGATATAGAGACAGACAAACAGATGGAGGGATATAGAAACAGACAGACAGAGGGACAGAGGGATATAGAGGCAGACAGACAGAGGGACAGAGGGATATAGAGGCAGACAGACAGAGAGACGGAGAGGGCTTTTAAGGCCTAATTCAGCAGAAGAGTGGTGAATGAAGGCTTGAGGCTGGGAGACTGAAGGACTAAAGCAGCGTATGGGGGGAGGCTAGCTGTCTATTAAATAATGATTAGGGTCCTCAAACTAGCGTGACAGCCACCCATTGTCCACCATTACGTGTCTGCAATGCACTCGTCACACACACACACATAAACGTATACACACACACATGCATCTGTCTGCTGTGTCTAGGACCTCTGATTTCACGCGTTGCTTTTTCTCTATAACAATGTTTCCAACGCAGATGGCTACAGACAGAAAGGGTTAAATTCCATTCCCTTGAGCTCTTTGCCTGAGGGACCTTCTAATCATGAAGTCTGACAGAAGGTGGGACAGAGCTTTAAATAGGGGTCTGTCTGAGTCTGTGCTCGTATGTCTCATAGACCCAAACATCCACCTAAAAGCAAATCCAGTTTTATTGTAATGATAGTATTACCCATACCAAGACCACCTCATGTCTCTGTGAGGCATCAGAGAGGAGGAAAGAGGTGGAGAGAAAGAGAGAGAATATGGTGTGGATGCATGGTTAATGGAGGTAACCTCTCCTCTACGCTTCTCCTCTCTTCAGCTCTCTCTTTCTCCTCCCTCTCTCCTCCCTCTCTTCAGCTCTCCCTCTCTCCTCTCTCTCTCCTCTCCAGATTTAGGTTTAATTAAAAGTAGAGAGCCAGGCAGGCAGGGGAGCGGGGCTCCCGTCTCTCCCGTCTCCTCAGTGCCAGCCTCTGGAGCCGAACAGGAAATGCTTGTGCTGGTTGCCAGTGAGAGCCCATCCAGGCATTACACAGGGATTTGAGCTCTGGGAATTCTGCTGTGGCTCCGGAACGCCGAAACAAGATTCCAACGCAGGGAAGAGCTCTTTATTAGATTCAGACCAGGGGCACCGGACAGAGCATTGAGAGCAAAGAAGCTCATGGGAGATTTGTTGGACGTGAAGAGTAAATATCCATCAGAGCAGAAAGTTTTGAGCCATGATTTGGAATACTGGTCTGGCTTGGACGTTTGTGTTACTTTGACAGCAATGTTGAGGAGAGGTATGGAGAAGGCATCAACCCTAACTGAAAAACTGATCAAGTATAGTAAATCTTTTTTTTCTGCAGTGAATTTTACATTAATTCTATTGGGATGCTATTATGTCCTAAACTATCAAATAGTCTCAAATTCTGCCCCCAAATTATTCTGCCCCAAAAGCAACTACACGTGTTACTCAAAACATTCACAAAACAAGAAACTGATTAATTAAGCGATAAACAAGATAAAAACCAAACAAACCAATAAACAAATACACACATCATGGTCATTGCCATTTAAAGGAAAGAAGAAAGAGAGAAAATGAGACAGAAAGAGAGCTGAAAACAAGCTGAGAAGAGCTGAGAGAAAAGAAGGAGACCAAAAGAAAGCTGAAAACGAGCTGAGAAGAGCTGAGAGAAACGCTCTCTCTCTCTCTCTCTCTCTCTCTCTCTCT
>NC_036871.1:15968846-16024447 GCF_002910315.2 Salvelinus sp. IW2-2015
CTCAGTTACGCCCACCCCCCTCAATCTTCTCAACTCACAACCCCCATAGCGCCCGCACCAACCCCATGCACCCTGGCTATAGAGAGAGAGAGAGAGAGAGAGAGAGAGGTAAAAGTGGGGTTGCTCTCTATTCTGCTCCACTCATTGTTAAAACTGTCCCTTCCACCACATCCATTTCCATCACTCCACTTCCCTCTTCCTCCCGCCACAACCGCCCACGTTTGAGTTTGAGAATACCAACCACGTTCCGATGCCGTGGCGGATCACAACGAGAGGGCAACATCGACGCAAACGCAGGAACCTAGAGCAACAGGGTTCCCACACATTCCCATCAACAAACAGGAGAAGAGGATACTGAACACACAAAGGGAGGCCTCGACCTCCTCACTTCAACACTCAAATCAAATGTTACGCTGGAGCTAAAGAGCCAGGGTGCTGAGAATACAAAATACTCCACAGTTTGGCTGTGCCTCTGACAATAATCTAAATGAACGTAAAAATGTATTATTTTCCCTGAGGAGGAAATTGGTTTTGCTGCTGAATTACCCACTAAAATAGACATTTAAACAAAGCAGGACCAGGACGTGTAAGGCCAGTAGATAAAGGATACATTGAATAAGGTTGACAGAGCGACACAGTAAGGATAGATAGATATATAGATTTCAACAGGTACGTAGTTTGTGTTAGACAGTGCTTCCCTCTCAAGCATGAAACACACCGAAAATCTCACTGCCGATAGATACTTATCACAGTTGCTAGAACAAAAGCGGTACCTGCTGGGTGCCAAACCAGTAGCGACAAACCTGACATTTCTACTTTTAGAATCGCAATGCAGTGGCCAACAACTTGACTTTGAGCCAATCAGAGAGCACGAATCCCCAAGTGGGGGAGKCAACAGGAGTGACAACAAAAAAMAAAAAATAGGGCATGAGCCAATCACAATTAATATGCAATTTAGGCTATGGGATGGTAGCTAGCTAAGTGCACAGATGCAATGRACACAACACTAAATACTTCCTCCAAGCTAGCTAACCACTGTAGCTAATATTTACATTATCATTAAATCACAATGGATTCGTTTCCATGAAKAACTACCTGTGTTAGCTGCCGAGTTAGCGCAGTGTCCTTAGCTAACTAGCGAGGTTGTGCCAGCTAGCGAATATGCTAACATTAGCTAGATATTTCAACATGTGGCTCGGGTCTGGCACTGGCAGTGTGGYATTATGTATTCAATTGTTTCTTTGTCATCTTGCTAGGTAGTTATCTAGCTGTGGGCATCAAGTGKTTTCTACAAAATAGCAACATTAGCGAAGCTATCTAGCTTGTTAACATTGGAATCTAGACCATGAACTAAGCAACACATACGGACATGCATTGCCAAACAACGCTACTGCCACATTCTGGATTGGAGTGTTTTAACAAGGCTGAGTGGCTGACGACTTCTAGGTCTTTGCTGTGTGAACACAAAAGGGATTGACTGCCAACACTGTTCAGAGGTGCTGAGTACTGTCGGCAGGSAAACGTTTGACAATCCTAACGGTGTGTCTGAGATTTTAAATAATTACAGTCTCTTAGATCGATGCATTGAGCACTTTTTGGTTATAAAGCCCTCTTGCATAAACATCCGCCGTACCTTACTAAATTGTTAACCTTCAGACGTATAAGTTACCAGACCTGGACTCAGGGATCAATTCAATCTCCAATGAGTCTGCATAGTGTTTTTATTTGTGCATCTCATGTGGAATCCTCTCCAAAAGTCCTTCAAGTTGGTGGAGTTGGTGCCTTTAGGCGGGCAATTCAGGCAGATGTCAGAGGGCCTTTTTACTGAAGAATATGTTTGTTTCGTATCATTGTGTTTTGCTTTTCGAGTTATGTGTTTTTTTCATGTATTGTGTAATGATTGCGTATGTAGATTCAGTTGAAGTCGGGAGTTTGCATACACTTATGTTGGAGTCATTAAAACTCGTTTTCAACCACTCCACAAATTTCTTGTTTAACAAACTATAGTTTTGGCAAGTTGGTTAGGACATCTACTTTGTGCATGACACCAGTAATTTTTCCAACAGTTGTTTACAGACATATTATTTCACTGCTATCACAATTCCAGTGGTCAGAAGTCGTACATACACTAAGTTGACTGTGCCTTTAAACAGCTTTGGAAAATCCAGAAAATTATGTCATGGCTCAGAAGCTTCTGAATTAGGCTAATGACATTAATTTGATCAATTGGAGGGTGTACCTGTGATGTATGTGCAAGGCCTACCTTCAAACTCCGTGCCCTCTTGCTTGACATCATGGGAAAATTCAAAATAAACAAGTCTTGGGTTCATCCTTGGGAGCAATCTTCCAAACGCGCTGAAGGGTACCATGTTCATCTGTACAAACAATAGTAAGATATAAATACCATGGGCCGTCATACCCCTCAGAAGGAGAGCGCATTCATTGGTCTCCTAGATGAACGTACTTTGGCCTGTGAAAAGTTGCAAATCAGTCCATAAGAACAAACAAAAAGCGACATTGTGAAGATGCTGGAGGAAACAGTACCCAAAAATATCTATATCCACAGTAAAAATGAGTCCTATATCGATCATAACCGGAAAGACCGCTTCAGCAAGAGAAGAAGCCACTGCTCACAAAATCCGCCATAAAAAAAGCCAGATCCGACGTTTGCAACTGCACATAGCGGGACTAAAAGTATTGACTTTTGAGAGAAATATCCTCTGTCTGATGAAACAAAAATAGAACTGTTTGGCCATAATGACCATCGTTATGTTTGGAGGAAAAAGGGGGAGTCTTGCAAGCAGAAGAACACCATCCCAACCGTGAAGCACAGGGGTGGCAGCATCATGTTGTGGGGGTGCTTTGCTGCAGGAGGGACTGGTGCACTTCACAAAATAGATGGCATCATAGGAGAGAAATTATGTGGATATATTGAAGCAACATCTCAAGACATCAGTCAGAAAGTTTAAACTTGGTCGCAAATGGGTCTTCCAAATGGACAATGACCACAAACATACTTCCAATGTTGTGGCAAAATGGCTTAAGGACAACAAAGTCAAGGTATTGGAGTGGCCATCACAAAGCCTGACCTCAGCTCTGTCACGAGGAGTGGGCCAAAATTCCCCCAACTTATTGTGGGAAGCTTGTGGAAGGCTACCCGAAACGTTTGATCCAAGTTAAACAATTTAAAGGCAATGCTACCAAATATTAATTGAGTGTATGTAAACTTCTGACCCACTGGGAATGTGATGAAAGAAATAAAAGCTGAAATAAATCATTCT
This sequence comes from Salvelinus sp. IW2-2015, assembly GCF_002910315.2. NCBI lineage: Eukaryota > Metazoa > Chordata > Actinopteri > Salmoniformes > Salmonidae > Salvelinus > Salvelinus sp. IW2-2015. The sequence goes on from NC_036871.1 coordinate 15,972,128, forward strand.
CTGTACTATTATTRTGACATTTCACATTCTTAAAATAAAGTGGTGATCCTAACTGACCTAAAACAGGGATTTTTTTTACTAGGATTAAATGTCAGGAATTGTGAAAAACTGAGTTTAAATGTATTTGGCTAAGGTGTATATAAACTTCAGACTTCAACTGTATGTATAGTGTAATTGTTGTGTATTGATGTGTATACAGGGCTCATCTGTGAAAGAGACCGTGGTCTCAGCATGACTCTCTTCTTAAATAAAGGTTAAAAAAAAGTTGTATAAAAATGTATATGCCGTTCACACAGAAACCCGCGCTAACACATGCAGACACGCCCACATCGATTTACAGAGGACTGACATTGCCAAAAGCACACACACAAACCTTAACTAAACGAAATGGTTTATGGATCCAGGAAGCTGACAGGCATGGCACACACACAGAGATGTGAACCGTCAGACTGTCGCTGTCCATTACAATCACCTCTAGCAGAACTGTATTTAACAGTAGAGGAAAACCTCCACACAGACCAGACCTCAAATAGGGACTGACTGGGCTTGTTGACTGTGTAGAGTCCAGTGGCCAAGACACACCCTGGCAAGCATTCCCTCTCCACCCTACTCTGAGATGTTAACACGAGGAGACACATAATGCACACACATAGTGGCTGACACACACATACACACACACAGTCACGACTCGCCAATACACACACAAACACACACACACACACACAATCACACACAAGCAAACACACCTGCACACAGAGTCGCCAATACACACACAAACACACACACACACACACACAATCACACACAAGCAAACACACCCGCACACAGTCGCCAATACACACACACAAATACACACACACAGTCGCCAATACACACGCTCTGATTTTGCAATCTCAGCATAAAGACGTAGAAAGGGAGAGAAAGAGAGGGAGAGAGGGAGAGAGGAAGAAAAAGAGGCAGATTGAAGGAGACTGATGGAGAAAGAGAAAAGAGATAGAGAAAGAGCCAGAAGGACTGAGCCGGATAGAAGGAGAGAGAGAATCCAGAAAGAGACAGAAAGCAACAGAAAAAGAGAGATACAGTAGGTCTAAATAGAGAGAAAGGGTTTAGAGAGAGGGCCATATGGGGCCGTTTATGACGGGGCTGGTCGTAGGGCCCTTCCTCTAGGGGCTCTTAATAGAGAGGGTAATTGAGCTGCTGACATGTGTTCCCCTGCACCCAAAACAAAAGGCAGAAGAGACAAATTAACTAGTTATTTGCACAGGGAAGTAGATCTGGCCCTTTCAGAGAGCAGGACTGGATGGCTGACTCACTGAATAAAACAGTACATCATCGCCATGGAGGCGTGACAGGGAAAAGCTAGGGCTAGACCCAGCAGATGCACACAGGGTATAATGGTTAACTGACAGCTTATGGCCCCAGCTGGAGTTAACAGTGTGGTGAGAAAAGGAGGAGAAAGAGGGGAGGATGGGGAGGAAGAGGGGAGCGGGGCCTGGCTCTCACTTGACTTGCTAAGGAGCCCCCAGGAGTCTGTTGCAGCTGCCTGGGAATGAGGGAGGTACGACAAGGGAGGAGGGATGGAGCAGGGATGGAGGCGAGAAGCAAGAAAGAGAAAGAGAGAGAGGAGAGAGAGAAGAGAGAGAGAGAGAGAAGAGAGAGAGAGACGAGAGAGAGAGAGAGAGAGAGAGAGAGTAAGAGAGCCAGAAGAGAGACAGAGAGAGAGAGAAGAGAGAGAAGGAGAGAGAAGAAGAGACGTCGAGAGAGAGAGAAGAGCGGATATTGGGGAGAGCGCTGCGGAGATCACACCCACAAAGAGAGTCAGCGCATATGACGTTAAAAGATGTATCACTCTCCATAATATAGCTGAAGTGCAAAAAGCCCCAAACGGCCCTGTGCAGGGCATTATGTGGACCCAGTATGGGCATCTTATTATTTAGTTCCAGTGGGTGAGTGAGGTGAACAGTTTCACGTGGCATTGCCACCCCCAGAGAAGACAAAGCAGTGGCACAGCACCCCATGCAGGCCACATGAACAGGCCAGTCTGCCACACGCTCCCCCCAGCACCGACCCACCCCGGCCCAGCCGCCCACAAGCCACCCGCTCCCCAGGTGCATAACGGCCTTAGTGGGCTACTCTCATATAGTCTCACACAAGCAACCACCAGCATCATTAACCAATTCACTTTGCTTTACACATCCATGCAATAATATCAGAAAACCTACAGATTCCTATAATATTGGATGTCATATGTAATATTTCATAGCCCAGAGAAATAGAACGGGAGTCCATTAGCGTCATGGTGAACTAAACATTATTCTAACCTTCTTCTTCCTGACGAGGAGATAGTTTTAACAGCAGTGACCCTAAGTCCGCCTCTGACCCTGCCAAACTACACCCCCATGTACTGTCATAAAGGGAGGGGGCAGGAGAGGAGCAGAGGTGGCTGCTGACCCCTTTACAGGCCAACATCACCCCTCCACAAAAACTTCATAGGCAGTGAACGGCCAGAGAGTTCAACCACCTGGGCATTCCAAGTTTCTCTTCTTTTCCATAAACACATTCTCTAGGCTGTGACTGTCTTTCTTTTCTGTTCTCCTTTTTGCTGGTGTAGTCTGTCTGTCCTGTTTCTATATTTTTAACTTCTGATATTTTTTCAATTTAATAGGCGTATCTCAAAGTGCTTGGATAATGTTTACGTCTAATCGAGATGCACAAAGACGCGAAAACAAAAGCAGACCTTTTCTTTGTCTCTTTTGTTTTTCCGTGAGAAAACACGGCCAAAAGAGCAACGAAATGACTCTACCGTGTCCATTCCATTCTGCGCCGAACTAAACCGCTCTTAAAAATAATAAAGAAGCAAGCTAAACCAGTTAAGTGTTGACAACGCTGTCTGGCTTTACTCAATTAACTATTCTCATTGTATCGAAACCTTTTTTGCCAGAACTCCCTCGCCCCCCCCCCCCCCGCCGACACTACAATTACCTCTCCGAACTCCTTTATCCTCCACCATCACAGAGTTTTGCTTAGCTAATACTTCCAAGGAAATAGAGCGTTCTCCTTGACCTTCTATTGGCCACTCTTCTCTTCTCTCTTCTTCTCTCTTTCTCTTTCAGCCACTTRAAACTGTCTCTCTGGGCAGTGGGGAGAATGTGACGGGAGTCCATCAGTGACGAGAGGCAGGCCCAGGGCAGGACCCCGCTCCCTCACTTCAAAGTTGGCCTGCATTCATTAATTGTCCTTTGAATTAATATCACAGTCCTCACAATGCGGGTGCCAGCACAGAAAGAGGATTTAATGAAGCATAGAGCCTGTATTCACTTGCAGATAAACCAGTGTGGATTTTCTTGAGAGAGAGTCTTGAGAGTGATACTTTGACATAGGCTGAAGTAAATGTGGTGTGTATAGCCAGGGTGAGAGGAGATAAATAAGGGAGTGAATAGGGAGGGGGATGCTTTTGAATGCACCGCTAACATACACTACATGAGCAAAAGTATGTGGACACCTGCTCGTCGAACATCTCATTCCAAAATCATGGGCATTAATATGGAGTTGGTCCCTCCTTTGCTGCTATAACAGCCTCCACTCTTCTGGGAAGGCTTTCCACTAGATGTTGGAACATTGCTATGGGGACTTGATTCCATTCAGCCACAAGAACGTTAGTGAGGTCGGGCACTGATGTTGGGAGATAAGGCCTGACTCGCTGTCGGTGTTCCAATTCATCCCAAAGATGTTCGGTGGGGTTGAGGTCAGGGTTCTGTGCAGGCCAGTTAAGTTGTTCCACACTGATCTCGACAAACGCATTTCTGTATGGACCTCACTTTGTGCACAGGGGCACTGTCATGCTGAAACAGGAAAGGGCCTAGCCCAAACTTTTGCCACAAAGTTGGAAGCACAGAATCGTCTAGAATGTCATTGTATGCTGTAGCATTAAGATTTCCCTTCACTGGAACTAAGTGGCCTAGCCCGAACCATGAAGAACAGCCCCAGACCATTATTCCTCCTCCACCAAACTTTACAGTTGGCACTGTGCATTGGGGCAGGTAGCGTTCTCCTAGAATCCGCCAAATCCAGATTTGTCTGTCGGACTGCCAGTTGGTGAAGCATGATTCATCACTCCAAAGAATGCGTTTCCACTGCTCCAGAATCCAATGACGGCGAGCTTTACAACACTCCAGCCGACGCRTGGCATGGTGATCTTAGGCTTGTGTGGCGCTGCTCTGCCATGGAACCCCATTTCATGAAGCTCCCGACGAACAGTAATTGTGCTCACGTTGCTTCCAGAGGCAGTTTGGAACTCAGTAGTGAGTGTTGCAATCGAGGACAGACGATTTTTACGTGCTATGAGCTTCAGCACTCAGCGGTCCCGTTTTGTGAGCTTGTGTGGCCTACCACTTCGCGGCTGAGACGTTGTTGCTCCAAGACGTTTCCACTTAACAGCACTTACAGTTGACCGGGGCAGCTGCAGCAGGGCAGAAATTTGACAAACTGACTTGTTGGAAAGGTGGCATCCTATGACAGTGCCATGTTGAGCTCTTCAGTGACTGATTAAAGAAGCAATAAAACTGGCCTTCTTTAGACTTGTTGAGTATCTGGAGCATCAGCATGTGTGGGTTCAATTACAGGCTCAAAATGGCCAGGAACAAATAACTTTCTTCTGAAACTCGTCATTCTATTCTTGTTCTGCGAAATGAAGGTTATTCCTTGCAAGAAATTYCCAAGAAACTGAAGATCTCGTACAATGCTGTGTACTACTCCCTTCACAGAACAGCGCAAACTGGCTCTAACCAGAATAGAAAGAGGAGTGGGATGCCCTGGTGCACAACTAAGCAAGAGGACAAGTACATTAGAGTGTCTAGTTTGAGAAACAGATGCCTCACAAGTCCTCAACTGGCAGCTTCATGAAAGAGTACCCGCAAAACACCAGTCTCAACGTCAACAGTGAAGAGGTGTCTCCGGGACGCTAGCCTTCTAGGCAGGGTTCCTCTGTCCAGTGTCTGTGTTCTTTTGCCCATCTTAATCTTTTATTTTTATTGGCCAGTCTGAGATATGACTTTTTCTTTGCATCTCTGCCTAGAAGGCCAGCATCCCGGAGTCGCCTCTTCACTGTTGACGTTGAGACGTGTTTTACGGGTACAACTTAATGAAGCTGCCAGTTGAGGACTTGTGAGGCGTCTGTTTCTCAAACTAGACACTCTAATGTACTTGTCCTCTTGCTCAGTTGTGCACCGGGGCCTCCCACTCCTCTTTCTATTCTGGTTAGAGCCAGTTTACGCTGTTCTGTGAAAGAAGTAGTACACAGCGTTGTACTTCAGTTTCTTGGCAATTTCTTTCAAGGAATAGCCTTCATTTCTCAGAACAAGAATAGACTGACGAGTTTCAGAAGAAAGTTATTTGTTTCTGTCCATTTTGAGCCTGTAATCGAACCCACAAATGCTGATGCTCCAGATACTCAACAAGTCTAAAGAAGGCCAGTTTTATTGCTTATTTAATCAGAACAACAGTTTTCAGCTGTGCTAACATAATTGCAAAAGGGTTTTCTAATGATCAATTAGCCTTTTAAAATGATAAACTTGGATTAACTAACACAACGTGTCATTGGAACACAGGAGTGATGGTTGCTGATAATGGGCCTCTGTACATCAATGTAGATATTCCATTACAAATCAGCCGTTTCCAGCTACAATAGTCATTTACAACATTAACAATTTCTACACTGTATTTCTGATAAATTTTATGTTATTTTAATGGACAAAAAAAATGCTTTTCTTTCAAAAACAAGGTCATTTCCAAGTGACCCCAAACTTTTCAAACGTTAGTGTACATTCTCTAAGTATGCTAGACAGGAGAATCTGGACGTCGCGTACTTAATAGCTGAGCTTACGAGTTAATAAAATGGTTCGCAGGAAACGACAACACACTACAGAAGTCAAAAATAAGCTACAACTTCGAAGAAGTGAACTTTCATCTTAACTTGATCCAAAAAACACCAGGAAACATCCAAGTGGAAAAAGTTAAGACCAAACACATAAGTTAATCAAAAATGTGTATGACACTAAACTGCCTCTATGTTTGACTACTTGGGATGACACCAAACACCAAATGATCTGGGATACATAATTTATTCATCTATTGGTGTTAATAAAAACTCTCAGCCCTGAATGAATTCTGATCGCTCCATCCAACATCAATCTCCTAGAAAGAGTTGCTATATTCCAGGTATTGTGAATTTGGATTTCTGGTGTACAATACTGTCACAATACAGTTCCACTGGCCAAGTTAAGATGGGTTTATATAAGTAGTAATAACCCAGGCAGGGAGACAGCCAGTGTTTATATAAGTAGTAATAACCCAGGCAGGGAGACAGCCAGTGTTTATATAGTTAGTAATAACCAGCAGGGGACAGCAGTGTTTATATAAGTAGTAATAACCCAGGCAGGGAGACAGCCAGTGTTTTATATAAGTAGTAATAACCCAGGCAGGGAGACAGCCAGTGTTTATATAGTAGTAATAACCCAGGCAGGAAGACAGCCAGTGTGTATATATAAGTAGTATAACCCAGGCAGGGAGCAGAGCCAGTGTTTATATAAGTAGTAATAACCCAGGCAGGAGACAGCCAGTGTTTATATAAGTAGTAATAACCCAGGCAGGGAGACAGCCAGTGTTTATAAAGTAGTAATAACCAGGCAGGGAGGACAGCCAGTGTTTATATAAGTAGTAATACCCAGGCAGGGAGACAGCCAGTGTTTATATAAGTGTAATAACCCAGGCAGGGAGACAGCCAGTGTTTATATAAGTAGTAATAACCAGGCAAGGAGACAGCCAGTGTTAATATAAGTAGTAATAACCCAGGCAAGAGACAGCCAGTGTTATATAAGTAGTAATAACCCAGGCAGGGAGACAGCCAGTGTTTATATAAGTGTAATAACCCAGGCAAGGAGAACAGCCAGTGTTAATAATAAGTAGTAATAACCCAGGCAAGAGAGCAGCCAGTGTTTATTATAAGTAGTAATAACCCAGGCAGGAGACAGCCAGTGTTTTATATAAGTAGTAATAACCCAGGCAGAGGAAGCCAGTGTTTATATAAGTAGTATAACCCGGCAGGGAGACAGCCAGTGTTTATATAAGTAGTAATAACCCAGGCAGGGAGACAGCCAGTGTTTATATAAGTAGTAATAACCCAGGCAGAGAGACAGCCAGTGTTTATATAAGTAGTAATAACCGGCAGGGAGACAGCCAGTGTTTTATAAGTAGTAATAACCCAGGCAGGGAGACAGCCAGTGTTTATATAAGTAGTAATAACCCAGGCAGGAGACAGCCAGTGTTTATATAGTAGTAATAACCCAGGGCAGGGAGACAGCCAGTGTTTATATAAGTAGTAATAACCCAGGCAGGGAGACACCAGTGTAATATAAGTAGTAATAACCCAGGCAGAGAGACAGCCAGTGTGTATATAAGTAGTAATAACCAGGCAGAGAGACAGCCAGTGGTGTATTAAGTAGTAATAACCCAGGCAGAGAGACAGTCAGTGTGTATATAAGTAGTATAACGCGGCAAGGAGACAGCCAGTGTTTATATAAGTAGTAATAACCCAGGCAGGGAGACAGCCAGTGTTTACATAAGTAGTAATAACCCAGGCAGGGAGACAGCCAGTGATCGCATACAGAGTCAAGACCCAGCTATTTCTCTTCTCTATCCCAGTGGCTGGATTTCTCTACTGCTTTGCCTGGAGGCAGAGATGGAAAGTAGTCGGTAGAAAACATTCCACTGGTCGCAATGAGGCACTGTTGTTTGTTATGACTGGAGATAGTCTCTCTCTCTCCGTCTCTCAATCCCTCTGCTTCACTAAGTCAGCGTAAAAACGCACGGACCGCTGACAAATATACAACMTTATAGAAAATCAATGTCTATCTTCCCTAAAGGTTTCCGCTGTTGTGTCTGAGGGGGGTATTGGTGTGTTCCTGACATGGTCGGCTATTACTGACTGAGTGAGAGACATGCGTTTATTGAAATTTCTGAATGCCCTGGGAGAAAAGACATTATGGAACATTSTAATTGGTTTATAGGGTTTGTGTATATACACAAATCATAGCGGCCATTGATATGATTCCCTATAGATTTAGCTTCAACCGAATGATTGCAGAGTTTGCATATTACGGTCTATGCATGCCACGTTTAAACATGGCTCTCACTTTTTTTCTGTTTCTCTGTTCTCTCTCTTTCCCTCTACTCTTTCTCCTCCCCCCCCTCTCTCTCTCTATCCTCTCTCTCCTCTCTCTCCAAACTCTCTCAGTCCATGCCAAAGTAGTGGGGAGCCAGTTTTCCCACTTTATTTACACAAACAAAGTCCTACTCAGTTTCTTTGACAAAAGCAGCTAAATCTTTCATGTTTTGTCAGCACTTGATTCCTCCTGTCCCCCTGGCTATTTGCCTGCCCCAGGACAATGGAGCCAGGAGAATGGGAGCAGATTTTGTGAATGTGCCTCAATGAAACCAATTATTACATGTTGACTGCGTTCACCATGGCAGATTTGAAAGAACTGGGCTTATTCAATTTGGCACCGCGGGATTCCCTTTCAAGATAAGTTATCCCTTTGACTGTTTGTATTTCTGAGCTTTTCTTTTTTTCTCTCCCCCCCCCCCTCCCCTCATTGTCATAAATGGAATCTGCAAGAGTAGGCTACACCTCTTTCATGACTTTGGTTATTTTAATTAGCTAAATGAGGCTAAAGGGGTGTCCGTTGGTGTTATAGTCATATACAGAGGAAGGTGGTGTCATTCATTAGGAGGCAGTTAATGTGCCAGTATTTATTGATTAATTAATATGAAACCATTCATTCAGTTTAGGAGGCCACTTCCATGCCGGTATCCTTTATGGAATTTGCTCATGCAAGAATGACAAGGTTGAGTACTTTCTGCAGACAATTGTTGAACCAAATGAATGTGTTCATACTAATAGAAAGTATTTACTATGTCCCCAATTTCTGTTATTTATTTTTAAACTACTGTTAAATAATTGGTCAATCACCATAATATTCTTAMATATAAATAATCGAATTTATACATTCAACATTTTGTTTCCCCTGAACTCAACTATTCCTCTTAAACAGGAAATGCAATCGTTTAACATCAGATTCATTTCCTGATTAAAAGCGCGACATTTACCATTTGSTTGGGGGCATCCTTTTCCCAGAATGCTCTAGGTGCCCTGTAATGCCATGCAGATCTAGTAGTAGCTACCTGGTCCCAGTATAGCTACTTTATCCCACTGAACTCAACAGTGGCCTTTTCCCAGACAAATAAATCAAAATAGAGCAGCTTTGATCTCTGCACTTAAGGGTAGCCAACAATGGAGGCCGAGGAGAAAGAGGCAGAGAGGAACAGTCCTCTCTCTCCTGCAACAATAGCCTCTACAAACACCTACTTAATCAATATTTGGCCAGAAGACACCCTCTCCATACCCAAGACAGCCTTTTCACATTCTAATGAAGAGCTTTAAAGGGAAAAGAAAACAACAAGATCAACTACTTCTACAGACACACACAAGAGGATAAGAGAATTACATATGGCCATTGCAGACTGAGGGAAAAGGGAAAGTAGTCATTGGACTGTGTTTGAATTGGAATATAATTTGAGTAAACAACATTTCAGATATGCCATTATCAACACTTGTGTTTGCTCTGAGCTAATGAGTTAATGTTGTCGMTGTGGTTAAGATTAAGATGATTAGTCTGGCAATGTAACAAGGAGTCGAGGTACTGAATTAAAGGGAAAATACGTAGAAGAATTCTTCCCAAAACGCTCAACTATATTTCTTGAATCTAAATAACACATAAAAAGAACAACGTTTAGTCCATTCAAACGTTTGGCATATTTTAAAATAAATAGGCTGTAAATCATACTGTGATACATCTATAGGTCGTAATAACAATTTAACGTCACTTGTTGTGCACACTTGTTGCAACGTTTTATCATGCCTGGTTGTTCCTAACGTACATTATCTATATCCTAGTCATAAGCCTATCTCACAATATCTGCAAGCCTGTATAATCTATCTAAACAAAGCATCACCCGCACGAATAGATAACAGAGAAAATGGAGGGGAATAATATCAGATATCGAAACACAACCATAATCAAAAGAGCACTATCACATCTCCATAAATGGGCTATAGATTGTGGTGGACAAAGATACAAGCCTACAAATTTGTTCCAACCCCGCAGGAAAAATCTTAACCAAACTGGGAGAATACATTTTAAAAGGTTAACAAAGTAAATTGCCTATCCTGATCTGTATTCGCGATGCCTCGCCTGGAAAAGGGCAGGAAAGCGGCTATACATATGGCATGAATGCGCGCGCCCCGGGCGAAGAGGACTGGGCGGGCTTTGTCCCTAGATGAAAGTGGGAAGAAATAAAAGGTTTGAGTTTAATCTACTAGAAAGGGTTTACACTGCGATGACTGATGTAAGGYGTAGTCAGGAATAGTAAGCAGACCATGCCTCCTGCGCAACGAGTCTAAACACATGAGTAAAAGTGCGATAAGAAAGGCCTAATCATTTGATGATGCTTGGAAAATGTGTTAAAAAAAAAACATTGTTGAGTTCTTCAGATATGTATTTGCTATAAGTGAAAATAATTTAATCCCCCCCCCCCCCACAAAAAAATGTAAAACAGTCAATGTGTCCCTCCCGAAACCTTGTTATGAACTTGGAATAGGCTTTGTTCACATTTCTTAAATTGTATGTTTAAAAAAGTCAGTTTCTGAAAGTATAGCCTACATTCCTGAAAAACCAACAGGTCACCAAGCAACAGGTGTTCGGGAAAAATCCAGGACATAGGGAGAGATAGGACGCTGTCTCGTTCTCTCTGAGTCTGAATAGCAAACMCATCTCTTAACGCTGAAAAAGTCTCCAAATGAACATTTTCTCGTTGAAAACGGCCATTTTCTCTCGGCGCGCAGTCTATAAAACCGGCCGGAGTTGCCCATTGGTGTTATCTGAATTATTCATCGCTCATTGCGGGTCCATAATGTCTTCTCCCAGCCTTTTGTCAGCGCATTTTTTCTCCCTTTCTCTACACATTTTGAAAAGCTTTGGCGTCTTTTTGTACACCACTGAGCCGCTTGCTATAGCAGGCCTTTGTGCGCTTGAAACCGAAGTGTGAGTCTCAATAGACTGTCGCGCCTTTGTCCGGCAAGTTCATCCTCAAGTGTCCGATTGTGTGCGGAGGAACCGGGGACGAAACAGTTGGGCAAATGTTTGATCAACTTCATATGGAAACGTTTGCCTTTTGCAAAAGTTTCGTTTAGTATAAACACAGYCATGCAACTCAAAATTCCATATTCATAAAGTTAGGCTAGGCCTGTATTGCAGAAAACCACCAAAAGAGTTGTTATTTTCAAATGCTTAAATATTCGTTTTTTAAATTCAATATCTATCTCATATCTGCACAGCAATCATTCCGCTTGACAAACCAACCACAAAAAAAGTTACACGCAGAGTCACGCGTCCAAAAAAATAATTTAGTAAACGATTTAGGTATTTAATTAAATAGTAATGGTCCATGATTATATTTCCATTTATCATATTATATGGGTATTCTAATTCAATTCTGCATTTTTTCTCTGCACATTATGTAGGCCGTACCCATCTGAATTTAGTGTAATATGCAGGTTATCTGCTAATTCAGCATCTTCAAGCGACAACAGCAAATTTTTAATATTCCCCATTTCTCCCAATTTTCAACTGTCTCAAGAGGCAAACGAATTAACCGACGTTTATCAACTTCTAAACAACATCTCAACACATATTGTATCACAACCAAACATAGAAAATTGAGAGGAAAATAYGCATTCCATACTTCTGAAATAAAAATAATTTTCTAAACCAAAATTGCACCCTTGTCCAACAAGGAAACCGTGGCCTACAGTCCTGGGCCTACTCAACATCGCCAAAGCGTTGCACTGCTTTTGATTAAAACATTACTCACATCTATCCCCGAGGATGCCGTCGATGCTGTGTTTCGCTCGTCTTTCGTTCTCTTCCAATTCCCTCTTCTGGATTTCATCATCGTCCTCCTCATCCTCTTCTCCAACTCCCCCGAATTTACAACGCATGATACGGCTGATTGAACTCACTTTGAAAGTAAATACATAAGTGATAAATTGTTAGTAAAAAATCATGCTTGAATTGATGAAAGTGCCAACATCCAATGCATATTGTCATAGCACCTGTTGATTGGTTTTCACCTCGCAATAATGTTTCACAAAATTCTGTTTATATCTGGCAAACTTTTTTTAACTTTCAGAATGTTTACGGTTGTTGCAATAGCGGTGTCATTATTACATGCATTTATGACTTTAGTAGACCTATAGGCTATCCTCTCCTGCACTTTTTACCAGGCGTTTGCAAACGTACAATATTATTCTAGGCTTATACGATTTTAGTTAAGTAGCGTACATTTACACTATGGACATTATGCTCTGGTTAAGATAATTACAATATATGTTTGGGTTGTAGATCTTTAAGTTTTAAATTATTTGTTTAAAAAAAATGTAAATACCTGAGGGGATGTTATTTCTGTCGCAGATCCCGTCTTTGAGTAATTTATCCCTGATTTCCCAGCTGAACATGCCCGGGTTGTCTCTCTTGTATTCCTCGATCTTCTTGTCCACATCTGGGGTTGTTGTCTGCTTCAAGTGGCAAGGATGCAGGAAACATTTCATTAGGCCTATGATTGCTATTGCACTTTTTTAAAATATATATAAATTAGGCTACACCGTGCCTAACTTCTGTTGAGTTTAATATTTTACTTGATCGTTTTCAAAACCCATGTTTTGGTAGTCTGTAATAATATGGTGCTGAAAGTGCGCKTAAAATAAGGTCTTATAAATTAAATATGTATTCGGAATAATGAATAGCATATGACAATAAATGATACCATACAAAACTGTTAATTATTATATATCCTTTTAGTTTAACGGCCTGTCATCCCCAATTACATGTATCCTGTTAGTGGCATGTTGAGGTGCAGCCCGTTAAGTTGAGCTTGACAGAGACATTGCTGCTATACAGTCCGGTTCTAGGGCCCTCACCTTGGGTTTGCTGCCTCCGATGGACCCGGGCCTGATGGAGCCTGTCTCCTGGTARCGGCACAAGATTTTGGACACGCATCCATGGGAGACTCGGAGCTGGCGGGAGATGACACAGGGTCGGATGCCGTGGTGGGCCATCTCCACGATCTTGTGGCGGATGTGGTTGGGCAGGGGTCTGCCGTTGATAAACATCCCACCGAGCTGGTTCACCCGGCCCTGGCCTAACGGGGTAGAGACTGGACGGAGGGAACGCATTTCATTCAATAACAACAACAAAAGTAAACCACAGCAGCAGCAACAAAAAAAAAAGCCTAAACAATCAGGCCTATATTTATTTATTTAACGTTTATTTATCCTATCTCAGTGAAAGGGGCTATATTTTTCAAGAGAGACCTGTTGCAAGAAAATATGTTAATAACATACCATTTGATCTCGGTCTTTTGCTAAATGTTTATTTGTTCTTGTTATTACATAGGTTAGACTTAATTGATGGTGCACAATGTAAATCAATATAAAATGTATAACAAGAGCATTGTTGATGTTTTGAGATCAACTGCTACTATGTTAATTCAATTGAACCAGGGATTGCTATAAACTGTTTATGGCTTAGTAGGCTAGTMTAGGCTACTTACAGTTTCCAATAAGCATCCTACACATTTAGGGAATACATCAACTTTGATTCACTTGTCAAAATGTTAGTTCYTGTGTAGGCCTACTGTTAATTGTCTGTTAAAAGGCCACAGTAAGACAAGTATTTATATATGAACAACAGTTTTGCAGCTGTTCAAAGTTGACACAATATCAACACTTGCTTTCTGATTGAATCATTAACAAACAAACAAAATCTTCCAATACGCAAGAAACATGCACTTGGTTCCATTTGCAATAGCCTACCTTCAAGAGAGTAGCCTCCCCGCGGGTAGTTTTGGTGTGGGTTCGGGCGCATCATCCTCGGTATGCCCCCCGCTAGTGCTGTCATGCCTCCTAAAACTCCGCCAACGATGCCTTGCTCTCGACCAAATCAACACCAACCCGCAAACTTCTGAAATATTCTGGGATCCACAAAAACGTATAGCTTAAAGGCCTACACGGTGGCTTCGATGGAGCAACAGGACAGCCTCCACGGGTTGCTTCGTCAAAATAACAACATGCAAGAAAAAACACAAGTTAAATCCTTGGAGAATGGTGCATTTGTCGATATCCAACGTGGAGTGTGAAAATATTGACAAAGCAATGTTTGCCTCTGTTGAAAGTGAAGGCCGCTTAGTTGGAGTTGTTGTTGACACTTTATCTGAATTGAGAAGATGGGTGGAAGTGAAACATTTTATAAGTTGTTGCTCTCCTTTCTCCTCAGTCCTTCCAGGCCTCTGATTGGCTTAGAAAGGCGAATCCCAGAGGCGCTGAGGGTGTATTTTGATTGGCCGACTGTTTTCTGTAGTGACCTCACGGGTTCAAGGCGTTGTGTTCTGAGTCTTGTGGTGCCCCCGAGCTTTTGCTTTCACAGAATCTGATCCACGATCAGCCCTCCAGTCATCAACGGTAAAGGCTATATGGTCCAACCATGTTGATGGATGAAGATGCGCCTTTTAGTGAAGGCTACGCTACCCCCTGTAAGTCACCAGTCACCAATGTATTACTTCATTATGATGTGACTATTTCATAACATCATTGCACATACACCATTTTCTGCCTGTGAAAGAACACGCACACGAACATACACACACACTCACACTGTTTGCTATGCACAGTGATTTTACAAACAGGAATTTATTGTAGTATTTAGACAGTAGTGCACTAATTAGAATAGACGGAGCTATGCGACCCAGCAGGGTGTGACGCCTGGAGTGCAGTAAAGTTGTCTGTAGCGAAAGAAAGTACAATTGTGTGAAGACATTATTTATAACTTCATGAGTGTCAAATGCCCCCCACCCCCCTTCTTTTATCACTCTCTCTCTCTATCTCACACCCGCGCAGACGCACTTCCACATGCACCACACACCACACACACACACACACACACACACACACACACACACACACACACACACACACACACACACACACACACACACACACACACACACACACACACACACACACACACACACACACACACAACACGCAACACACACACACACAGACATACAGCCACCCCAGCTCACATATATGTTTTTTTGAAAGTTGTGGGAACTTATGTTTTTGATTTCATATTGGTTGTGGGAARGAATCCACATGTTTCCTTACTGGTAAAACTGAACGTTTTTTAAACATTCTGAGAACAGAAGTGAACATGTTGCCTGTTCTGAGAATGTTAATTTTTAGGTTGCAMGGAGGTTCCTTGAATGTTTTACTCTGGTTCCTTGAACGTTTTCCTGGGAGGTTTTATTAACGCTCTGAGAATGGTTTTTGAATAACTTCCTTAAAACTTTCACTGAATGTTTCAATAAGACTTTAAATAACACCGCTAGCTTATTTTGYGTTAACTTTTTTTTGAACTCCAAGCACAGATAGGACACATGGAAATTCATTTCCATAGGCATCAATCATGCAAGAGCATTTATTTTTTATTGTGACACGGAATCAGTGAGATTCAAACCTATGATCTTATGTTCTCTATCCATGGAAWTAGTCCACTGCACTATGAGGATGGAGCTAGCATGAAATGTTTTTTTAAGCATACAATGCTGTTAATTTTTGTCTATTCAAACAGAACCCATTTCAAAGGAAACAAGTGTAACGGATGTGAAATGGCTAGCTAGTTAGCGGGTACGCGCTAATAGCATTTCAATCGGTTACGTCACTTGCTCTGAGACCTGAAGTAGGGTTTCCCCTTGCTCTGCAAGGGCCGTGGCCTTTGTGGAGCGATGGGTAACGATGCTTCGTGGACGACCGTTGTTGATGTGTGCAGAAGGTCCCTGGTTCGCGCCCGTGTCGGGGCGAGGGGACGGTTTAAAGTTATACTGTTACATTGATGCTGTTGACCCGGATCACTGGTTGCTGCGGAAAAGGAGGAGGTTGAAAGGGGGGTGAGTGTAACGGATGTGAAATGGCTAGCTAGTTAGCGGGTACGCGCTAATAGCATTTCAATCGGTTACGTCACTTGCTCTGAGACCTGAAGTAGGGTTTCCCCTTGCTCTGCAAGGGCCGCGGCTTTTGTGGAGCGATGGGTAACGACGCTTCGTGGGTGTCAGTTGTTGATGTGTGCAGAGGGTCCCTGGTTCGCGCCCGTGTCGGGGCGAGGGGACGGTTTAAAGTTATACAAGCACTCATTATTAAGATCAGGTGTGGCCAATTCGTGGGCGCAACCAACACACCTGAACACACTTAACCAGATAGAGGATAGAGAGAGTTTCGTTGATGCTGAGGACTGAATATACATGTTTTTAAATAACATTCGTYGAACGTTCTTGGAAAACTTTTCTTGTGGTGTTTATGGAACATTTTCTTCAAGTTCTGAGAACGGAATGTTTGTTTTTAAGTAACATTCTTAGAATGTTCACCGAACATTYCTAAAGTTTTCTTGTGTTTTTTTTTGGAAAGTTTGCTTAACGTTCCCGAAATAATTTGAGAACATGACTTGAAATAGAACCATGAGAGAACTGGTAGTAAACYTTATGCTGAAGTAGCCTACTGAAATTCCCATAGAAGAACGTTATTTCTAAACTTTCTTGGAACAATTTGAGAACATGACTTTAAATAGAACCACGAGGAAAACTATAGGAAATGGTATGGTGAAGTACTGATATTACCACAGAACAATGTTGTTTCTTAAAGTTCTCTGAACTTTTCGAGAACATTCCCAATGTTAAACCAGTTGGTGAACGTTCCTGGAACATTACCAACATTTAAATGAAATGTAACCATATTTAAACTTTTAGGAAACGTTCTGTTAAAATCCTTAGGACTCTATTGACACACCTGTGAGTCAATCTAATTAACATGATAAACAAATCCCCTTCAAAATCTGCCAGTTTAAGCTAGAGATATGTTTTTGTTGCATGGTCTGTGTCCCAATCCACCGCATCTGCCTGTCGGCCTTCAGCATCTGCGGTGGAAAGTGGCACTGCTACAGCATTGTTTGTCAGACCAGGAGACATCCCTAAAATCTGACATTTGTAGCGACCCCCACAAGCCCCACGGGACTCATCTGAAGTCGGTACCGGTTGATGTGTCAACTTCCGTTCGTAGCGTCTGAACCGTTTGGGCTACAAACTAATATGACCCCCACTATGGAAAGGGGGGACTCCGTTTTGCTCTACTACCCCACAAGTGTCACGGGACTCATCTGAAGGTAACCCGTGCCGGTTTAAAATATGAATGGATGTTTGAAGGTAGTTTTGTAGCAACAATAGAAATTGGTTAAATATGTGTCCAAAAAACGAAATCCCCATCCCCGGCTTAGACTTTTAGTGGTTAAAGTAATGAAATACCCAAGAAAATAACTTTTTTTTTTGTCAAGTTCCTTAATTCCTTAAATGTMCTGAGAATGCCAGCAACTATCCTGCACCGTTCCCAGAAAGTTGTGGGAAGGCAAAATAACCATAGGACGACAACGTTCTCACCAAGCTCTAAGAAACATATGGTTCTCTGAACGTTATGTGTGCTAGCTGGGACTTGTACCCCATTCAGAAGTTTTTGTGGAGGCTCATTGAACAAGTCATGTCAGTCAAAAAGCTTCTCCCATTCACCACTCCAATCAATCAAAGGTATGGAGATCATTCCAAGCCAAGCCATTGAGTTCTAACAAAACAACGATTTTTRCCCCTCCAAATTCCACATTGACACTTACCCTAATATTAGCCTATCCACCGACTGTTTAGGTCACATTTACAATCAGTGAACTGAACGAAAATACAGTTTTGTATTAGGATACTTATAAGAGAGGTATAGGCTACTTACTTGTGAGGTCGTGGCTGTTTTAGGGCCTGGAATATAGTAACCGATCAACAATTCATAATCACTTGGCGAAGTGCATGAAAGGGCAACATGTCAAGGCATATCAGTTGATAGAAACTATTAATATAGGCTATTCTGTGTGCTCTTACAGGCCTATAGGAATTTAGTCAATCCCAACAGATTGAGCCCTACAACATTACTGTGGTTGACATTAACCACAGTTTAATTTTGTTGGCAAAAATACTTCTATGTATAAACAACAGAAAAGTTCGAGAGTGGTTTTCCTTTGGAATATTGGATGGCATCATTGCCATCTTCACGTCTCTGTGTGCGCACCCGGGCGCGCCGCGACCCTTAATAACCGGTGATTATGGAGCGTTTCGGTCCCAGGTGCTCTCTAACCAGATTAGGGCCGTCACCGTGGCGCGAGGAGCCGCCACACCACCGGGCAAACTGGAGGCTCTACAAGGGAGAGCGTCATTAGTTATGATTTTAATTGACATTGCTGGAATAGCTGAATAATAATAAATGCTTCTGATGAGAAGGCCCTATGCCTAAAGCCAATCATACCCTATTTGCATAATGGTGTCACCTTTTTATTAATGGGAATAATTTAGGCCTACGTCGTTTTTAGCAATGTCCTTGAGTTGTTCAAAAAGAGCAACTTATTGTTTCTTATTCATATTTCTATGTATTTATAAATAAATAGGCTATTATTGTTATTATAATTATAATTAATATTATTATTGTAGTCCTTATWATTATTTAATAATAACCATTTATATTATTAACTTTTTTCTCACAATGATAACAATGGAGATAAACTAGTAGTCTTAATAATAATCGTTAACATTCGTATTGAATAACCATTACCTCTACTACGTTAAAATCATTAGGTAAATATTTGGACCATAATAAAGTTCGTTTTTCACTTATCTTTTAACCATGTGGCTGTCGTGTTTCTCACCTGAAATCTAATACATCTAACAGACGAAGAATTATGGTAAGCAAAACGACATCTTAGAGATGGAAATGTGGTATCCCACAGTTAATGAAGGCCTGCATTGACATTCAGCTTTTTGGGAACCGAAAAGACTCTTCCAAATGTTTTCTTTCTACAGGAACGCACAGACAATGGAACGCAGGAGGGAAATATGGTTTGGACACGGGAGTCCTTTCACGTGCAAAAGGAGGAATTGCTCTCTTTCTCTCAGTTTCAACACAGAAGTCTACATGCGGAACTTCTTCCATGGTCGCCTAATGGTCGACTAATTCAACATTAGGACCATGCATGACCCACGGTTCAACCACACGTTGGTGTAACACATGCGTGCAAATGGTCGATTATTGACACAGAGACACGAGAGTTCATTTGACTGTAGCCTTGTTGAACTGTGACAATTAGCCATGTTTGATGGTCAGAGACATATGCTGCTCAGGCATAGGGCCTATTCCAAATAGGTCAATGGAGAGCGTTAGGCTATTTGTGATCATGAGGATTGTTAGAACATTTGTCGGTAGGCTACAATGTACTAATATGGTAGAAGTTATATAGAATTGTCACAATATCTGATAATACGATTATTGATATTTTGGCATAGGCCTTCAATTAGAAGTTGTAAAAAGTAACCTTCAAATATTGCATTACCAAAACAATTTGGACTGTTAATTAAGTAGGATGATACAATGATAATGATATACCTAATAATAGGCCTAATAATACAAATAATATGCCTAATAATAAAGAATAAGCATACATTGTAAATCAAAACAAATGTTAAAGAAAATAACAACCCATCTAGAATTATAATCGTAAACATCCAGCGAGATAACTAAAACTGTATCTCTGCAGTTTTAAGAAATGGTGTGGCTACTTTTTACAGCGACAACCCCAGCATGCAGCCTGATAATGTTTTTCTTCACAGTGTTTGAGGTGGGATACATTCCCCTTTCCTCCTTCAAAAATACGTCCACGGGACATAAATGACTTACTGAAACTCTATATCGTCATAAAAGAGGGAATGGGGCAAAAACAAAGTTATGATACGAATTTTGATTATCATGAAAGGGATACTGGATATCCGTGTCAAATCAATTAGTGAAGGGGAAAATCCAAGTCAGAAACTCGCTCGATCAGTGAGCAAAATGCATCGAAAAATAAAGACCAAAATGCCTGTGTAGAAAAGAAAACTCAGTCGCGTTCAGTGGGCTCAGAACCAAAATAACCTTAGGATGTATCAGAGAGCAAAATAAGGACGAGTTGGCCTTATCTCTGTCACTCATAGGCCGGGAGTAAAGAAGATCATTAGAATAAGGGATTTGGTCTGGTTCTGATTTTAAAATTCTGTAATTTTCGATAGGTCCACATCTCATGGTATTTAGCTTAATTTCTTTCTTGACGAGTTGTTCTTTTAATTATGAATGCTGACTCGTTTGTGGACATCCTGGCCAATTGTAGCCTAATATAAATATTATATTGTTCAAAGGTCTAGTACAATTTGACCCTTTTATAACAACATTAAATCAGTATAAATCAGAAAGATGTCACTATTGGAGGTTTGGAGTTTTTCTTTTTGATGGCCCCTCTAAGTCAGTATTTACAATGTGGGAACCTTATCATTCCCACATTACGATGACAGATGACAACTGAATGCCCTGCGTTTACAGTGGGCACTTGTTGCTGTGATTGCTTTACAAACTGTTTTCAGGTCATTAAAATAACTAGGGAATGGTTGTAAAGCCATTTCCCATTTACTTTGAGTGTAAAACCGATTAATTAGTCCACAGAGACATGTTAGCCACTGTGACAGGGGACGTAATTCCCACAGGAAATAATAACATTATCTTATCTACACCAACTCGCACCTATTTTTGTGTATACTGTCCTCGAGATATGAGAATATATTAAAACGATAGCATATAGACCTACCAGCATAGTCCAGTCAGAACGTTAGCTATATATGCAGACGTGGGATCTTTGCAAAAAGATTGCAAACAAAGAATAGTTTCTAAGGATTAAATAGTATTATGGTTACACTGTATTTGAACCATTTGGTCATTTGTCAATTAGTTGCCCATATAGCCTGTAAGCTTATTCAACAATGGCTAATTTATCTCTGGTGTTTGAAATGGTCAATTACATGCAATCTGAGGCCCTACAACCGAAGCTCAAACGGGGGATATTTTGCATCAGTGAGCCTACAGTGCCTTCAGAAAGTATTCATACCCCTTGACTTATTCCACATTTTGTTGTGTTTAATTCAAAATGGATTAAATGTATGCTTTTCTCACCTGTCTACACACAATACCACATAATGACAAAGTGAAAAAATGTTTTTAGACGTTTTAACACATTTTATAAAATACATAAATATCTATTCACACCCCTAATTCAATACATGTTAGAATCACCTTAGGCAGCGAGTCTTTCTGGGTGTCTCTAAGCACTTTGCACACCTGGATTGTACAATATTTGCACACATTCTTTTTTAAATTCTTCAAGCTCTGTCAAGTTGGTTGTTGATCATTGCTAGACAGCCATTTTCATGTCTTGCCATATATTTTAAAGACGATTTAAGCCCAAACTTTAACTAGGCCACTCAGGAACATTCAATGTCATCTTGGTAAGCAACTCCAGTGTAGATTTGGCCTTGTGCTTTATGTTATTGTGGTGCTGAAAGGGGAAATAATCTCCCAGTGTCTAGTGGAAAGCAGACTGAACCAGGTTTTCCTTTGGGATTTTGTCTGTGCTTAGCTCCATTCCATTCATTTTTTTATCCTGAAAAACTCCCCAGTTCTTAACGATTACAAGCATACCCATAACATGATACAGCCACTACTATGCTTGAATATTTGGAGAGTGGTACTCAGTAATGTGTTGTATTGGATTCGACCGAAACATAACACTTTGTATTCAGGACAAAAAGTTAATTGCTTTGCCACATTTCTTGCAGTATTACTTTAGTGGCTTGTTGCAAACAAGATGCATGTTTTTTAATAGCTTTATTCTATACAGGCTTCCTTCTTTTCACTCTGTCAATTAGGTTAGTATTGTGGAGTAACTACTTTCTGAAGGCACTGTATGTGGGACTAGGTGAGTGGGAGAAAGAGAAGAAGAAYGGGAGATGAGTAGAGGGGCATTTGTTAACCCAGAGCCCTCAGGCCATGCAGCAGGATGACTATGGATGATGACTGGGGACAGTGGTGAGTTTGTAGTTTATTGTCCCTATGGTGAACTCATATGGCTACCTACATCCCCCATTCATAGCCCTCCATCCCTACCCCCAGGCTACTGTGTGAGCCCCTTGGTCCTCCTCCTGTACCCTAAACTAAACCATAAGCCCTCAGGTGACCTTTAGCCCAGTAGGAGCCTGGATCATTCTCTCTCTGATGTTGGCACCTTGATGTCAACTGTCATTGTTAACTGGTTAACTTTGGATTAGTGACACTACTGTAATACTGAATCACATTCTGTAGAACAATCACGTGATGTATGTCAATTTCAGCAAATGGGTTAGTGTGTGTGTGTGTGTGTGTGTGTGTGTGTGTGTGTGTGTGTGTGTGTGTAGTGGTGCGTGTGCATAGTGATATGTGTGTGTGTGTGGTGTGTAAGGTTAGCTCTAGCCTTTTGGGGACCCTAAGTGAGATTTGGTTGGGGGGGCCCACCAAGCTGGTAAAAATTACTGTGGCCCCTCTCTTGATTGCGGAAGGAAAAATCAAAGTTTAGCAATTTTATAACAAATTTTATGCAATTCTACTCATGTTGTCATGGGACAAAGATACATTTTTGTAGTTTTAAAGCTAATTCCATGCAATTATATTGCAACCTCATTATTTAGGGCTCCTGAGTGGCGCAGTGGTCTAAGGCACGGCATCTCAGTACAAAGAGGTGTCACAACAGTTCCTGTTTCAAATCCAGGCTGTATGACATCCGGCTGTGATTGGGAGGCGCACAATTGGCCCAGCATCGTCTGTGTTTGGCCGGGTTAGGCCGTCATTATAAATAAGAATTTGTTTTTAACTGACTAGTTAAATAAAGATTTAAAAAATACAAATATCAATTTTGCCATGSGGTGGAGAGATTTTTTGGCAGTTTTAAAGCAAATTTCTTGAAATTCTACACATTTTGCCATGACTTATGCTCTGTTAATGATATCTGAGTGAGAGTGACTAACAGAATCAATGGGCACGTGCCCTGCGTGTCCGGTCAGTATTCGGCCAATGTTACTACAAGTTTAGATAATGGGCTAGACTAAATTACCAATCTAAAAATTGTTAGCTGGGTGACTGTCAGTGACTGACAAAACAATAGAAAAACTGCTGAAACACAACCAAAATCTACTATTCTCACTCTCAACAGTAAGTTGAGCCTCCGACTGAGTTCCTTTGGGTCTGGGGCCACCGGTCACTAAGCAACCACTGACGTCACTTATTCCTGGAGTCGGCCCTGTGTGTGCCTGTGTTTTCTTCTTTTGTGGGTGCACATGTGTGTACAAAAAATACTTATGTGTTGTAGTGCAAATGGAAATGTTCCACCATTTAACCAGTTCTGCCTCTCATTGACCTGTAACCTAATACCTTTCACCATTGTGGCAGTAGATATCCTCCCATCAACACTGAACCCCATATCTCTCCCTGATCTGATTGTGAATAATGTCATTATTACATCTCTCCATCTAGGGATCTCCATGGAAAATGTGTTATAATTTTGACAATATTGACTTTGACAGGGAATGTATTTCCCACCATGAGAATGGGAAATTGGATATCAAGTAAACGATGTGGGTAGCCTACAATCTGTGCTTGATGATGTGGAAAACCCTGCATTCACAGGAGGTTGGTGGCACCTTAATTGGGGAGAACGGACTCGTGGTAATAGCTGGAACGGAATAGGTGGAATGGCATCAAGTACATCAAACATGCCATTCCATGAACTCCGTTCCAGCCATTATTATGAGCCGTCCTCCCCTTAGCAGCCTCCACTGCCTGCATTGGTCTCTTTAGAAGACCAGAACATGATGCCAGAACATGGGGGCTCCTGAGTGGTGCAGTGGTCTAAGGCACTGCATCGCAGTGCTAGCTGTGCCACTAGAGATTCTGGGTTCGAGTCCAGGCTCTGTCACAGCTGAACGGGAGACCCATGAGGCGGTGCACAACTAACTAGCCCAACGTCGTCCAAGTTAGGGAAGGGTTTGCCTGGCAGTGATGTCCTTGCACCATTGACTCCTGTGGTGGGCTGGGTGCAGTGCATGCTGACACAGTTGCCAGGTGTTTCCTCTGACACATTGGTGTGGCCAGGTTAAGTGGGCATTGTGTCAAGAAGCAGTGCAGCTTGGTTGGGCTGTGTTTCAAAGGATTYTTGACCTTTGCCTCTCCTGAGTCTGTACGGGAGTTGCAGCGATGAGACAAGACTGTAACTACAGTACCAATTGAATACCATGAAATTGGGGAGGGAAAAAATGGGATAAATGTATTTTTTTTATTTGATTTAAGAACATAAAACAATGCATTCTGTCAGTGTGAAGGCTTCTGGGTAAGCCTATAGTAGTAGTGTTCCCTATGACCCAAGACTGTGATAAGCACATCATGCAGCATCACTGAGCTGGACAGAACTCAGTAGTTTCATTTTCGAATGTTGTAAATGTATGAGCCACCGGAGGGTGCCAGTGGTAAGCCTAATTCTTATGTGAGCCTGAGATTGAGGGTGGCAATGTAGACATACCAATCAATATGAACTACAAATACACATTCCCTTATTCAATAATGCCAGATCAGAAAGGAGAGAAAGGACTTGCAAGCCATGACTCAAGGATCACTTTTATTAAAATGATAACACTTGAGCACTGACTGAATCAGTGTCATCTGAATGGCTAAATGTACTCTTAAATCTCCAGCCGGTACAGCCAGGAGCCTGGTTCCTATCTAGATTACTTCCTAGGTTCCTACCATCTAGGGAGTTTTTCCTAGCCACTGTGCATCTGCATTGCTTGCTCTTTGGGGTTTTAGGATGTATTTCTGTAAAGTACTTTGTGACTACTGCTGATGTAAAAAAGGGCATTATAAAATACATGATTGATTTATTGATTGAAGGGCTACATCCCAGGGTCCGGCTGACTGAGAAACTGCTCTAAAACCTTTCTGTCATCAAGTAGTACATAACAGTCAGGACAGAGGACACTTTATTCTTTGGTTAATGTGAATATGGGTGACACATTTGCGTTTAGACAGGTAACCCAATTCTGATATTTGTTTCACTAATTGGTCATTTGACCAATCAGAACAGCTCTGAAAAAGAGCTGATGTGAAAAATCTGATGTGATTGATCAAAAGACCAATTAGCGGAAAACATCAGAATTGGGCTGCCTGTGTGAACACAGCCAGAACACACAATCTGAATATGAGTCATGATGACCTAGCCTACATTCATTGTGATATGACAGGCCCACCAGAGGCAGAGGAGGAACACAATACCTACATTTACACAGGCAGCCCAGTTCTGATCTTTTGCCCAATTATAGGCAAAATATCTGATATGATTGGTGAAAAATTGGGCAAAACATCAGAATTGGGCTGCCTGTGTAAACGTAGCTAATGTTATGCAATACTAAATAGGGCAGACATACAACATTATTTAATTGGTCCAATTCTGAAGTGGAATCGCTTGCCTGTTAATCAGGCTACCCAAAGGAGTGTATTATGGCTTACTTTGTGTATAACAAACCTAAGCATATATAATAGGCTTTAGCCTACACTTAAACTGACCCGTCGATACATTAATACATTGAAGTGAATACATTTGAAAGGTAATCTCATAAAACATTTAAATGTCTCCGGCTGGCATTGGACGAGGCAGAATGTCCGGGTTCCGGGTCAGGTCTGTATCTCAGCCAGCACACCAACCACGTGATAACAACAGAGAACATGGTCATGGTGCTGCGCCGACTGGAGACGGGGGGGTTGCTGAAGTTATGTACGAATATGAGTCCCAGAAACAGCAGCACAAGCATCGAGACGAAGGCGGAAATGGAGCTCACACAGCCTGTGGTCAGTGTGATGCGCCTGCAGTTCGGACAGCTCTCGTATCCCGCACTGTCATACGAGTCCGTGGAAGCGYCATTACCTCTAGCCACAGCTACATACCGGCTATCCCGTTTGGTTCGTGCGTTCTTCTCCTCCCGGTGGTACGCGGCGGTGAGCACTGGGTGCAGAGGAGGAGGATACGGTGGCAGGCTGTCTTACGGGAGACTGTCATTTTGGATGTATAACGGATAAGCGTCGGTGACTGTAATGTTTTTGAGGAGGTTGTGGCGACAAAGAGGGCATGTTTAGCCTACATGCTTTAAGGCCTAGGCTGCTCAAAATAATTAATGATGTGATCAGATGATTTCCAACGCCTCTCCCCCGGGTTTACACAGACGCAGGGAGCTCCATTCCCGCCATTCTGCGTGGTTTTGACAGCATCAAATACCAGAATAGTGCTAGAATACGATAATAGGTCTACGACGTGAGGGTAATTTGATGTGTTAATTCCGTCGCGGTAAAGAGGAAGCGGCACCTGGAGCGCTCTCTCTCACAGCGGATAAGACAGAACAGCATTCATTCACGGTTCACCCGCTGCTTCAATTTGGCATGAACCAGAATCTAGACTAGAGTCGTTACCCCGGTAGAGCTGTTTGGATCTGGGGCTCAACTGGAGCACTGGCACAACCTGGAAATAGTGCCAGATTAGGCTATATCAGATTATGCAGGTTTAATAAACCCGTTTAGATTTGTTGCATGCTTAAACGAATTAACCCTTGCATAACACCTAATCTATCCTCCTGCCAAGTGCCTATTTGCATAGCCTAGCCTATTTGCACAATCAAAAAACAATGGTCCTGTTCTTCGTTTTAGAAATAATCAAGAGTCTCCATTTCTTTATTGTGATCAGGCTGCGCACCACTGTTTTACATATTTCAGCACCATGTTGGGTGGAAAGCACCAGTGCTTCTAATCACCACCATGCGATAACACCTGTGATGTGTAATGAGGAGCAACCAGATGCTGACTTGACACCTTTATGGAATTGCTTATTCCATTTACTAATAATGTGTAACGGATGTGAAATGGCTAGCTAGTTAGCGGGTACGCGCTAGTAGCGTTTCAATCAGTTACGTCACTTGCTCTGAAAKCTATTAGTAGTGTTGCCCCTTGCTTTGCAAGGGCCGCGGCTTTTGTGGAGCGATGGGTAACAACGCTTCGTGGGTGTCAGTTGTTGATGTGTGCAGAGGGTCCCTGGTTCGCGCCCGAGGTCGGGGCGAGGGGACGTACTAAAGTTATACTGTTACAAATGCACCCATTAAGAAATTTACTGTAAAAACTGTTAAATCTGCGTGGATTYATGATGAATTGAAAAATTTGATGATTGAGAGGGATGAGGCAAAAGGAATGGCAAATAAGTCTGGCTGCAAGGCCAATTGGTAAACATGCAGTAAATTGAGAAATAATTTGACTAAACTGAACCAAAACAAGAAGAAACAAAGATAAATAATATAAAGAATGATAGTGAAAAGCCTTGGAGCACCTTAAATGAACATTTTCTTTGAATCAGATGGCTCATTCATCTCAAAACCCATTAATATTGCCAAATACATGAATAGTTTTTTCATTGGCAAAATTAGCAAATTTAGGCATGACATGCCAACAACAAGTTCTGAACATACAAATCCCTGCATAACTGATCAAATTATGAAAGACAAACATTGTCATTTTGAATTCTGTAAAGTGAGTGTGGAAGAGGTGAAAAAATGATTGTTGTCTATCAACATTGACAAGCCACCTGGGTCTGACAACTTTGATGGAAAATTGCAGAGGATGATAGCGGATGATATTGCCATCTCTTCCATATAAGCCTACAGGAAAGTGTGTGCCCTCATGCCTGAAGGGATGCAAAAGTCATTCTGCTACCGAAGAATAGCATCCTTTACTTGCTTAAACAGCCTACCAATTAACCTGTTACCAAACCTTAGTAAACTTTTGGGGATAAAAATGATGTTTGACAAGATACAATGCTATTTCACAATAAACAGATTTTCAGCACGTTTATAGGGAAGGGCATTCAACATGTACGGCATTGACACAAATTACTGATGATTGACTGAGAGAAATTGATAATGCAAAGATTGTGGMAGCTGTTTTGTTAGACTTCAGTGCAGCTTTTGACATTATTGATCATAATCTGCTGCTGGAAAAACGTGTGTGTAATGGCTTTACATCCACTGCTATATTGTGGATCGACAGAACATAGACTGTGTTCTTTAATGGAAGCCTCTCCAAACATAATCCAGGTAGAGTCAGGCATTCCCCAGGGAAGCTGTCTAGCTGTTACTTTTAAAAATCTTTACTAATGACCTGCCATTCAAATCAAATCAAATGTATTTATATAGCCCTTCGTACATCAGCTGATATCTCAAAGTGCTGTACAGAAACCCAGCCTAAAACCCCAAACAGCAAGCAATGCATGTGTAGAAGCACGGTGGCTAGGAAAAACTCCCTAGAAAGGCTATGAGGGGTGGCCAGTCCTCTTCTGGCTGTGCCGGGTGGAGATTATAACAGAACATGGCCAAGATGTTCAAATGTTCATAAATGACTAGCATGGTCAAATAATAATAATCACAGTAGTTGTTGAGGGAGCAGCAAGTCAGCACCTCAGGAGTAAATGTCAGTTGGCTTTTCATAGCCGATCATTAAGAGTATCTCTACCGCTCCTGCGGTCTCTAGAGAGTTGAAAACAGCAGGTCTGGGACAGGTAGCACGTCCGGTGAACAGGTCAGGGTTCCATAGCCGCAGGCAGAACAGTTGAAACTGGAGCAGCAGCTCGGCCAGGTGGACTGGGGACAGCAAGGAGTCATCATGCCAGGTCGTCCTGAGCATGGTCCTAGGGCTCAGGTCCTCCGAGAGAAGAGAGAGAGAAAGAAAGAAAGAATTAGAGAGAGCATACTTAAATTCACACAGGACACCGGATTAAGACAGGAGAAGTACTCCAGATATAACAAACTGACCCTAGCCCCCTGACACATAAACTATACTGGAGGCTGAGACAGGAGGGGTCAGGAGACACTGTGGCCCATCCGATGATAACCTCCGGACAGGGCCAAACAGGAAGGATATAACCCCACCCACTTTGCCAAAGCACAGCCCCCACACCACTAGAGGGATATCTTCAAAACACCATCCTGAGACAAGGCCGAGTAGCCCACAAAGATCTCCGCCACGGCACAACCCAAGGGGGGGGCCCACCCAGACAGGAAGATCACGTCAGTGACTCAACCCACTCAAGTGACGCACCCTCCTAGGGACGGCATGAAGAGCACCAGTAAGCCAGTGACTCAGCCCCTGTAATAGGGTTAGAGGCAGAGAATCCCAGTGGAGAGAGGGAACCGCAGGCAGAGACAGCAAGGGCGGTTCGTTGCTCCAGAGCCTTTCCGTTCACCTTCACACTCCTGGGCCAGACTACACTCAATCATATGACCCACTGAAGAGATAAGTCTTCAGTAAAGACTTAAAGGTTGAGGACCGAGTCTGCGTCTCTCACATGGGTAGGCAGACCATTCCATAAAAATGGAGATCTATAGGAGAAAGCCCTGCCTCCAGCTGGTTTGCTTAGAAATTCTAGGGACAATTAGGAGGCCTGCGTCTTGTGACCGTAGCGTATGTGTAGGTATGTACGGCAGGACCAACTCGGAAAGATAGGTAGGAGCAAGCCCATGTAACTCTTTTTGTAGGTTAACAGTAAAACCTTGAAATCAGCCCTTGCCTTAACAGGAAGCCAGTGTAGGGAGGCTAGCACTGGAG
This sequence comes from Salvelinus sp. IW2-2015, assembly GCF_002910315.2. Lineage (NCBI taxonomy): Eukaryota > Metazoa > Chordata > Actinopteri > Salmoniformes > Salmonidae > Salvelinus > Salvelinus sp. IW2-2015. The sequence goes on from NC_036871.1 coordinate 16,001,946, forward strand.
TAATATGATATTTTTTTTTGGTTCTAGTCAGGATTCTAGCAGCCGTATAGCACTAACTGAAGTTTATTTACTGCTTTATCCGGGTAGCCGGAAAGTAGAGCATTGCAGTAGTCTAACCTAGAAGTAACAAAAGCATGGATTAATTTTTCTGCATCATTTTTCGGACAGAAATTTCTGATTTTTGCAATGTTACGTAGATGGAAAAAAGCTGTCCTTGAAACAGTCTTGATATGTTCGTCAAAAGAGAGATCAGGTCCAGAGTAACGCCGAGGTCCTTCACAGTTTTATTTGAGACGACTTTACAACCATCAAGATTAATTGTCAGATTCAACAGAAGATCTCTTTGTTTTCTTGGGACCTAGAACAAGCATGTCTGTTTGTCCGAGTTTAAAAGTAGAACGTTTCAGCCATCCACTTCCTTATGTCTGAAACACAGGCTTCTAGCGAGGGCAATTTGGGGCTTCACGATGTTTCATTGAAAGTACAGCTGTGTGTCATCCGCATAGCAGTGAAAGTTAACATTATGTTTTCGAATGACATCCCCAAGAGGTAAAATATATAGTTTGAAAACAATAGTGGTCCTAAAAACGGAACCTTGAGGAACACCGAAATGTACAGTTGATTTGTCAGAGGACAAACCATTCACAGAGACAAACTGATATCTTTCCGACAGATAAGATCTAAACCAGGCCAGAACTTGTCCTTGTAGACCAATTTGGGTTTCCAATCTCTCCAAAAGAATGTGGTGATCGATGGTATCAAAGGCAGCACTAAGGTCTAGTAGCACGCGGACAGATGCAGAGCCTCGGTCTGACGCCATTAAAAGGTAATTTACCACCTTCACAAGTGCAGTCTCAGTGCTATGATGGGGTCTAAAACCAGACTGAAGCATTTCGTATACATTGTTTGTCTTCAGGAAGGCAGTGAGTTGCTGCGCAACAGCTTTTTCTAACATTTTTGAGAGGAATGGAAGATTCGATATAGGCCGATAGTTTTTTATATTTTCTGGGTCAAAGTTTGGCTTTTTCAAGAGAGGCTTTATTACTGCCACTTTTAGTGAGTTTGGTACACATCCGGTGGATAGAGAGCCGTTTATTATGTTCAACATAGGAGGGCCAAGCACATGAAGCAGCTCTTTAAGTAGTTTAGTTGGAATAGGGTCCAGTATGCAGCTTGAAGGTTTAGACCTTTTCTATTCTCTTTTGCTRGTCCTCCCGGTTTTGACCCTTGACTGTTTTCTCGACTCTGTACCTGCCTGCCTGACCGTTCTGCCTGCCTGCCACACTGTACCTCCTGGACTCTGAACTGGTTTTGACCTTTTGCCTGTCCACGACCATTCTCTTGCCTACCCCTTTTGGATTATTAATAAATATCAAAGATTCAACCATCTGCCTCCCGTGTCTGCATCTGGGTCTTATAGTACGAACCTTATAGTACGAACTGGCCATGACAGACCCGGCAGACTTGGACCAGCTCCGCCACACTGTCTCCCTGCAGSGAGCCACCATTGGGAGGCATGAGGAGCTACTGCTGGACCTTTTGGAAGGGCTTCGTTCCCTGACGGAACGCCATGACCAAGGGCTCAAGGCTATCATGGAGCTATCAGTGAGTTAGCTCATAGGCAGCCTTCCACCTCTTAGACCTCCCAACCATTCAGTAACCTGTCTACTATCAGTGGTGGGTTTGTACAGCCTACCCCGGCTCCCCGAGAATCCCGCTTCCTGAGCGATATTCTGGGGATCCTGGAACCTGCCAGAGTTTTCTTTCTCAATGCGCCCTTATTTTTGAGGTGCAGCCACCTTCATTCTCTTCGGACCGGTCGAAGAAAGCATATATTATTATTACGCTAATGTCGGGAAGGGCGCTCCCCTGGGCTATGGCAGTTTGGGAGCAACAATCCGCCATTTGTCGCCATCTGGAAGATTTCATGGCAGAGGTTAGGAAGGTGTTCGATTCTTTGGTATCCGGGAGAGAGGCGGCCCGAAAACTACTTGAGTTACGTCAAGACTCCCGTAGTGTGGCAGACTACACAGTAGATTTTCACACGTTGCCCGCCGAGAGTGCCTGGAATCCGGAGTCCCTATTCCATACCTTCCTTCACGGACTTTCAGAGGAAATAAAAGATGAGCTAGCAGCTCGGGAGTTACCACTGGGCCTCGATTCCCTTATCATCCTTACTCTTAGGATTGATGGGCATCTACGGGAATGCAGGAGTGAGAGGAGGTCTGGTCTTGGGCACACTCGTTCATCCGCTGCTGCTCGTTCATCTCCAAAGAAATCCGGAAGTCCCCGAAGGCTGTATTTCCGAGAAGACCTGAAGCCACCCGAGGTCCCTCGAGAATCATTGGCGACGGGTGAGTCAGATACACCAGAACCTATGCAAGATTTTGTGGGCACCGGTGCAGAGGAGCCTTCCTCTGCACCGGTGCCCAGTCCAGGCACGGCGTTCTACCCGGCTCCATGGCCGGACCCGTGGTCTGAGCGGGGGCAAAGTCCCGCACCAGAGCCGCCACCGATGCTGGGTCCGCGGGATGAGCGGGTTCTTCGTCCCGCACCAGAGCCGCCACCGATGCTGGCGGATCCGCGAGCGGAGTGGGTACTTCGCCCCGCACCGGAGCCGCCACCGACGCTAGATGCCCACCCGGACCCTCCCCTATAGAGTCAGGTTTTGCGGCCAGAGTCCGCACCTTTGGGGGGGGGTACTGTCACGCCCTGACCATAGAGAGCCTTTTTATTCTCTATTTTGGTTAGGTCGGGGTGTGACTAGGGTGGGTAATCTAGGTTGTTTTATTTCTATGTTGGCCTGGTATGGTTCCCAATCAGAGGCAGCTGTTTAGCGTTGTCTCTGATTGGGGATCATATTTAGGCAGCCCTTTCCCCACTGTTTTTTTGTGGGATCTTGTTTATGTGTAGTTGCCTGTGAGCACTCCATAGCTTCACGTGTTGTTTGCTCTTTATTGTTTTTTTGTGCATTTCACGAATTAAAAGATGTGGAACCCATATCACGCTGCGCTTTGGTCTGAATGTTATTACGACGATGGTGACATAAACTCAGTTTTTCACAATTCCTGACATTAATTCCTAGTAAAAATTCTCTGTCTTAGGTCGGTTATGATGACCACTTTATTTTAAGAATGTGAAATGTCAGAATTATGGTAGAGAGAATGATTTATTTCAGCTTTTATTTCTTTCATCACATTCCCAGTGGGTTAGTATTAATTCTTAGTGGGTTAATATTAATTAGTATTTGGTAGCATTGCCTTTCAATTATTTATCTTGGGTCAAACGTTTTGGGTAGCCTTCCAAAAGCTTCCCACAATAAGTTGGGTGAATTTCGGCCCATTCCTCCTGACAGAGCTGGTGTAACTGATTCTGGTTTGTAGGCATCCTTGCTCGCACACGCTTTTTCAAATCTGCCCACACATTTTCTATAGGATTGAGTTCAGGGCTTTGTGATGGCCACTCCAATACCTTGACTTTGTTGTCCTTAAGCCATTTTGCCACAACTTTGGAAGTATGCTTGGGGTCATTGTCCATTTGAAAGACCCATTTGTGACCAAGCTTTAACTTCCTGAGTGATGTCTTGAGATGTTGCTTCAGTATTTCCACATAATTTTCATTTTCCTCCCTGATGATGCCATCTATTTTGTGAAGTGCACCAGTCCCTCCTGACAAGCACCCCACAAATGGATGCTGCACTCACGTGCTTCATGGTTTGGGATGGTGTTTCTTCCGGCTTGCAGCGTCCCCCTTTTTCCTCAACATAACTATGGTCATATGGCCAAACTAGCTGATATTTTTTGTTTCATCAGACCAGAAGAATATTTCTCCAAAAAGTACGATCTTTGTCCCCATGTGCAGTTGCAAACCGGTAGTCTGCTTTTTTTATTGGCGTTTTGGAGCAGTGGCTTCTTCTTGCTGAGCGCTTTCAGGTTTAGTCCGATATAGGACTCGTTTTACTGTGGAATATAGGATACTTATTCTGTACCTGTTCCTTCAGCATCTTCACAAGGTCCTTCGCTGTTGTTCTGGGATTTGAATTTTGCACCTTTTCGCACGCAAAGTACGTTCATTTTAGGAGACAGAACACGTCTCCTTTGAGCTGTTGACGGCCGTTTGGTCCCATGGTACCATGTTCTATTGTTTGTACAGATGAACGTGGTACCTTCAGGCGTTTGGAAATTGCTCCCAAGGATGACTTGTGGAAGTCTACAATTTTTTTTCTGGGGTCTTGGCTGATTTCTTTTGATTTTCCCATGATGTCAAGCAAAGAGGAACTGCATTTGAGGGTAGGCCTTGAAATGCATCCAGAGGTACCTCCATGACTCAATGATGTCAATAGCCTATCAGAAGCTTCTAAAGCCATAATATAATTTCCTTGAATTTTCCAAGATGTTTAAAGGCACAGTCAACTTAGTGTATGTAAACTTCTGACCCACTGGAATTGTGATACAGTGAATTATCAAGTGAAATAATCTGTTTGTAAACAATTGTTGGAAATTACTTGTGTCATCTCACAAAGTAGATGTCCTAATGACTTGCCAAAACTATAGTTTGTTAACAAGAATGTGTGGAGGTTGAAAAACGAGTTTTAATGACTCCAACCTACAGTGGGGAGAACAAGTATTTGATACACTGCGATTTTGCAGCTTTTCCTACTTACAAAGCATGTAGAGGTCTGTAATTTTTATCATAGGTACACTTCAACTGTGAGAGACGGAATCTAAAAACAAAAATCCAGAAAATCACATTGTATGATTTTTAAGTAATTAATTTGCATTTTATTGCATACATAAGTATTTGATACATCAGAAAAGCATAACTTAATATTTGGTACAGAAACTTTGTTTGCAATTACAGAGATCATACGTTTCCTGTAGTTCTTGACCAGGTTTGCACACACTGCAGCAGGGATTTTGGCCCACTCCTCATACAGACCTTCTCCAGATCCTTCAGGTTTCGGGCTGTCGCTGGGCAATACGGACTTTCAGCTCCCTCAAAGATTTTCTAACTTCCGACCCCAACTGTATGTATAAATGTGCACACATGAACGCGCGCACACACACACAACCAAAGAGACACACTCCATCGGCCATCCAATTCTTGGCCGACTCTCTTCTCTTATACATCAATGATGGGCTCTTTGCTGCTGGTGAGTCTCTGATCCACCTCTACGCAGACGACACCATTCTGTATACTTCTGCCCTTTTTGGACATCCTCTTGAAGCTAGGGGGCAGAATGTTTATGTTTGGAAAAATAACATTCCCAATGTAAACGGCCTATTTCTCAGGTCCAGATGCTAGAATATGCATATAATTGACAGAGTAGGATAGAAAACACTCTAAAGTTTCCAAAACTGTCCAAATATTGTCTGTGAGTATAACAGAATTGATTTTGCAGGCGAAAACGAGGAAACGAAACTGAGGAAATCCAACCCGGAAGTGACTCTTATTTTGAAAAATCACTGTTCCATTGCCTGCCTTTTGTCCATTTAAAGGGATATCAACCAGATTCCTTTCCCAATGGCTTCCTCAGGGTGTGAACAGTCTTTAGACATAGTTTCAAGCTTTTATTCTGAAAAATGCGAGATTGCGAGATTTATCAAAACGCGTCAGTGGATAGACGGATGTCCTTACATTAGTTCATACACTGATAGCTAGACATTTTCTTTCTCTCCAGTATTGAATAGTTTACTGTCCGGTTGAAATATTATCGATTACTTATGTTAAAAACAACCTGAGGATTGATTATTAAAAACGTTTGACATGTTTCTACGAACTTTACGGATACTATTTGGAATTTTCGTCAAGCCTTGATGACCTGCCTAAGGCTGTGGAATACTGAACATAACGCGCCAAACAAATTGAGTTTTTTTGATATAAAAATAATCTTTATCGAACAAAAGGAACATTTATTGTGTAACTGGGAGTCTCGTGAGTGCAAACATCTGAAGATCATCAAAGGTAAGCGATTAATTTTATTGCTTTTCTGGCTTTCGTGACCAATCTACATTGCTGCTAGGTGTTCTTAATGTTTTGTCTAGTGATCGATAAACTCAAACAAACACTTGGATTGCTTTCGCTGTTAAGCATATTTTCAAAATCTGACAGGATAGGTGGATTAACAACAAGCTAAGCTGTGTTTTGGRATATTTCACTTGTGATTTCATGAAAATAAATATTTTTTGTAATTATTTTTGAATTTGGCTCTCTGCAATTCAACGGTTGTTTACGAAAATGATCCCGTTAAAGGGATCCGTGCGCCAAGTGGTTCACCTTAACAACTCTCCAGACGAGCTTCAATGCCATACAACTCTCCTTCCATGGCCTCCAACTGCTCTTAAATACAAGTAAAACTAAATGCATGCTCTTCAACCGATCGCTGCCTGCACCTGCCCGCCCGACTAGCATCACTACTCTGGACGGTTCTGCCTTAGAATATGTGGACAACTACAAATACCTAGGTGTCTGGTTAGACTGTAAACTCTCCTTCCAGAATCACATCAAACATCTCCAATCCAAAGTTAAATCTAGAATTGGCTTCCTATTTCGCAACAAAGCATCCTTCACTCACGCTGCCAAACATACCCTCGTAAAACTGACCATCCTACCGATCCTCGACTTCGGCGATCATTTACAAAATAGCCTCCAATACCCTACTCAATAAATTGGATGCAGTCTATCACAGTGCCATCCGTTTTGTCACCAAAGCCCCATATACTACCCACCACTGTGACCTGTACGCTCTCGTTGGCTGGCCCTCGCTTCATACTCGTCGCCAAACCCACTGGCTTCAGGTCATCTACAAGACCCTGCTAGGTAAAGTCCCCCCTTATCTCAGCTCGCTGGTCACCATAGCAGCACCTACCTGTAGCACGCGCTCCAGCAGTTATATGTCTCTGGTCACCCCCAAAGCCAATTCTTCCTTTGGCCGACTCTCCTTCCAGTTCTCTGCTGCCAATGACTGGAATGAACTACAAAAATCTCTGTAAATGGAAAACACTTATCTCCCTCACTAGCTTTAAGCACCAGCTGTCAGAGCAGTTCACAGATTACTGCACCTGTACATAGCCCATCTATAATTTAGCCCAAACAACTACCTCTTTKCCTACTGTATTTATTTATTTATTTTGCTCCTTTGCACCCCATTATTTCTATCTCTACTTTGCACATTCCTCCACTGCAAATCTACCATTCCAGTGTTTTACTTGCTGTATTGTATTTACTTCGCCACCATGGCCTTTTTTTGCGATTACCTCCCTTATCTCACCTTATTTGCTCACATTGTATATAGACTTATTTTTCTACTGTATTATTGACAGTATGTTTGTTTTACTCCATGTGTAACTCTGTGTTGTTGTATGTGTCAAACTGCTTTGCTTTATCTTGGCCAGGTCGCAATTGTAAATGAGAACTTGTTCTCAACTTGCCTACCTGGTTAAATAGGTGAAATAAATAAATAAATAAAAATCCTTATCAATGGGAATGAAACCACACAACTGATTGATCATCTGGTGAATTTCAAATGGATATCTTATGTTAGGTTGTATCTGACAAATTGGAGGTAAATGAACACCATACTTTGAATAATGACTTTAAGACATAATTGTATGCTTTCATTGATGTTCTTGTTATTGTATTTTGACAATATCACAGTGCTGAATAGCCATCTCTTTGAAAGGTGAACCCTCAGGTACAGATCATTATTATGATGTCAGTCAGTCTCCTTGTCAGCTTGGAGTGTTGGCTCAAAGTACAGGTTAAGTGTTAAGACTCTGACAGAGCCTCTGAAGGATGTGTGTGTGTGGCATACTCTGTGGGATGTTGTAAAGAAAGCTGACGTGTGTGTGATGTGTGTGCATGCATACATGTTCATGTATCAAATCCAATGTTATTTGTCACAAGCCCCGAATACAACAGGTGTAGGTAGACCTTACAGTGAAATGCTTCCTTAAAAGCCCTTAACCAACAATGCAGTTTTAAGAAAAATAAGTGTTAAGTTTAAAATAGATAAGTTAAAAATAATTAAAGAGCAGCAGTAAAATAACAGTAGCGCGGCTATATACAGGGGGTACCGGTACAGAGTCAATTTGAGGGGGCACAGGTTAGTTGAGGTAATTGAGGTAATATGTGCATATAGGTAGAGTTAAAGTGACTATGCATAGATAATAAACAGAGAGTAGCCGGATCGTAAAGGGGGGGGKAATGCAAATAGTCTGGGTAGCCATTTGATTAGKTGTTCAGGAATCTTATGGCTTGGGGGTAGAAGCTGTTAAGAAACCTTTTGGACCTAGACTTGGCGCTCCGGTACTGCTTGCCGTGCGGTAGCAGAGAGAACAGTCTATGACTAGGGTGGCTGGAGTCTTAGACAATTTTTAGGGCCTTCCTCTGACACGGCCTGGTATAGAGGTTCTGGATGGCAGGAAGCGTGGCCCCAGTGATGTGCTGGGCCGTACGCACTACCCTCTGTAGTGCCATGCGGTCGGAGGCCGAGCAGTTGCCATACCAGGCAGTGATGCAACCAGTCAGGATGCTCTCGATGGTGCAGCTGTATAACTTTTTTGAGTATCTGAGGACCCATGCCAAATCTTTTCAGTCTCCTGAGGGGGAATAAGCTTTGACGTGTCCTCTTCACGACTATCTTGGTGTGTTTGGACCATGATCATTTGTTGGTGATATGGACACTACAGCCCGTAGATGAGAATAGGGGCGTGCTCGGTCCTCATTTTCCTGTAGTCCACAATCATCTCCTCTGTCGTGATCACGTTGAGGGAGAGGATGTTATCCTGGCTCCACACAACCAGGTCTTTGACCTCATCCCTATAGGCTCTCTCATCGTTGTCGGTGATCAGACCTACCACTGCTGTGTTGTCGGCAAACTTAATGAGGATGTTGGAGTCGTGCCTGGCCATGCAGTCATGAGTTAACAGGGAGTTCAGGAGGGGACTGAGCACATACCCCTATAGGGCCCCCGTGTTGAGGATCAGCGTGGCAGATATGTTGTTACCTACCCTTACCACCTGGGGGCGGCCCATCAGGAAGTCCAGGATCCAGTTGCAGAGGGAGGTGTTTAGTCCCAGAGTTCTTAGCTTAGTGATGAGCTTTGAGGGCACTATGGTGTTGAACGCTGAGCTGTAGTCAATGAATAGCTTTCTCACATAGGTGTTCCTTTTGTCCAGGTGGGAAAGGGCAGTGTGGAGTGCAATAGAGATGGCATCATCTGTGGATCTGTTGGGGCGGTATGGAAATTGGAGTGGGTCTAGGCTTTCTGGGATAATGGTGTTGATGTGAGCAATGATCAGCCTTTCAAAGCACTTCATGGCTACAGACATGAGTGCTACGGGTCGGTAGTTATTTAGGCAGGTTACCTTAGTGTTCTTGGGCACAGGGACTATGGTGGTCTGCTTGAAACATGTTGGTATTACAGACTCAGTCAGGGAGAGATTGAAAATGTCAGTGAAGACACTTGCCAGTTGGTCAGCCCATGCTCAGAGTACACATCCTAGTAATTTATCTGGCCCTGCGGCCTTGTGAATGTTCACCTGTTCAAAGGTCTTACTCACATCGGCTACGGAGAGCGTGATCAAACAGACGTCCGGAACAGCTGATGCTCTCATGCATGCTTCAGTGTTGCTTGCCTCTAAGCAAGCATAGAAGTAATTTAGCTCGCCTAGTAGTCTCGTGTCACTGGGCAGCTCGCGGCTGTGCTTCCCTTTGTAGTCTGCAATAGTTTGCAAGCCCTGCCACATCCGACAAGTTTCGGAGCCGGTGTAGTACGATTCAATCTTAGTCCTGCATTGACGCTTTACCTGTTTGATGGTTCATCGGAGGGCATAGCAGGATTTCTTATACGCTTCCAGGTTAGAGTCCCTCTCCTTGAAAGCAGTAGCTCTACCCTTTAGCTCAGTGCGGATGTTGTCTGTAATCCATGGCTTCTGGTTGGGGTATGTATGTACAGTCACTGTGGGGACAACGTCATCGATGCACTTATTGATGAAGCCAGTGACTGATGTGGTGTAATCCTCAATGCCATCAGAAGAATCCCGGAACATATTCCAGTCTGTGCTAGCAAAACAGTCCTGTAGCTTAGTATCTGCGTCATCTGACCACTTCTTTATTGACCTGCTTTAGTTTTTGCTTGTAAGCAGGAATCAGGAGGATAGAATTATGGTCAGATTTGCCAAATGGAGGGCGAGGGAGAGCTTTGTACACGTCTTTGTGTGTGGAGTAAATGTGGTCTAGAGTTTTTTTCCTCTGGTTGGACATTTAACATGCTGGTAGAAATGAGGTAAAACGGATATAAGTTTCCTTGCATTAAAGTCCCCGGCCACTAGGAACACCGCCTCTCGATGAGTGTTTTTCTGTTTGCTTATGGCCATATACTCATTGAGTGCAGTCTTAGTGGCAGCATCGGTTTAGGGTGGTAAATAGACAGCTACGAAGAATATAGATGAGAACTCTCTTGGTAAATATTGTGGTCTAAAGCTTATCATGAGATTCTCTACCTCAGGCGAGCAAAACCTTGAGACTTCCTTACTATAAGATTTCGTGCACCAGCTGTTATTTACAAATAGACACAGACCGCCACCCCTTGTCTTACTGGAGACAGCTGTTCTATCTTGCCGATGCACAGAAAACCCAGCCAGCTGTATGCTATCCATGTCGTCGTTCAGCCATGACTCGGTGAAACATAAGATATTACAGTTTTTAATGTAGGATATTCGTGATTGTAGCGAGTCTATTTTGATATCCAATGATTGTACGTTGGCTAATAGGACTGATGGTAGATGCAGATTACCCACTCGCCGTCGGATCCTTACAAGGCACCCCAACCTACGTCCCCAATATCTCCGTCTCTTTCTCATGCGAATCACTGGGATTTAGACCTTGTCAGGTGTCTGAGGTAAATCCTTTGCGTCTGACTCGTTAAAGAAAAAATCTTTGTCCAGTACGAGGTGAGTAATCTCTGTCCTGATATCTAGAAGCTCTTTTCGTTCAAAAGAGACGGTGGCAGAAATATTATGTAGAAAATAAGTTACAAATAACATGAAAAAACACACACATTAGCACAATTGGTTAGGAGACCGTAAAACGGCAGCCATCTCCTCTGGCGCCATTATACTGCATGTATATGTGTGTAGTTTATAGRCTGAGGCTGGGATTAAAGAGTATAAGTATAACATCTTTCAACTCAACTAGCACCACCACCCCAATGTAGCCAGGCTAATAACAGCGAGATCTGGCCCCTCCTACAGTAGTCCCAACCCCATCTCATTTTGGGATTAACTCTACCTCAGTTCACCATGGGGTTGCCTGGGCCTGTGGAGACCATAGTGGAGATATAGGTGGATGACCCTAAGGGTATGTGAGCAAATAAAGTCAGTCTTAAAACTGAGGAGTAGGAGGTCAGAACAAAGAGTGTAATAAAGATCTTAGACAATATAGGAGGAGTGGGCTAGGACCTCCTCACTGCTCAAAAGTTCATCTGATGGAATTGTGTCAGATCTTCAGAGATACACTGCTCCTCTACAGGATTCTTCTGATGGATATTTTGTCATCTGGAACAATGTTGTTTCAGTGTAATGTGGGTGTTTTCTCATGAATTTGCATGGATCCATTCTCTTCCCAAATTACTGGACTATGTTTTGTGTGAGGGGAAAGTCAGATGTTTGAATGAAAAAAGACCGTAACATTTTCCTAACTCTACAGCACATATCACTTTGGCGTCATGTCTCTGCTGCAGTTACAACTAGTGCAATATTAATGAGACCGTGGAAAGGGATCTCTCTCGGTCTCTCTCTCTTTCTCGCTCTCTCTCTCTCTTTCTCGCTCTCTATCTCTCTCCCTGTGTGTGTGTGTGTGTGTGTGTGTGTGTGTGTGTGTGTGTGTGTGTGTGTGTGTGTGTGTGTGTGTGTGTTGTCTCTTATACACATCTAGATGTGTATAAGAGACAGGTGTGTGTGTGTGTGTGTGTGTGTGTGTGTGTGTGTGTGAGTGTACAAATATCACATAAAAAGTGTTGGTATGACTGTGACTTGATAGCAAAGTTTCTTGTCCATGTTTGGGAGGTAAATGGTGGCGATTTTCAACTTGCTGAAGTGAAAACACAATTTGTTGAAGAGAAAGTATATCTGCCCCTCACATCTTCATAATCTGTCAAACAATCCTGATTCATAACAAATATAAAGCAATACATCTCCATCTATTTCGGTATCATAGATCTCCATTGACTTCAAGGAATAACTGAAGCACAAACTCATTTTATTCCTCTTTTCTCTCTGACTGAGTCTGATATAGGACGTGCCTAAAAGAATTCTGGCAACAAAGTGGGTTTTTGTTTCCCGTTTGGTGTTGTTTTAAGAGGAGACACCGGGCTGGAAAGTTAAAGCCTGTCTCATTCAGGTCCCTCAAAGGACCTCCTTCATTTGGTCATATAGCCGGTGAAAAATGCCACTTAAATGCCACCGTGACAAAAGCGTGAGAAGAAAGAGAGGGCGGCTGGCAGGCCACTGGGCTGCCATTGGGGAGCCATAGACATCATGGTGTCTGGGACAGGGGGCTTCGTTTGGGAGAGACTGCAGGGCTTAAAGTCAAAGATTACTTTGAAATCGGTACTCCCCCTCCTCTCTGTCCTCCCTCATTCCCTCCCTCCATTCCTCTCTCCACCAGCCACCACTCCCTCCCTTGGAAAATAAAACCTGCCGCCAGAGAGCAGGGGATGAGCCAGGAGAAGAGCCTCTTTGATGACAGAGAAGGATCCTTTTGTTTCACTAATCCTCTTCGCCCCTCTCCCCCCTCCTTACACCCCTCCCTTTGCCAAATGTTAAGCCCAACTGGACGTCAAAGGGGCCGCATGCTCAGGCAGGGACTCAATGGTTACATTCTTCATCCTACTACATCACTCAGAAGAATGGGATAATCCGAGGGTTCTTTTTTATAAGGTAAAAAAATACATGAAAAAATGTAAGGTGAACAGACAAAAGTTGTATTTGGGACTTCAGTTGTTTATCTTCATAATTTTGAACTGCTCTCATCTGGAGCTGGCAGTCTGATAGAATTTAACCAGCATTTAAGTTAATAGGAGCTTGGTCTTTGCACTCTTGCTATGGAAACCATACGATCATCTATTTAACACTGCCATAGCAACCACTATGAGAAACATCCGCCCCAATATCTTGTAATGTCWTCTAATTCTGTTTATTCATACAATTCCCCGTTGACACTTCACCATTCATCGTATACTTTGAAGGGAATTAGAGAAATGACAAAACACATTACCCATTGCCATCATCATGAAGCGATCACATGACATGGGTCAATATTGGTGTTGCTCAGGGTGACTCCCAAGGGAGAGTCCGTCAGCTAGTCTAAGCCTGTCAGGGAGAAGAGGTCGTCACCTATGGTTAGGTCTCAGGATACTATGCATTTCCCTCTCTTCCTCTGTCTGCCTTTAGGGTCACCACTAAGTGAGGACCCAGGCACGAGGGCAAGCAGCTCAAGTGTGTGTCGGTGTCATTATCAGATTGGACACACATATTTACAAAAGGAGATGAAAGTGCTTCCTCGGTTTATAACATCTGCCCTCTGATGGTTGCTGTTCTATCTTGATGACTCAGAGGTCTAGATGAGAAAGGGAAGAGCCTGGGGACAGGTATTATTTCCTCCTTGTACACGCAGATGCTGTGTGTGTGTGTGTGTGTTGTGTGTGTGTGTGTGTGTGTGTGTGTGTGTGTGTGTGTGTTGTGTGTGTGTGTGTGTGTGTGTGTGTGTGTGTGTGTGTGTGTGTGTGTGTGTGGTGTGTGTGTGTGTGTGTGTTGTGTGTTGTGTGTGTCCATTGTTTACAGTGTTATGATGGGAACCTAACACCACTGGGCACATGGTCAATACATATGAAGTGAGAGGATGATTGTCTTTTCTTCAACTAATATGCCAATACCCTGGAGATGTTTGGTTGTGTTGAGTGGATATCACTAGTCCAGGGTCATGGGGTCAAGAGGGGCTAACCTGGCCATTTCACTTTCCATGTCATTTTTAAGGTGAGTACAGTGCTCCCCCCACCCCCACCCCCAACCCTCTCTCTCGCTCTCTTCTGCACCCCGCCTCTTGCATCCCTCTTCCGCCATCTTCTGTTCCCTCCTTCCCCTTTCCATTTCCTCTCTCCCAGCATAATTTTTTTTTTTATGAAGCCCTCTTTTTTTGGAGGAGCCACACTGCAGAAGTGAAAGCCCAGCTTTCCTAGGGGAAATGAGGGGTGGAGAGGGGAGAATAGGGAGAGGATGGAAGGGAGAGGAGCAGGTGAGGAGCCTCTGACCATCGAAAACCACATGGAAACCACATGTTTGACTCCGTTCCAAAATTCCATTCCAGACTTTACAATGAGCCCTTCATCCTATAGCTCGTCCCACCAGCCTCCTCTGCCCGACACCCCTGGTGTCTGTCTCCCTCTTTCGCTTTCTGTTGGCCACTCAACAGCGTCTCCCCATTGTATGACCATCAGCTATACAGCTGTAACAAGGAGGGAGCATGCCACCTAGAGGTTTTAGAGATTCATTGCTACATTTCAAGCACTTAAGCAATAGAAATGGAAATAGAATTACATTTCCAACTATCATCTCATAAATTCTTATCTACTCTTAATGGATTGGATAAAGATACTCAGACAAAAGTTTGATGAAAGCATTCTCTTTAAAAGGAAACATTTCTGGCACTAGAGCCTTTAGTTTCAGACCACAAAATTGAAACAGGAAGCAGAACAGCAGGAGGCTTGGGAGTATAGGTATTTTGGGCTTTTTTTGCTAGTTTAAATACAACTTTTACTCTATGCCTTGTCTTTCATTACATTTTGAATGCTTAGCAGGACAGGAAAATGGTCAAATTCATGCTCTTCTCAAGAGAACATACCCGGTCATCCCTATTGACTCTGATCTGCCGGATTCTAAACATATGTAAATGATGTCTGAGTGTTGGAGTGTGCCCCTGGCTATCCGTAAATTAATAAAACAAGAACATGGTGCCGTCTGGCTTGATTTAAACTTTTACTTTTGATACTTAAGTATATTTTAAACCAAATACTTTTAGACTTTTACTCAAATAGTATTTTACTGGGTGACTTGAGTCATTTTTTATTAAGATATCTTTACTTTTACTCAAGTGTGACAATTGGGTACTTTTTCCACCACTGATTAACAGCCTACAGTCAGAGAAAATAGATTTTTTACATTTAATCTAGTTATCCATTTGTTTCTTTCAGCCCTGTAAATAGCCCTAGCCGCCTAGCCCCATAGACAAGTTATATTCCATGCACTTAAACATCCCGCACAACAGATTGTAAAAAATGAAATTAAAGAAAATTAAAGACACCAGCAAAAGATAACGTGTTTGAAAAGTCATAGCCTATTGGTATGAGGTAATGCATACCATTACGACTCACTCTCCAAAACCTTTAAAACTGTGGGCCCCGCCCCGATGTCATCATAAATCGAGCAGGCATGGACACCTGCATCAACCGGTTTGACTCAGTGCTGTAGAAGGCCAAAATGGCCAATGATGAGAAGATTGCATCAACCTTTAATGAGAAGGCCATTGATAATAAGACTGCCCAGCCCCAAAAAAGCCCTGCTGATAGCATAAACGAGATGGTGTTCAGAATTGTGGGGGCCGCCCTGGAGAAGAAGAAGAGGAAGAAGAGGAGGAAGAAGAAGAAGCCTCGGGAAGAAGCTCACCCTCCTGAATATTGAGACCCCTGGCGCACTGGCAAACGGCCTGCGGGTGAAGAAACCAGAGATCTATGAGCAGATAAGATACACTAGTGATGCGCGCCTTGAATCATAACCCGCAGGCGGGTTTAGGATAATGAAATATTCTGTGCATGAAGGGACAGTGGGTGTTAAAGCCTTGAATAAAGAAAAAACAATACTTTTCCAAATCCATAGGACTAAATGTTTCATTCTTGTGAAATATGTATATATATATATATATATATATGCAAATTAATTACTTAAAAATCATACAATGTGAGTTTCTGGATTTTTGTTTTAGATTCCGTCTCTCACAGTTGAAGTGTACCTATGATAAAAATTACAGACCTCTACATGCTTTGTAAGTAGGAAAACCTGCAAAATCGGCAGTGTATCAAATACTTGTTCTCCCCACTGTATATATATATATATATAAACTAGATGCCCTCAATCTAAGCTAGATGCCCTCAATCTCACACAAATGATCAAGGAACCTACCAGATACAACCCTAAATCCGTAACCATGGGCACCCTCATAGATATCATCCTTGACCAACTTGCCCTCTAAATACACCTCTGCTGTCTTCAACCAGGACCTCAGCAATCACTGCCTCACTGCCTGCGTATGTAATGCGTCCGCGGTCAAACGACCACCCCTCATCACTGTCAAACACTCCCTAAAACACTTCAGCGAGCAGGCCTTTCTAATCGACCTGGCCCGGGTATCCTGGAACGATATTGACCTCATCCCGACAGCAGAGGATGCCTGGTTGCTCTTCAAAAGTGCTTTCCTCTCCATCTCCATTCAAAAAATGTAGAACTAAGAACAGATATAGCCCTTGGTTCACCCCAGACGTGGCTGCCCTTGACCAGCACAAAAACATCCTGTGGCATTCTGCATTAGCATCGAATAGCCCCCGCGATATGCAACTTTTCAGGGAAGTCAGGAACCAATATATTCAGTCAGTTAGGAAAGCTAAGGCTAGCTTTTTCAAACAAAAATTTGCTTCCTGTAGCACTAATTCCAAAAAGTTTTGGGACACTGTAAAGTCCATGGAGAATAAGAGCACCTCCTCCCAGCTGCCCACTGCACTGAGAATAGGAAACACTGTCACCATTGATAAATCTACGATAATCGATCATTTCAATAAGCATTTTTCTACGGCTGGCCATGATTTCCACATGGCTACCCCTATCCCTACCATTCCGGCACACATCAGCACCCCTGCAGCAATACGCCCAAGCCGCCCACCCCCCCGCTTCTCCTCACCGAAATCCAACAACTGATGTTCTGAAAACTGCTAAAATGGGATCGTACAATCAGTAGCTAGAACATCTGAGACCTCTCTTTTAAAATGATCTTCAAATATGTTGCAACCCTTTACTGAGCCTGTTCAACTCTCTGTTCCGTATCGTCTAGACCAAAATTGAAAGTTGCCACGGTATCCCCCTCTTCGAAGTGGTGACACCCAGACCGCAAGTAAGCCTATATCATCGTGCCTGCCTTCTAAGATCGTTCGAATGCCAAGTTAACAAACGTCACGACCCATTTTCAATCCACCGTAACTTTCCACTAGCAATCTGGTTCGAGCTGTGTCATGCCACGCTCAGCCACGTCAAGTCTAACACGATATCATTAACGCACTCGATAAAAAGGTAACGTGACAGTCCGTCTTCATTGCCTGGCCAAGGCTTCTGACTCTGTCAGCACCGCATTCTTATCGCAAACAATAGTCTTGGCTTCTCAAATGACTCGCCGTGGTTCACCAACTATCTTCTAGTTAGATCGTGTGTCCATCGGAGGCGTGTTGTTGGACCTCAGGCGTCTCTATGGGGGTCCAAGGTTTTTCAATTCCTCAGGGAAGATCTCCTTCTCTGATAGATCAATGATCGTCGCTCTTGCTGCGGGGTGTTCTCTATCCACTCTACGCAAACAAACACCATTATTGTATACATTGGGCCTTTATTGACACAGTGCAACAATATTCAAACGGCTTCAACCCATACAGACAACTCCTTCCGGCCTCAACTGCTTTTAATGCTTGTGAGCTAATGATGCTCTTCGAACCGATTGCTCCACCCTCCGCCTCAGCTAGACATCAACTTTCTGAACGGTTCTGACTTAGATATGTGGCCAACTAGACATTAAAACCTTTAGTGGGTTACTTTGGTTTTAGACTTAGTAAAACTTCCTTCCAGACTCACTCAACACATCTCCAACCAAATTAAATCTAGAATTAGCTTTCCTATGTCGCAACAAAGCATCCTTCACTCAGTCCAACATACCCTCGTAAACTGACCATCCCTACTCAATCCTCCGAGTTCGGCGATATCATTTACAAAATAGCCTCGCAACACCTACTCAATACATTGGATGCAGTCTATCACAGTGCATATTACTACCCACCATCTGCGACCTGTCGCTCTCGTTGGCTGCCTCGCTTCATACTCCGCCAAACCACTGGCTCCAGGTCATCTACAAGACCCTGCTAGTAAAGTCCCCCCTTATTTCAGCCTCGCTGGTTCACCATAGCAGCACCCACCTATCAGCACCTCCAGCAGGTCAATAATCTCTCTGGTCCACCCCAAAGCAATTCTCCTTGGCCGCCTCTCCTTCCGGTTCTCTGCTGCCAATGACTGAACGAACTACAAAAATCTCTGAAACTGGAAACACTTATCTTCCTCACTAGCTTTAAGCACCAGCTGTCAGAGCAGCTCAACGATTATTGCACCTGTACATAGCCCATCTATAATTTAGCCCAAACAACTACCTCTTCCCTACTGTATTTTTTATTTATTTATTAGCTCCTTTGCACCCCATTATTCTATTTCTACTTTGCACATTCTTCCACTGCAAATCTACCATTCCAGGTTTACTTGCTATATGTATGTATTTCGCCACCATGGTTTTTGCTTTACTTCCCTTATCTCACCTCATTTGCTCACATGTATATAGACTTATTTTTCTACTGTATTATTGACTGTATGTTTGTTTTACTCCATGTGTAACTCTGTGTTGTTGTATGTGTCGAACTGCTTTTGCTTTACTTGGCCAGGTCGCAATTGTAAATGAGAACTTTGTTCTAACTTGCCTACCTGTTAAATAAAGGTGAAATTATATAATATATATTTAAATCTCTACTTGCACATCATCATCTGCACATCTATCAGTCCAGTGTTAATGCTAATTTGTAATTATTTTGCCTCTATGGCCTATTTATTGCCTACCTCCCTACTCTTCTACATTTGCACACACTGTACATAGATTTTCTATTTTTTTTTCTATGTGTTATTGACCGTGTTAACTCTGTGTTGTTGTTTTGTCGCACTGCTTTGCTTTATCTTGGCCAGGTCGCAGTTGTAAATGAGAACTTGTTCTCAACTGTCCTCCTGGTTAAATAAAGGTGAAATTAAACATTTAAAAATAAATGATTGTCCAGCTGTAGGATGTTGGGTTGATTTATAGATCATTTGTGGCCTTGCTCTGGTGGCTGACCCATGAAGTTACTATTCGCCCATCAGATTTGCCACCAATCCTCCTAATAGGACACATCACTGCATTCTATACTCCTCTGTAAACTGGTCATCTCTGTATACCCGTCGCAAGACCCACTGGTTGATGCTTATTTATAAAACCCTCTTAGGCCTCATTCCCCTCTATCTGAGATACCTACTGCAGCCCTCATCTTCCACATATAACACCCGTTCTGCCAGTCACCTTCTGTTAAAGGGCCTCAAATCACACACATCCCTGGGTCGCTCGTCTTTTCAGTTCGCTGCAGCTAATGACTGGAACAAACTGCAAAAACACTCAAACTGGACTGTTTTAACTCAATCTCTTCATTCAAAGACTCAATCATGGACACTCTTACTGATAGTTGTGGCTGATTGCGTGATGTATTGTTGTCTCTACCTTCATGCCCTTTGTGCTGTTCTCTGTGCCCAATAATGTTTGTACCATGTTTTGTGCTGCTACCATGTTGTACTGCTGCCATATTGTGTTGCTACCATGTTGTTGTCATGTTGTGTTGCTTCCATGCTGTGTTTTCATTTGTTGCTGCCATGCTATGTTGTTGTCTTAGGTCTCTCTTTATGTAATGTTGTGGTGTCTGTCTTGTCGTGATGTGTGTTTTGTCCTATATTTTAATTGTATTTTTAACCCRAGCCCCCATCCCCGAGGGAGGCATTTTGCCTACTGGTAGGACGTCATTGTAAATAAGAATTTGTTCTTAACTGACTTGCCTAGTTAAATAAAGGTACAACAAATATATATAAGTTGCACATCATCATCGGCATATTCGGCAGGGGCTCTTTAAAAAATAATAGTTTTAGTTCGTAATTAAAAAAATATATATATTTCTCACTCCTTTTTTTGTATTTATAATACAGATCAACAACTTACAGTGCTACATCATACAAAACAGAACGCAGGTATTAACAAGAAAATACTAAAACATACAAAACATATCAATGAAATAATAAAATAATAAACAATTCTAGTGCAATTGTAATCACTCTGAAAAAATATCATTATAATGATTCAGGAAAATGTTATTCTTGTTGTTATTCACTAGGGATAATGTTTTAATAAGATAGTTAAATTCAATCAAAAATATGTGCAATTTTGGTATAGAATTTTGGACATTTTGTTTGTGTATACAGTATTTGGCAACAAGAATTTAAAAAATCACAATCATTTCAATGGTATGTTATCATTGCAATAGTAACATATTATATCCTTCATGTCAAAAACATGGGTAGTGTTCATAATGGTAAATAAGTATTCTGCAAGGTTTTCCCAAAATTCTGACACAAATTTACATTCAAAGAACAAGTGAGACAGATTCTCACCTTCTTTTTCACAGAAAACACAGATATCATCAATAGCCACAAATTTGGACAACATAGAATTACATGGATATATCTTATGTAAAATTTTAAAGTGCACTTCCTTAAATTTGTTTGGTATAAACTATTTGTAAGGCCTTAACCATGCATTTTTCTAGTCAATGTCAGCAATAAGCATGTTCAAGAAAATGTTTCCTCTTGGTGTAAGTTGGTTTTGTGAATGGAGAAGTTGTCTTAAATATTTATTACAACAAGATTCTCAAGCCTTCCAAACTAGGCAGGAGCTCTTCCTCTGACCGCCAGTAACCCTGTTGACATCACAGCTACCTCAAGCACGCGCCACCTTCAGCGGTCCAATCGCAGGCAAGCGGACTGCCTTGACAACGTTTTGTTTCCCCATCACTTCCGGGCTGATAACAAGGGCCGTTGATGCCCGCAGATTTTCATTAAAATATCTTAGTTTAATAAATACATTGGCGCCATAGCTGTGATGTTTTGTGAGTGATATGGTCACAAAGCCTACAAATGAGGTTGGTGTATTGACGAAAGTCTTCCAAGAGACGCGATAATAGCGGATGATGAAGAGGTGAGGTTGCATTGTCTGGGCTCTCGATTCTTGCAGATGTGCTGCGATGTTAGCTAACGTTAGCTGGCTAGCAATTCTATTTGGTTGCTTGCTACCAGTAGCTCTCTCGACGGATAATCCAATGTTATTTGGTGTAATTGAAATGAGACTCAATAGGTTACTAGCTAGTGTCGGCTTGCTTTTGTCGAAACGGTTTTTATTACATTTTTTATTAGTTAGCTGTGTGTGTCATCCACATCTGTAATGCCGGGCTGTTGATACTAACGTTAGATAAATTGGATAGGCGCTTTCCTGTCTGGCGACGTTAGTAAGCTAGTTCACTACGGTAGTTGACMTTAGCTTACTGTGGTGTTGACTAAAGGGTTTCATCATGGCATTTTGAGTGTGTTATATTTTTAGTTAGTTAGTGAACGTTAACTATGTACCTGTAGCATATTTAGTTAGCATAGCCCATTTTTGCATAGATATGGAACAATTGTTCATCCAACAATGTGGTAACGTTATTGTCTTTRGGCCTGTCAAACTATCTAGCATTATAGACCCTGCTAAGTAGGGCTAACTGTCCTCACCATACCGATAACGTTGCTCAAACAACTGCGTCATGGCAACAGACAATCACAAATGTCACCTGACACATGTCTGGAGAGGAGCCTGTGGTGTTTCCTTTCTGGGAGATGGTGTGTGTTGTGCAGATAACAATGACAACTAGAATATAATGATGGTGAGAAGGCCATAGATGGAGTGAAACCTTTCAGATAGGAGGTGATGACAGATTTAGAGTCTCGTGGGTATGGGCTGACTGAACCAGTTCAGGATGTAGGGTGGTCAGGTGCTTTGATTTGATTAACTTATGTCAGTATGCCCATACTGCTATGGCACCACATTAGGCATCATTCACGTCTTGTTAGTTACAAATATCTTAACTGTTGTGCAAACTGTGTTTGTTATGACACTGGTGGATTCCTCCAGATGATTTAACAACACACATTCTCTCTCTGCGTGTGTCTGTTTCAAGGACTCTAGGAATGTTGTCTTTTCTTTACTTTGGGGTCAAGTGGAAGTAGAGTTTACACAGCAGAGCATGTCTTCTGGGTGATTGAGAGTTCTGTTTTCCAGAACCAGACTTGACCTAGACTATCCCTAACAATAACGGAACAACAACGACTCATTTGTTTACAATTACAGGAGTAGAACTAGCTATATGTTTACTGTGCTGTTAGGCCTACAGTTCAGTTTCATAGTTCCCGTTCAGCCTTGTGGTCTGCAAGCCGTTATTACTCTGCGCCATGACTCATTTAAGTGGAGACTCAGAGTAGCCTAAAACTTGACTG
>NC_036871.1:16024547-16034118 GCF_002910315.2 Salvelinus sp. IW2-2015
TGATATTAAAGTATAGCTCTATGGTGATATTAAGTATGCTCTATGGTGTATTATTTAAGATATGTATAGCTCTATGGTGATATTAAGTATAGCCTCTATGGTGGTATTAAGTATAGCTCTATGGTATATATAAGTTATAGCTCTATGGTGATATTAAGTATAGCTCTAAAGTGATTTAACTTTAGCTCTATGGTGATATAACTATAGCTCTATGTGATTATTAACTATAGCTCATATTTGGTGATATTAAGTATACGCTCTATGATAATTAATATAGCTCTATGGTGATATTAAGTTATAGCTCTATGGTGATATTAACTATAGCTCTATGGTGATATTAACTATAGCTCTATGGTGATATTAAGTATAGCCTGATGGTGATATTAACTTAGCTCTGTGGATATTAACTATAGCTCTATGGGTCCGATATTAAACTATAGCCTATATGGTGATATTAACATAGCTTATGGTGATAACTAACGTATTAGCTCTATGGTGATAAAGTATAGCTCTATAGTGATTTTAACCTTTAGCTCTATGGTGATATTAACTATAGCTCTATGGTGATATTAACTATAGCTATGATAAGGTGATATTAAGTATAGCTCTATGGTGATATTAACTATAGCTCTATGGTGATATTAACTATTAGCTCTATGGTGATATTACTATAGCCTATGGTGATTTACTATAGCTCTATGGTGATATTAACTATAGCTCTATGTGATATTTAAGTATAGCTCTGTGGTGATATTAACTATAGTCATGTGGGTGATATTAACTATAGCTCATGGTGATATTAACTATAGCTCTATATGGTATATAACTATCTAGCTCTATTGGTGATATTAAGTATAGCTTATGGTGATATTAAAGTTTAGTTATGGTGATATTAAGTATAGCTCTATGGTGAATAAAGTATAGATCTATGGTGATATAAGTATATCCTCTATGGTGATATTAAGATATAGCTCTATGGTGATATTAACTATAAGCTCTATGGTGATATTAATATAGCTCTATGGTGATATTAAGTATAGCTCTTATGGTGATCATTAAGTATAGCTCTATGGTGATATTAGCTATAGCTCTATGGTGGTATTAAGTATAGCTCTATGGTGAGTATTAAGTATAGCTCTATGGTGTATATTAAGTTATAGCTCTATAGTGATTTAACGTTAGCTCTATGGTGATATTAACTATAGCTCTATGGTGATATAACTATAGCTCTATGGTGATATTAAGTTATTAGCTCTATGGTGATATTAACTATAGCTCTATGGTGATATTAAGTAAGCTCTATGGTGATATAACTATAGCTCTATGTGATATACTATAGCTCTATGGTGATATTAAGTATAGCTCTGTGGTGATAATTAACTATAGCTCTGTGGTGATATTAACTATAGCTCTATGGCGAAAATATTAACTATAGCTCTATGGTGATATAACTTAATAGCCTCTATGTGTGATAATTAACTAATTAGCTCTATGGTGATATAAGTATAGCTCTATGTGATTTAACTTTTGTCATGGTGATATTAACTATAGCTCTATGGTGATATTAAACTATAGCTCTATGGTGATATTAACTAAGCTCTATAGTGATATTAATAAGCTCTGGGATATTAACTATAGGCTCGTGGTGATATTAACTATAGCTCTATGGTGATATTAAACTATAGCTCTAAGGTGATATATAACTATAGCTCTATGGTGATATTAACTATATGCTTCAATATGGTGATTTAATAGCTCATGGTATATTAACTAAGCTCTATGGTGATATTAAGTATAGCTCTATAAGTGATTTTAACTTAGCTCTGAATGGTGATATTAACTATAGCTCAATACTATGGTGATATAACTATAGCCTATGGTGATATTAACTATAGCTCTATGGTGATATTAAGACTTAGCTCTGCTGGATATTAAGTATAGCTCTGTAGGTGATATTAACTATAGCTCTATGGTGATATTAACTATAGCTCATTGGTGATTAACATAGCTCTATGGTGATATTAATTAGCTCTATGTGATATTAGTATAGCTCTATGGTGATATAATATAGCCTAATAGTGATTAGTTACTCTATGGTGATATTAGTTATTAGCTCATGGTGATATTAAGTATAGCTCTATGGTGATATTAAGTATAGCTCTTATGGTGATATAAGTATAGCCTATGGTGATATTAAGCTATAGCTATGGATATTAAGTATAGCTATGGGATATTAACTATAGCTCTGTGGTGATAACATAGCCTGGGTATAACTATAGCTCTATGGTGATATTATAGTCATAGCTCTATGGTGATATTAAGTTTTATAGCTCTATTGGTGATATTAACTATACTCTGTGGTGATATTAACTATAGCTCTATGGTGATATTAAGTATAGCTCTATGGTGATATTAAGTATAGCTCTATGGTTTAACTATAGCTCTATGGTGATATTAAATATAAGCTCTATGGTGATTTAAGTATAGCTCTATGGTGATATTAAGTATAGCTCTATGGTGATATTAACTATAGCTCTTAGGTGATATTAACTATAGCTCTATGGTGATATTAACGTATAGCTCTATGTGTGATATTAAGTATAGCTCTATGGTGTAATTTAAGTATAGCTCTATGGTGATTATAACTATAGTTCTATTGGTGATATTAAGTATAGCTTATGGTGATATTAAGTTATCGCTCCTATGGTGATATTAAAGCTATAGCTCTATGGTGATATTAAGTATAGCTCTATGGTGATATTAAGTATAGCTCTATGGTGATATTAAGTATAGCTCTATGTGATATTAACTATAGCTCTTATAGTGATATTAACTATAGCTCTATGGTGATATTAACTATAGCTCTATGCCTGATAGCTGTATGGGGGTGATGGCACTTAATCATGGTGGCTTTTTCAGGAAACCTCATCCTAACCATGCAAGTCTTCGCACATGGTATCTCTACCTGCAACAACTGAACTTTACAGGAACTGAGTAGCGCTGGTAATTGACTTTATTTGATCATGTATGCCCTAATCTACTGAATGAGAAACGGAGTGACGATGCTCTTGATTTGTTGCCATTGATTTGGAGGAGGTCATGCTACAGCCGTTGCAATACAAAGCGTTTTATACAACACTGTCCTCCAGTGTTCAATGTGGAGATTACATAGGCCACACGAGAAAGAGACAAGTCCGGGTAGATGGGGCAAATCCTGACTTCCATTTAAGTCTAATTTATATAGGATTCAATCCATATCGCAGAAGTATTGCGGAAGATCCGCATTATAGCGCGATTGAAATTTAAAGACAATGTTCCCGCGTCCGCGGAGACTGCATTCACGGTAAATGTTGCATATRTCGGCTCATTATGAAATTACCTTTACATTTTAACATGGATTGTTAGCGATATTGATTGAATCCAGACCTAACAGGGGATTTCCACTATCAGCGTTAAATCATATAGCCACGCTAGCTTCATCCTCATGTGGGTGCTAGCAAACAAAAAGCATGCTAGGTACTGTTAGGTATCAACAGCCAATCCAGCAGAGGCTGGAAGCCAAAGTGATTGGTCAATGGCAGAGTATTTGCATAAAATTCAGCTATCCTCAATTTTGGCCCACTTCGCTTCCCTCTATTGAAAATGAAAGGATTTCGATGTTTCAACGTCCCTTGTCGCCTGCTATGGAAACCCACTGTAAATATAAATTTAGGATTTGCCCCATTATCTTTGAGCTGAACCCACTTGAAAGAATGAATCTTATTCAAACATTTATTTGATCCAATTCTTTGGAATGTAGTAGTCATTGATCAGTCAGAGACAACATAGGTATTGAAGCTGACCAGGGAGTCAAATGGAACCCTATTCCCTTTATAGTGCACTACTTTTGACCAAAGCCCTATGGGCCCTGGACAAAGGTATTGCACAGTATAGGGAATGCGGACATTTGGGTCCAAGTATAGAAACAGAATTATCTCAGTCAATAAGGCCTTAACTGCTTAATCATTTTTTCTTTTCTTTTTTTATATATCTGGGATGGCAAATTACATTTAGCAGTATTGAAAAAAAAAAACATTTTGTAGAAAAAAATGGCACAGACATTTGTGACAGTACAAAAACATAAGGTGATATAACATACCAACTAAATATAAACATTACGTAAGCAAAGAGACGTGTATAGCTTTTTCAATAATGAAAAACATCTCCATAATTGTACATTTCAGAATTATATCATGTTATCTGAAACCATATAAAATAGTTATCTGTAACACTGTCTTATCCTTCTCTCGCTTTCTCTCTCTCTTTTTTTCACAAAACAATATCATAAACAACACAAAGATCTTTTAAATATATCAGTGCAACATTGTTTTCACATCTTGTGCTGCAGCATCCTTTCCTATTGAAGAGGACCACACCAAAACATTAGGCCCTTACATTTTTGAGTGGTGGAACCATAGTTACAGGAATGACTCATTCTAATTCGAATGATTCTAATCCTATGGAATATGGAATACCATTAAGAGTTCAAAGCAGAACCATGAAGCAGCTGTCTAACTAGGTTCCCTGAATGAAGGAAACATAGAAGCTCAGATAGACCCCGGCCGAAGGAATATACGGTATAGCTACATTACATCCATTCATTGAACCTTGGATCCATGTTTTCGCCGTTTTATATAGTACACCGTTTTTCATGAACTCTTTACGTTAGCGTTCAATACAGACAAAAGGAGAGCACATAGGATGTAAGCTACAGTACATGAAAACAGCATGGCAGAAGAGTATCTTTCATTCTAGCAAGGTCCATCATTCTACCATAGACATGTAAGGCCAGTTCCCCAGAACCCAGATTAAGCCTTGTCCAGGACTAAAAAGCATTCTCAAAGAGATTCTTAATCTGTGTTTGGGAAACTGGCCCAAGTATTGTCATAGCAGTGTCATACATCTTTTTTCTCTCCTAGAGATGTCTGTTGTCTGGCTGCGTCCCAAATGCCACATTATTCCCTATATAGTGCACTACTATTGATCAGGGCACGTAGTGCACTCTAGGGAATAGGGTGTCATTTCAGACACAGCCGATGGGCTCTTCACTCTCTTCTTGTTAGGCCTTTGTAGCAAACATAACCAATGGCCATAATAACACACTCTTTTCCCAGGCAGCATTGTGAGAGCACCAATGGAACATAACAACACAAAATACCCATTAAATACATGATGACATCCAGACAACATCACCTATGATACAGAGAGCACAAAGAAAGGATACTGCAGCAGTTAGTATTTTTTTTTTTTATATAAAAGGCCGCTCAAATATATTAAAACCTATGTACAATAAGTTGGATGTGTCATGTACTATGGGGATGGCAAGAAGTCCTGCCAATCTGACTCCCCCAGCCGATGCCTATGTACTGCTATGATGATCAGAACAGAATCAGACTCTACCAGTGGATGCCTACTTACTGCTATGATCAGAACAGAATCAGACTCTACCAGCCGATGGCTACGCACTGCTATGATCAGAACAGAATCAGACTCTAACCAGCTGATTACTATTTCAAATATCATAACTTCACCTAACATTGCAATATTTAGTATTTGAAAATACTCAAATACACTCCCATGCATTAACCAGGTTTGAAAATACTCATACTACTTGGTTTTTTACAAATAGCCATTCAAATAGAATATGATGTTTGGCTTTGTATATTGAAAAGATCTTCAAAATACATTTCAGTGTATTAAATACCAATATCAAAATACATATTTAACCCAGTCTATTGTAATAAATGATCACTCAGATAATGTCTGTTGATGACCTCAATCATTTGTAACATGAACTAAACTTTTACAGCAGTGTATGATATTAATATTTATGTACATGATGCTACATTATTATCCGTCAAACACCTTTTAAGGTGGGAAAGAATTACTCGGATGAGCAACATGAGACTAACGTTGAAAACTTGTTCAGAAATAAAACCATTATGATCTTTGTCCAGACTAAATTGATTTCTGACATCATGTTAGGTGTTTCTCCTTAGCTCATGTATTATAGTACAATGGAAAAAATATAACGCAACAAGTGTGTTTCATGACATAAAATAAAATCATCCCAGGATCTTCCATATGCAACAAAAGCTTATTTCTCGTGACCAATTTGGTCACACATTTGTTTACATCCCTGTAAGTTGAGCATTTCTCCTTGCCAAGATAAATCCATCCACCTTATATCTGTAGCTATAAAAAGCACGATCAATAACATGTGCACCTTGTGCTGGGACATTAAATGTCACTCTAAAATGTTTTGATCACAACACAATGCCCACATATGCTCTCAAGTTTTTGAGATCATGCCATTGCAGCAGGAAATGTCCACCAGAGCTTTGCCAATAATGAATGTTCATTTCTACCATAAGCTGTCTCCAATGCTGTTGGAGATTGGCCAGTAATACGTCGTGGCCAATCAGATTAGCTAGAACATAGATAAGATTTATTTTATCATATCTTGTAAGATAATTTCATTAGGAACTGGCGCCCTTTGGACTTATATGGGTTGCAGTGCATTTTCCCTTCTGAGCTAGAGCTTAGTCAATTGGGCCCAGAGAGCGGACAGAGGTCAGCTTGTCTCATATGTCAAATGCTATCGGAAACCATGTGTGCTATGAGAATATCAGAAGGGAGAGGAAAGAAGGAACATTGTTTCTATTATGAAATGGTCGTAACTATCCTCAAACCATGTGGAAGATGCGTTATTAAGGGAATCAGTTATTATCTCATACAAGCTCTGTACGCCAGTCACACTTTCTCATGGGGGAAGGAGTAAGCAGTGTTGCAAACCATTGTATTCCCCTCGAGTTGCCCATCTTGATCGGTTAATACCTAAGAGCTCACAGTCTTTCTAGCTATCCAAGAGGTGTATTTGAGATGGAGTATCTCAGAATGACAATTATAATCATGATACGTAATGTTTTAAGAGGTACCGAAGAATGAGATGAAGCCTGTCTGGGAGACCAAAACTGAACGATGAATTATAAGCTGCATGCTGTCTAAGCTATGATACTCCTCTTTCGGGTAAAGGATTCTTGTAAGTTAAGGTGTATCTTGGCCTATAAATGAAACTAAAAGTTTTCAAGGACTCTCAGATAATTCATTTATAGACACTAATGATCTGAAGAGTCAAAAGGGCTTTTGGTGAAAGCTCCATAATATTATATTATTAGAAAGACGGAGTGTTGCTGATGTACCAACGTTGTGAAAACATTTGTCGTCGGTTTATGTATGCAGGCATAACTACGACGAACAAACGAACACAATTGCATTTTATCGATGGCAATTGAATGCACACAAATACGTGACAAAATCCGGAAGCCATGTCATCTATTCTTCCTCAACACCATCACCTCATGTTCAGCATGATAATGCACGCCCCAGTTATAAGGATCTGTACACAACCTGGAAGCCTGAAAAGTGTGCCCGAGAAAGTTTCCATTAATCCGCATACTAAACAGACATGCACCCAGCGGGCTTGAGATGTGGATGCCGGGATCAAAGGGAGGAAGGAGGGAGATGGGCGTCGTGAGTATCAGGGGGGGTGTCCTAGTGGGTCCCGACGGAAATCACAGCAAGTTAACACGAACCATTGGATGGAGGAATGGGACAGAATCATTCCGAGAGCGGCCACAAATCAACAAGCCTGCTCAACTCCCCATGCAAAGCAAAATGTTCACTCGTCCTGAGGGCAAATCGACTATCACACCAGATACTGACTGGCCTTCTGCATCCACGGCTCCCTACTTTTATAAGGATATCGGGACAACAAATGACATACTGCTTAATTCCAGTGTTCAGGTGGAAACGTACATCTTTCGTATTTAATGTTGTTGTTAAAGTTTGACTGATTTCTTGCATTGCTGCGTCTAATTTTTGGTTCGAGTTATAATTAACACATGAAAAGCTGAAATGTAACTTGAGCAAATACACGTATTCAACCCCTTTGTTGATCATCGCCCTAACATCCCTACTCGTGTAATGGCGAAGGCGCAAATAGGTTCCAGAGAAGTAAAATGGGTTCTCTTCCGACACTCAACAACGTTGCCATACTAAGTGGCATGGGACTCGACCTGTGTTTTGAGAATGCGAAGTAGTTGGGCTCTTCACTCTCTTCTGTTTAGAGCCTTGTAAGCAAACATAACCATATGGCCATAATACACACTACTTTTTTCCCAAAGCAGCATTGTGAGAGCACCAATTGGAACATAACAACACAAAAATACCCATTAAATACATGATGACATCCAAGACAAGCATCAACCTATGATACAGAATTACCACAAAGAAAGATGAAAAATTTACTACAGCAGCAGTAGTATTTTTCTTTTATATAAAAGAGTCTCGCTATCCAAATATACTTTAACAATCCCTATCTGTACAACTAAAGTCTGGAGTGATGTCATTAATATAATGGGGAGATTGGCAAGAAGGTCCTGGCCAATCTGACTCCCCAGTCCGATCGCCTATGTCTACTGCTATGATTGATCAGAACAGAATCAGATACTCTACCAGTGGGTGCCTACTGCGGACTAGCTATGATCAGGAACATGAATCAAGACTCTCTACACAGCCGAACATACGACACTCTTATGAGATCAAACCAGCAATCCAGACATCTAGAACCAGCTGATACCTACTCACTCTTATGACAGAAACAAAATCAGACTCTACCAGCCGATGGGCGTTATTCTTAACATGTCAGAACAGAATCAGACTCTACCAGTGGATGCCTATGTACTGCTGTGATCAGAACAGAATCAGACTCTACCAGACCGATGGCTCATCGCGACTTCTATGATCAGAACAGAATCAGACTCTAACCAGCTGATACCTACTCACTCTTATGACCAGAACAGAATCAGACTCTAACCAGCTGATGCTTATACATAATTATGTTCAGAACAGAATCAGACTCTACCAGTGGATGCCTATGTACTGCTGTGAATCAAAACGAAACTCAGACTCTACAACGGATGGCTACGCTACTTGCTAGATCAAACAGAATCAGACTCTAACCAGTGATGCCAGTACTACTCTGATGCCGAAAACGAATCAGGACGTGCTCAACCAGCGTGGATGCCTATAGAACTATGTTCCAAGAACAGAATCAGACTCTACCAGTGGATGCCTATGTACATACCGTGTGATCAAACAGAATCAGAACTCTACAGTGGATGCGCTATGTACTACTGTGATCAAAACAGAATCAGACTCTACCAGTGGATGGCCATTTACTACTGTGATCAAAAACAGAATCAGAACTTACCAGTGAGGAGTGCGCGTATGTTATGCTATGAACAAATCAGTAGAGAAAAAAGGCAACACAAACTGTCAAAAGGCAACGTCGAAGTAGAGCAAACAAGGTCTTAGGGCACAGGCCAAGCACCAACCTCTTGATACAACACACACATACACACACACACAACACACACAACAACACACACACCACGACAACCACACACCACACACACAACACACACCACACACACACACACACACACACACACACACACACACACACACA
>NC_036871.1:16034143-16047703 GCF_002910315.2 Salvelinus sp. IW2-2015
CACACACACACACACACGTATACTCACACACGCACAAAATGCACAAATCGATGCAGACATACAAACTGATAACATGACCAGCCGAAGAGCCACGCATCAGGATAGTGAATATACGTTTCTATGCTATTTCTGTGAAATAATAATGACCTCTGATGAAAAATAAAATATCCTATCCTTCCAGAAGAAAAATAACAAAAACATGATAAATACTTTCATATTAATTGGTCTCAACACCAGCATCTGATTACATAAAAACAAAGCACGTCACAAAACTAAATCATCCTTTTTGCTGTACACATTTTCTTTATACACAGTGCCCCCTACTGGTAAATTCCTTTCACTGCAGCTCCTGAGAATATCATGACTCGGTCACAACCTCCTACCATCTCTACGGCTGGCTGCGTCCAAAATGGCACCCTATCCCCTACATAGTGCACTACAGGGCACCCTATCCCCTACATAGTGCAGTATATATGGAATACGGTGCCGTTTGGGTCCCAACCCTCCGTCCGGTGGTCTAGTTCCTCCAGCTATGAGGCTGCTTGTGCTCCCTTCCCTCAGAGGAAGCTCACGCCTTTAGCTTACGCCTCTGAGTAGCTGTTCTGTGCATTCAGCTTGCTGTCCTTCTTTAGCTTGACTCCGTCCACCAGCTCAAAGTTATAATTCTCCAGAGCGGACAAGTTCCTGCTGTCGGACATGTGGCCGTGTGAGCAGGCACAGTAAAGGACGACACCACAGATAGCCCCCAGCAAGACCCCCAGAGCGCTCATAGCGATGATGGTGATGAGGATGGGGTCCAGGGTTTTCAGCATGTTGCCTGGGCCACCCAGCTCGCTGTTCTCCACTACCGCTGGGTAGTATGGGTCTATTGCTGAAATGGAGACAGAAAAAAACGACTTTAGTGGCCTGGGGTGGTCTATCAGTTCCTGCTGCTGCCTTCGGAACGCACATGTATGCCAGTGCTGGTGTGGGATTGAAACTGGCCCACAGCCCTTCTAGCACACCATCTCTCCTCCTTCCTTTCCTGTCTCGCTTCACTTTCTTTTTTAAGGATGGAAAGGGCCTTAAAAAAAGTATGAACAGCCGGATACATATAGGCATAGCATAGGTTAGACGTTAGGAGGCTCGTCACCCACAAGCTTTAAAAAAATATTATAACCATGAATGAGCACTGAGGTAGTGTACTTACGGAATATGCAGATCTCTGTTGGCTGGGACGTAGGAGCCTCTGGTATATCTGGATCTAAAGGGGGAAAAACAACACCCATCCAAATTGGCCACGTTATTTGAGTTGTTACACATCTTAAGCAGGATCAGAAGTGTAATAAAGCACCAAAACTAGAGAGCAAAGAGGGTTGCAAAATTCCGGTAACTTTCCCAAATGTCTCAGTTTTTCCAGAAAACCTGGTTGGAGGAATCTGTATTTCCTGCTTATTTCCTACTTATTCCCTCCTGATTCCAGGAATATTCCAACCAGGCTGTGCAGCCCTAGCAGAGAGTTATAGGCCAGGGCAGTGACACTTACCCTTACACTCCTCTGTTGTGAGTCCATCCAGGATCTTGATATTGTCCAGCGCGATATGTCCTGTGCTCCAGTCTCCCACTCCCTCAATCACCACCTAGCAACAATAACACAAACATATTGGTGAAATACTGCTATAAAGTGCATTACTTCTGACTAGGGCCCATATAATGCATTACTTCTGACTAGGGCCCATATAATGCATTACTTCTGACTAGGGCCCATATAATGCATTACTCCACTTTGACCATTACTGGTAGTGGTGTAAGCCAGTGACACAATCTAACTATTAAACATTTTAAATTCAGGGCTGTAAACCCCAACAAAATGGTGAAAAAAAGCTCCAGCAGTCGTGAACTTGCTGAACGGCCCGGTAGTCTAGTTAGAGCTGCTTGGAATTACAAACGTTGCTTAGTTATGGTATATAGAGTTGTTATAGTTTGCAAAAGTTAAACAATCATAGGAATTGTGACATGCTTTAAATTGAAGAATCTGAGAGTCAGCAACCTTATTCTGTTACCTGGAATCCCCTATGTAATATACTTATCACACGTGCACCACCGAAAAATACTAGATAGTAGAGAATAATTTCTTCCTCTCATTTGGGTTGCTACCCCTGGTTTGCAACATGGGCTGAGGAGACATAGACATGGTCCCATTTAAGGCTGGCGTATGGAATCCTGCATTTTGTTTTTCAGTTTTTAAACTTGCCCCGATTGCTCAGCTTCACTCACCCGCAGAGAAATAAGGCAAACACTTAAAATCGTCCCCTGCTACAACTAGGTTTCCGGAAGTTTTACCTGCATTTAACCACCAGGAGAAAAAAAAAAATTGCGGCAGACCAGCACAGTCGGCTGGCATTCGAACCACTAAACAGTCACAGGAACAATTCCCAAAACAGAAAGTCGCCAGATATCTGCCCAACAGAGCCTGAGTACATTCCTTTCCAACCCAAGATCTTACGCTACCTAAACTTCCCATTTACTTCCCAGCATAGGAAATGCAATCTATGTTAAACTGAATGTGCGTTGTCTAACCTGCCAACTTGAATCCAATGATCAATGACTGTATGTGCCTTGTAAAGATGCAAACAGGAAATGGTAAATTGAGTTCACTCATATTCCTTTGTTCCACAGGACTTTATCAAAGAGCTTTGGAAAATTGCAGGAGAGCCAGGACGTTTGAGTGGGGGACTGCTTTTTGAAAGGGAGATTCTCTTGTGGTTGAATTCATTGAAATGGAAGGGCCCGTATCACGGTTCGGTTACGGTCGTGTTGCAGTTCAAAGTCGCTGCTACGCTGTGTGTCTCTCTGCCCGACAAGAAGAGTTATGCCTAATCGTGATTGAGAAATACTGTTCAGAACAAGCCCGATCAGAGGACCCTGTGGAAACAGTGTGGGTGAAGCCTGTATTTTCCATAGTGTGACTTCCCTTCCCTATGATGTCTCCAGTGTTTAAACCATGGCTTATAGTGATATAGTATTCCACTATATAATGGTGTCAGTTACATTAAGCAAACACGTCATTGGACAAACTCTACATTCTCTGTAGTGGAAGGGACTGAAATATAACATATGACTATAACACAAAATTGATTGCCAACAAGAAACATTCTGTGATGTTTGTTACTGCAAGGAAATGTCAGAAGAAGCGGACCACAAAACTCATCCCTGGATGCATAAAACTCAAGCCTGAATGCAGAGAGTCCATCAACCACAAGTAATCCACGGCTGCATGCTACGAAGGCAAGTAAACACATCCTCACCTTTAGCCACCATACAATCAAGCCATCTACCTATACAACACCACAGATAACAAGATACTATCGCTCAAACACTTGTCCTTGGGCTAACAATGCAGAGCACTTCATTCGGGTTCCTAATAGGATGAGACAGTCTCAAGGTATATGATTGTTATGCCTAGTGCACCTTGACCTTGCAGCTAAAAACACCCGACAACAAAGGTCAGTACCTGTAGCCATGATGCTGAAAAGACACAGCTGAAGGATATGATAGTATAAGGTTGCTGTTGGTATTTAGATCGGTTTTCTTTGCAGTAGCCTGTGTGGTTGGAAAGCCTCATTTGAGGACTTGGTCTATTTGTTAGGTAGGAGTAAAGCCAAACACTGAAAGATACATTATTATCCAACTTCACTTTCTAGTCCCCTATCCGGCTGCTGTTTCGCCCTTCATAGGAGATGCTGAAATGCAGTAAAGGGAATCAGGAAAAGGTAACTGCTGAGTTTGGAGGAGGCCCTGGCCACCAGGCTGGACATCATCAATCTGTCAACTGACTCCCATGCAATTCAGATTCGCCAGAACAGGATTTTGAGGTCAGTTTCGATACTAAAATCTTAGAGTGGATCTGCTGGGCTGTGCGAAACTTATAGGAAACCCATGCCGTATAATGACTTTGGACTAATCGGGCGAAAGAGGGACTTGTCATGGCTAGGCCCTGTATTAGATAGTAGAGGGGGTGTTTACTGTATGTTACTGGGTGTGGGGACTGATGGCCTCCTGTGTCTCTCTCACCCCCAGGGAAACCTTAGTGAGCTGGGGGAAGCTTCTGATGCAGGGCTCGTTCAACGGTGTGGACGGACCACAAGAAGGGACCACAGCAAGGTGAAGGACCTGGCCCGCTTCAAGCCCATGCAGAGGCACCCTGTCCTCTACAACACATGATGCTGCTCTTCTGAAGAAGCAGGGGAGAGACCACGGACGAGAAGCCATTCCCCCTCCTATAGCTTCAAGCACGTCACTAAAAGGTCGAGGGTCGGTATTCCTACTCGGTGGGGCAGTCGTGTTGGACCAACCTGTTGTGTATGTAACTGACTGTGAAATTGGGCTATCTAGTTAGCGTGGTGCGCGCTAATAGCGTTTCAATTCAGTGACGGTCACTCGCATTTGAGGACCCTTGAAAAGTTAGTGGTTTTCCCCCCTTGCTCTGCAGGGCCGCGAGCTTTTGTGGATGGATGGACTGGTAACGATTGCTTTCGTGGTGACTGTTGTTGATGGTGCAGAGTGGTCCCTGGTTCGCGCCCGGGTCGGGGAAGGTGGGACGATCTACAAGCTAGTGTTCTGTTACATGTATTACAAATGAACCATCACCACCATGAATTCTGATCGTCAAGAGAATAACAATTTCTACCTAGAAAATTGTAGAATCAAGAAAAGATCCATCGTGCTTAAGTCCATTGAGCGTGACTGTAGGGCCAATGGACCTCACCATTATCCCTACACTAACACGTCAGCCCCCCGCCGTCAAATGGAAACTTCACAGTGGCTCTTGAGACCCTGAGAACCATGGTATTCACTGCAACGCACCCATTATTTTCATATTCCTAAGGCTTATCAGATGCAATGAAAAAATCAAGCAGTAACAGGGCCCTACGATGACAGGAACCTACTTTTCATCACTGGGATCCTTGAACAACCAATTTGTTTTCTGGAGGAAACCTTTGAACTTGTTCTGCTTCCCACTCGCTGAGCTATTGTGCATGTAACCAACTCACAGAATACGTGCTACCTCATCAGCCTACTGTAGATCAAAGGAAAGACCACCGTTTCAGGCTTGCGTAAAAAAAGAAAAAAGCTACTGTAGAAGCGTTCAGAAAAATTTGGAAAGAATACAAGGCGATCCATAAGAAGTGTGCAATCAGCCGTGGTTGTCTAATCTAAAAACCTTATAAAAAGCCGTGTCACGTTTTAACCACAGCCTTGCCTTGTTTCAGATGAGTGCCGGATCACAGAAAATGTCAAAAAAGGAGACAGTAAGAAGTTCGAAGTCTGGTATTTATAATGGCAGAAGAGGAATGTCTATATCGATTCAGGTACATGTCCATATAGGTTCTGTTGTGAAAAAAAAACAGCTTCCAAAACACCAATGTTCTCATTTTGATATACAGTTATAGTCTAAAGAATTCGAAATACATACTAGATCAAACTTGATAAAACTGTGATTCAGAAACACCTTACGAAGTAACTATGTACAGGCAATCGAAAGTATTCCAGATCACCCTTTCCCTTTTCCACATTTTGTTAACTGTGTACAGGCCTCTTATCTCTAAAATGGATACATTTCTCAAAAATCGTCATCGATGTTACAACACAATACCCCTCTAATGACAAAGCGAAAACAGATTTTATGCAATGCCATTATTAAAAATAAAAAACAAACCTTATTTACAAAGTATTCAGCACCCTTGGCTATTAGACGCGAAATTGAAGCTCAGGTGCATGCCTGTTTCCGTTGATTATCCTTGAGAATGTTGCTACAACTTAATTGGAGCCAATTGTGGTAAATTCAATTGATTGGACATGATTTGGAAAGGGCCACACCACCTGTCTATATAGATGCCGCACACTAGCAGAGAACAAAGATACCATGCCAGAGGTTTGAAGGAATTTGTCAGTGGAGCTCCGAGACAGGATTGTGTCAAAGTCACAGAGCTTGGGTAAGGAGTACCAAAAAATGTCTGCAAGCAATTGAAGGTCCCCCAAGAACAACAGGGGCCTCATCATTCTTTAAAATGGAAAAAAGTTAGAACCCATCAAGACTCTCCTTAGAGCTAGGCGCCCGGCCAAACTGAGCAGTGGGGGAGAAGGACCATGGTCAGGGAGTGGACCAAGAGTTGACCTGTCGCCTAGTGTCCAGAGTGATTGTTCCTCCGAATCATGGGTACAATCCGGACAGAGCTCCAAGACCGTTAATAGACAAGAGCAACCGTTCCACGCAGCAGAAATCAAGGACAGCACATCTGATCATCGCCACTCCACAATCAGGCCTTGATGTTTTACGATTGCCAGATAGGATGCCACTCCTCAGTAAAAGGCACATGACAGACCACTTGCGAGTTTGCCAAAAGGCACCTAAATGACTCAGTGCCACTAGCGAGAAAAACACAGATTCTTTGGATCTGATGAAACCAAACACCCTATTGACCATGCAACGGTGGCAGTGTCTTTTCTTATGGATCCGTTATTCGAAAGAATGAGCCACCCCACAGACATCATTCTCACCAAGGAAACACATCCATTGGTACGTGAGGTGTGATAGTACCAAGCTGATAGAGGTGGAAAAACGCCTCAGCTCGGGTGTCTATACTATACTCATTAATATTATGACTTGTATGTGTCTCCACAGGCTCCCTCCATGGATGTGGAAGAAGAACATGTGAGAGGTAGTCAGAGATGACGAAAAGTTCTGACGGCGCCAGGCTCGAGTGAAACTTGCGAGGTATCACAGCGCGTCGTGGGCGTTCTCTACTAGGATAACTTCCAAACCTCACCCTACTCTGCTTCACTACACTCTAGCACTAGACAATCTGAACACATACTGCTCCTGAAACCTCTCAGAGTGAACCGATGCTGATTGCTAGAATGTTATAAGCAGTCAGCGGAAGGGGGGTTATCCCAGGTTGAGCAAGGGAAGAGCTGATTAGAGGATAAAGGAGGAAGTTGGTACATACTGCAGTGAAATACACATACCACTT
The DNA here is from genome assembly GCF_002910315.2 of Salvelinus sp. IW2-2015. Classification (NCBI taxonomy): domain Eukaryota; kingdom Metazoa; phylum Chordata; class Actinopteri; order Salmoniformes; family Salmonidae; genus Salvelinus; species Salvelinus sp. IW2-2015. The sequence goes on from NC_036871.1 coordinate 16,041,157, forward strand.
GACCCTGACGGTACAGATCCCAACTCATCACAAGACACACACCCACACACAACACTCCTCTCCCTCCACACCCATCTAACAGGGGATGCATCAATCGCCGACTGTTCCGCTATCATAGAAAGCACCTGACGGTCAGGGAAAACGACCCTCTGACTCGTGTCTACACTCGCTGGAACTGAACAAGGACTGTTCTGTTGTATGAGAGAGAGGAGGATGTGATGTGTGGACTGAAAGATAATGGAATAGAGCCCTCATAATGAAGCAAGAGTGAGAGAAAGATGACTCTGGCCTGCTGGAGGGATTGGGAGTGATTTACAGCCTGTCTCGAGTGAGCGACGGGGGGGACAGTGGAGAAGAGGAGCAGCACGTAAGCAGAAAAGAGCGGCACAACAAGAATAACACTGTGTGCCGGTATTAAAAGCCCGAGCAGATGTAGGAGAGTTTTGTTCAGGTGATCTACGGAAAAATAAGCCAAGTGTACAAGGCCCAGTATACAGCTGACCTTCCAAGCTCCAGCAGTGGCTTGTACTGAGGGATGCATATCCGGTGCTGCAGCTGTTTGATTTTTGATGACTCCCCTTGTGCCTTGGCAGTTACTGTCCTGTCTCCCGTTAAAGGCCCAATTGCCAGCCTTTTTTCTTTTTCAATAAATCGAAATCCTTTATCATAGTTATGTTTCAGAAAACAGATCATCCAGGACTCTACCAGGTGGTAACAATTAGTAGCCTTACGTGGATTTTTTATACCTCCGCCAATCGAAACTTTCAAAACTAAAGGATAATTACAATGTAACATGCAATAGTTTGTGCTTAGACCTCAAAAGAACAACAGTTGCAATCATACGCAGAAACGTAATCATACTCCGTAGAGTGTAGGACTGTCTGTGATGGTCTAGAGGTAGGGGAGTGGGAATATACTGAAATTGAACTTTTGTGGGAGTCTTGTTGGACAGAGAGTTTTGTGAAACTATTCTTCCTTATTGGTCTATTAAATAATGTACGGCCTGCTTGGTGATGTCATTTCCAGGTCAGGCTCCAATAATCTTCAACTCCTACCAGAGCAATAGAGGCTTCCGAGATAATCTCCAGCGGTCTTTTTCAATCAAACAGTTCTACACTAAGAAGGGCATTATCATAATTTTTCGACAATTCTCAGCAGCATTTTTCCTCATAGTTAAATGTATAGAAATACCACAAGCGATAAACTCAAATTTTCTGACCTGCATCTGGGCCTTATAGACACCGGGTGATTAAATGTGTCGAGCATAAATTACCACTATTCTGTCTGCAGAAATTCACCGCACTGCTTGCTCTTCTTAGCTTACCCAGGTCGTGTGAACGTGCGACTGTTTTGGTCCAATGCGCTGAGACTCTCCTGTTGGCTTTATTGGACCTTCTTGGAGCATTTATCTTCGCTGTGATCAATATGTATATCGCCTCAGAAGGATCACATGACTTCTAGCCAGTGAGAGGACACTATTGTATAGGATTGGACTTACAGTCGGCGCTATGCCAACATATCATGAATCAGACTTCTACCGACGTAGGGTTGCATGTGCCCATACAAGTCCGTACACACCCCGGTTAACTACTTGGTGATCAAAAACAGATGGAATCCAGAACGGTCCTCCCAACCAGTAGGCATGATGCGGACCTATTAATATTCCTACGTTGACCTCTCAAAAAAACAAGAAATTCCGGACAATGCTAGCCAGTGCAAGACATATGCACTACTACCACTTGCTTTAACCTACTCAGCTTGATCAAAACCAAGAATCAGACTAACTTACCAAGTGGATGTTCCCCTATGATACTGCCTCAACATGAAACAGATCACCCACAATGACCTCTTTTATGTCAAATCTTTAAGCACCTAAGAAAAAGGCTGCAACACAAAAACTTTTACAACAATTGGCCCCAACTGTTCGTGTGACAAAACTTGCCGTCGTGAAACTTTAGACACTATTAGGAATCTAGGGAGCAACACCTAGAGATGTGATCCAGGGCTAAAACCACGCCCTTCCTTGAGTGTCTCCCAATCATCTGAATACATACACCCAACACAACGGACACACAACACACACACACACTACACCACACAACACACACCAACAAGCATAAGGCACACACCACTACACGACTTCACACCACACACAACACCGACACACCCACAACCAAACACAACACACTATCACACACCACACAACGAGCAAGACTCCACACACACAACCACATGCACGACAATCACGTTGGAACATCCGATTGGCCACATCACCACACGCACACACGATGAGGCTTAGGAAGTACTTCACCCCGTCTACTCTTACCTACCACGCACCAAAATGCCACCAAATACAGATGCCGGCAGTACATTGTCATTCAACCTACAAGAAATCCGTGGATATAACGTGGAATAGCCTGCGCCAGCCTAAATAGGCCAGACCGCCCGCCCGCACGTCAGGATTAGGGAATCAAAGTTTTTGCACCTGCCTGCTCCTCTAGTCTTTCTCTGATGTGTGAGTCTTCACAAGAGATAAGGAATGTAAGTAAACTGGCGACCTCACTGCGCTGTTCGTCAGGTGAAATGGAGGAAAGACAAGTACAGAAAAAATAATGATTATCATTATCATCCTATATCCTTCAGCTCCTAAACCACAGGTAAATACAAACAAAAACAATGAAAGAACCTATATATAGAGGATCCTGTGCTCCCAAATTAATTAGGATATCTGCGGCACCCACATACCGGAAGCGAGCTCAAGGTTACGTGACATACTCGTCTATAAAGACCATACCGAGCGAGAACAGGCAACGCACAAAACTAATATCTATCCTTTTTTGCTTTCCGTACACAATGTTTGGTTAATTGGAAGGTCAACAACCCAGCAGCTTTCCCCCAACATGCCTACATGGGTAAAGATACTACGCATAACGAGTGTGTCGACTGCATGTTGCCTACACCTTCCGCAAGACACAGGAACGCACGACACATCATTCGGCTCCCGGGCCCATGTCCGACCTCGGACCCAGCATCCACTCGAGCTCCGCTACTGAAACGGATACACAACCTGGCCCCTACCATCCCTCTACGGGCTGCTGCGTCCAGCAACTATCCAGTAAATCGAGGACAACCTAATCCCATCCCATTATATATGGGCATAGTCCACTTTAATCGGAGAAAGGCAACCCTAATTCCCATCACGGGACATGGCAACATAATTAAGCCGTGGGCGAGATGTTTATCTTGGGCTCTAAAGCTTTATATATGGTACTTGGCTCCAAATCTTACGTCTGTCGGTCGTTGCCGTTTTGGGTGCCCAACCCGTCCGTATCGCGCCATCAGCCCAGAGGCCCAAAGCCTGCTACCACCACTTTCCCCTTTCGTGGAGTGCCCCCTTCTCTGTCTCACTTACTCCAAGCTATACGACCCGGTAACTTGCCGCGATCGGATGCTGATGGTGCTCCCTGTCGCTTAAGCATTCAGTTTTCACCGCTTAGGTTGTTAAAGTTGCGTGTCCCACGACCTGCATTTAGGGACTGGTCCCACGGCGCGCTCTGCGAGGGCATCACAGTAAGGTGGGCCCCACTGTTCGATGCATTCAGGAACTTTGGGGCAGCTGTGCGCCGTCTATCCCAGCTTGACTTCCGAGTACGTTCCACCCAGCTCGGAGGAAGTTATAATTCTCAGCAGGAGGCGGACACAGTTTCCTGCTGTCGGACAGTCGGACAGGTGGGCCGGGTGAGCAGCCAGCAGTAAGGTCAAGGTGGTACTAGAAGATGGACACGGCGAGCAGCGTGCCTAGGCCGGACTCGACCGCGCAGGGACCCGCGAGCTGCTCCCTGCCTAAGACGGAGGCCGCGCTCATAGCCCAGGAGGTGCGGGCCGGTGGTCATAGTAAGGATGGAGCCGGGAGGTCCGAACCGCTCCACGTCACAACGCAAAGAGATATTAAGCAAAACTTCCCCAGGCCCCGAGCGATTATTTAAATGTAGATGCCCAACCCAAACTGGGGACCACCCAGCTCGCATTCTCAATCCCAACTTACCGCTGTACCCACGAACCAAGAACAACGGGTGATATGAGTGTCGCATCTATGATACTGGGCCGTCTATCTCTATTGACCAAAAAACCACGCCATGGAGAAACAGAAAGAAAACCCAAAAATACAACGACCCTCATTAGATAGCGAGCCCTGCAAACGTACACACAGACCGGAATCATATCAGTCCTGCTGTTGCTGCCTTGAAACGGCAACCGCAAGACTAAAACGGCCCAACGCCAAAACAAGTTGGCGTATGGCCCCCCCAGATGCTGGCAAACGCCAGCGCAATCACGGCCAACGCCCGACACCAAAAAAACCAGCCTCATCCCTCCGAATACACACCCACCCAATTGTCGTGCCCGGGACATGAAAACCACGACGCTCAGCCCCTCCTGTCAACCGGTCACAGCCCACCAAACTCCCTCTCCCTACCACCTTCCTTTTCGCAAAATGAGAGTCTCCGCCTTCAGACTTATCCTCTTGTCTCTCAAAGCGCATGCAAAAGGCCTGTAAAAAAACGCTAACGCATGCAACAAGACCCAACCAACCGACCCGCATACATCCATAGGCCCATAGCACCTAGGTTAGAACCACCGCTGCCATAATACGGCCCCCAAAACTCACGAACCAACCCGAGGGCCCAACCCCAGGATGCCGGCGGGGCTCCCGCCGTGCAAAGGCCAAGACACGCCACAAAAGCGCTATAATTCTTGATGACAGAAAAGAAAACCAAATATCCCTAGTTAACCACAATTGACACAAGATCACAGTATGAAACAGCCACTGAGGCTAGGTCAGTTGTACTACGAAATATTTGCAGATCTCTGTGGGCTGGAGACGGTAGGCAGCCTCTGGTATATCTGGACTAAAGGCGGGAAAACAACCACCCACAAAAATGCCACGACGTTACTTGGAGGTTGTTACAATCTTAAGCAGGTTGAGATGCAGAGGAAGCAATTTTGTGTGGAGAGAGTAAGAGAGCACACCAAAACTAGGGAGAAGCAAAGAAGGTCGCCGGGTCTGCAGAAAAAATCTCCAGGGCATATAATTCCTTTCAACCAGATAGTCCGAGGTATTGTCCAGGAAGAGAGGGAAGAACGGCTGGATTGGGGGGGAGGGAATCTGTATTTCCTGCTTATTTCCTACTTATTCCCTCCTGATTCCAGGAATATTCCAACCAGGCTGTTGCAGCCCTAGCAGAGATTATAGGCCAGGGCATGACACCTTACCCTTACACTCCTCTGTTGTAGGTCCATCCAGGATCTTGATATTGGTCCAGCGCGATATTCCTGTGCTCCAGTCTCCCACTCCCTCAATCACCACCTAGCAACAAATAACACAAACATATTGGTGAAATACTGCTATAAAAGTGCATTACTTCTGACTAGGGCCCAGTATAATGCATTACTTCTGGACTAGGGCCCATATAATGCATTACTTCTGACTAGGCCCATATAATGCATTACTTCTGACTAGGGCCCATATAATGCATTACTTCTGACTAGGGCCCAAATATAATGCATTACTTCTGACTAGGGCCCATAATAATGCATTACTTCTGACTAGGGCCCATATAAATCATTACTTCTGACTAGGGGCCCATTATTATGCATTACTTCTGACTAGGGCCCATTATAATGCATTACTTCTGGACTAGGCGCCCATTATAATGCATTACTCTTTGACTAGGGCCCATATAATGGCATTACTTCTTGACTAGGGCCCATATAATCCCATTACTTACTGACTAAGGCCCATATAAATCCATTACTTCTGACTAGGGCCCATATAATCCATTACTTCTGACTAGGCCCATATAATCCATTACTTCTGACTAGGGCCCATATAATCCATTTACTTCTGACTAGGGCCCATATATAATGCATTACTTCTGACTAGGGCCCATATAATCCATTACTTCTGACTAGGGCCCATATAATGCATTACTTTCTGACTAGGCCCATATAATGACATTACTTCTGACTGAGGCCCATATAATCCATTACTTCGTGACTAGGCCCATATAATCCAAATTGTGGCACCCATAATGATATCTGACTAGGCCCATTAATGCATTACTTTCATGGAACTAGAGGCCCATAAAATGCATATCTCTGACTAGGCCCATAAATGCATTTACTATCTGACTAGGAGCCCATATACATTATACTTAGGCAATATGCATTACTTCTGACTAGACCCATATATAATCATTACTTCTGGACTAGGGCCCATTATATGCATTACTTCTGACTAGGGCCATATAAGCATTACTTCTGACTAGGCCCATATAATCCATAATTACTTCTGACTAGGGCCCATATTAATTGCATTACTTCGTGACTAGGGCCCAATATAATGCATATTACTTCTCTGACTAGGGCCATATTACATGCATTACTTCTGACTTAGGGCCCATATAATCCCCATTACTTCTGACTAGGGCCCATATAATCAAATTACACACTTACCTAACACCATCTTTGACTAGGGCCCATAAATGCA
>NC_036871.1:16047728-16051311 GCF_002910315.2 Salvelinus sp. IW2-2015
CTTCTGACTATGGACCCTATATAAATAGCATATACTTCTGACTAGGGCCCATAATAATCATATTATAGGCCATAATGTTACTTACTGACTAGGCATCACTTCTACTGAACCTTATCATACTTCTGACTAGGCCCATTTATTAATGCCATTTTCTCTTCTGACTAGAGCCAGCATTTAATCCATTACTCTGACTAGAGCCCATAAATCCATACATTATGACTAGCGCATATAATCCTACTTCTGACTAGGGCCCATATAATCATTACTTCTTGACTAGCCATAAATCATTACCTTACGTGACTAGAGAGCCATTCTAATCGCATTACTTCTGACTAGGGCCCATATAATGCATTACTTCTGACTAGGGCCCATATAACATCATTACTCTGACTAGGGCCCCATATAATCCATTACTATCTGCATTACTATCTGACTAGGGCCCATATAATGCATTACTTGACTAAGGGCCCATATAATCGCATTACTTCTGACTAGGCCCATATAATCCATACTTCTGACTAGCCAATTGTAATGACATTACTTCTGACCTAGCATTACTTCTGACTAGGGCCCATATAATCCATTACTTCTGACTAGGGCCCATATAATCCATTACTTCTGACTAGGGCCCATATGGTGCATTACAAGGGAATGTGGTGCATTTGGAACCTAACCTAGGTCTAACAGGCTCATGACCAAGGTCTAGCCTAGTGCTTTACCTTATAGGGTGTGTTAGAGTGGGGCACCAGCACTCGTCCCTCCCTCCATCGGCTGCCCTGGTGTCCACTGACAGTCCAGAGTAGTGCCTCAGCCCATCCCTCCTCTGTCTCCCTGCTCTGTTTGATGTGCAGGGTGCCAGCGTGCTCCCCGAACATGTGGTACCAGAAGGACACACACAGGTCTGTGTCAGGGGCGGTGATGGGCAGGCTGGCTAGGCGTGCCACCCTCTCCTCCATCCTCTCCTCCTCTGCTTCCTCCTCCTTCCTTTCGGTCTCAGCAGCCAGCTGCATGTAGATGAAATTTCCTGGACCTCCTTTAGAGGGCAGTAAGAGACAAGCTAAGTAGCTATTTGCTGAGTCCATGTTCATTGTGATAGTCCTTATTTACTACAGTAATATTATTGTGTGTTGTGTGTGTCCACATGCACTCTGTGGTGTGTGTGTGTGTGTGTGTATGCATTCTCTGTCCTCTCACCTGTGTGATCTAGGTTGGGTCCTTTGTGGACTGTAGAGGCYCCGCTGGTCTGAATCATCCACCCAGCACCCGCATCCGTCTCCAGTGTCCAGCCGCAGAACGATGGGTTGCCCGCCCAGCCAAAGTCACACGCAAACCACAGGTACTCTGGAAAAGAGGTCAACCTTGTAAGTAACCTAGCTCGTTTCCCCTGGCTAAGTGTAACTATTATTGACTTAATGTTACAYAACGTGAATAGAGAGTGAGGTAAGGAAGTAACAAAGTGTAATTTCCAATATCCCTCGAACAAATAAAATATATGAAAATACTTTTGAACAGCTGAAGAAGCAAGCACATCATTTTTCTTCAGGAAAATTACAATTTCTTACAGTAACTTGAAGGCACTCACACTTAGATACAATATTTCATATTAAACAAAAGACAGATTCACAGATCCATCATGTGTTTAGTACCAGGAGAAGGAAGACTGAAGGGACCTTCCAGAGAGAAGGGAGGAGTGCCACCAGAACAGAACAGTAATGAAGACTAAACCATTTCCAGAATGTACACTACAAAAAACGTGTTTTTCATCCCCTCTATGCCAGCTACAAATGGGCCCCTATTTCCTATATAGTGCACTACTTTTGGGCCCTGGTCAAAAGTAGTGCACTATAAAGGGAATAATGGGCTATTTGGGACAAAACATAACATGGCGGCAGTGGTTAATCACAGCATCCAAATTAATGCTACAACTATGAGTAAAAATAATGCTTTAATATTGCAGATAGATTGTGGCTTCTATCAATCTTTTGTCTGCATCATTTTCAATCCCCATATACATTTTGAGGTAAATTATTTTAAATATATTTTCCTTCTTTTTTATTTTCCCCTAACCCTACCACCCCTCCCCTAATTGGAGTAAACTAATAAACAATAATACTCAGGATTCTACTTCCAGCTTATACATACTATATACATTTTATGGACACATGTTTGCCATTAGCTATCTTGTTTTTTCCTTTTCCTTTTTTTACAAAGAATGTTTATTTTGTTGTCAGACGTTGTTGCAGTACTCAGAGAAGAACTAACTGTTGTTGTGCCCTCTGGTTGTTGTCATATGACTCTTTTTCTCAGTTAATTGAGACTCAAGGCTCCTTTTTCTGTTTCTGCAGTTATGTTTTTCCATCTCAAGGCCAAACACCGGCTGTGTTCCAAATGGCACCCTATTTATTTTAGAGCGCACTACATTAGACCAGGACCCAGCATTGGTCAACAGCACACATAGATCTGGCAACATCTCTGTAGTTTGGATGACATCAATTATATAGTCAAATCTACCATCCTGTTCTGTATTTCATGTCAAAATCCAACCTTGATTATCTGCCTCATTTGCTTTATAGACAGACAACGAAAGAGAGACGGAGAGAGGGATGGATGCATGAATGGATGGGTGGAGTACATGAGCCGGAAGTTTATGGACGTTCTCACCTGGTATGCGGTCTCCCTCCATGATAGGGTCTGCCACTGTGGTGTCACCTGTCAGACACAGATGGGCACAGTCAGTGGGGTTCATGGATCAGAGGGTGGGTCAAACCCCCAGTCATGAATACAAACAAAATTGATGGATAGATAGATCAGATATATTAGACAGATAAATATTTGTTTATTTGAATCCCCATAAGTAATTACAGAAGCAGGAGCTATTCTTCCTAGGGTCCACAACAAAATACAAAACATGAATACACAAGGACAGTAACACAAATGTAAAATACAATGATATACAAACAATAAATCCTCTAGGTTAGGGTAGAGAAGAGTGAGAGAGACGTGATGAGGATGGATAGATAGAGAAAGTGTGGGTGTGAGAAGGAGAGTGGGATGACGAGAGAGAGCAAGGGAGGCTGGTGGTCAGCACCTGTTGTGTCGTAGTCCTCCCCTCCTGTTCCTGTTCCTGTTCCTGTTCCACTGTGACAGCTGGCCTGCTCGTCGTCACACTCTTCTGACGTCGGTGCGGGCGTGGTCACAGACGCGGTCGTGGTGGCAGCGAACGTGGTTACAGCAAACGTGATCGCTACAGGCGTGGTCGGTGGGAGAGTTGTGGGCTCTGGAGAGGGAAAGAGAGGAGAGAGAGAGAGAGAGAGAGAGAGAGAGAGAGAGGAGAGAGAGAGACTTTAAAAAAAAATTTTTTTTTATTGAGACTCTGCATGCAGAATTCTGCAAAAATATCCTCTGTGTACAACGTAGAACACCAAATAATGCACGCAGAGCAGAATTAGGCCGATACCCACTAATTATCAAAATCCAGAAAAGAGCCGTTAAATTCTACAACCACCTAAAAGGAAGCGATTCCCAAACCTTCGCTTAGGGGACTCTTCTCCAGGTTCATCTCTCTGTAGGTGATGGCTTGTAG
>NC_036871.1:16051416-16055362 GCF_002910315.2 Salvelinus sp. IW2-2015
TCTTCTCTCTCTCTCTCTCAATTCATTCCTCAATTCAAGGGGCTTTATTGGCATGGGAAACATGTGTAACATTGCCAAAGGCAAGTGAGGGAGATATTATACTAACGTGGAAATAATACAATACACAATTAACAGTAAACAATATACACATACCAGAAGTTTCAAACAATAAGACATTACAAATGTTATATTATATATATACAGTGTTGTATACAATGTACAGAATGGTTAAAGCCACACAAGTTAAAAATAAATAAGCATAAATATGGGTTGTATTTACAATGGTGTTTTTCTTCACTGTTGCCCTTCTTCTTCGTTGGCAACAGGTCGCCAATATCTTGCTGCTTGATGGCACAACTGTGGAATTTCCTTTCCCTAAGTAGATTTTGGGAGTATTATCAAAAATTGGGATTTGTTTTCAAGAGTTCTTTGTGGATCTGTGTAATCTGAGGGAATATATGTCTCTCTAATATGGTCATACATTGGGCAGGAGGTTAGGGAAGTGCAGGCTCAGTTTCTCAACCTCATGTTGTGGGCAGTGATGCACACAGCCTGTCTTCTCTGTGAGAGCCATGTCTTCTACGGCGGCCTTTCTCAATAGCAAGGCTATGCTCACTGAGCTCTGTACATAGTCAAAGCTTTCCTTAAGTTTGGGTCAGTCACAGTGGTCAGGTATTCTGCCACTGTGTTACTCTCTGTTTAGGGCCAATAGCATTCTAGTTTGCTCGGTTTTTTTGTTAAGTTCTTTCCAATGTGTCAAGTAATTATTCTTTTTGGTTTTTCATGATTTGGTTGGGTCTAATTGTGCTGTTGTCCTGGGGCTCTGTGGGGGTGGGTTTGTGTTGGTGAACAGAGTCCCTATGGACCAGCTTGAGAGAGAGAGAGAGAGAGAGAGAGAGAGAGAGAGAGAGAGAGAGAGAGAGAGAGAGAGAGAGAGAGAGAGAGAGAGGAATCCTTCAGGGAAATGATACCTCTGCTGTTTGGTTGTAGTAAGCAGCCAGTTTACAGGTCAACCTTTGTGATTGGATTAGGGGATATGGCCGTTTGTTTGATTTTAGATGATAATGACACTGACATGGTGAAACCAAGCAGGCTTCCAGGGCACATGGTCTGGGTGGATATAGGAAACGATCCGGTAACATGAGACTGTGGAGAGAGGCTGGTTGCTACTGGTAGCATGATCGATACAGAAAGTCGGAGTGTGGAGAGCCAAGTGTGGAGAGCCTAGTAGCTGCAGAGGGGTTGGAATCAAGGTGTGAAGGAGAATTGGGAATATAATTAGAGTATATTGCTCATAGTGGATTTCCCAATGCGGCCCTGTGAGTGTGAGTGTGTGCTTGCTCCCAAGTGAGTGTGTGTTCGGATGCTCTCATGCTCTCTCTTTGATGTGGAGATCATATTGATAGAGACAGATAAAGGGAGCCACCACACTCCCTCTCCTCTTTTTTCCACCTCTTCTCCCCTCCTCTCCTCCTCTTTTTTCCACCTCCTCTCCTCTCCCTTCCTCTCCCCTCCACTACCCCACCGTCTGGCCTGTACTAACTGATCCTCATATTCCTCCCTACTAGGGTAACCAGACACCCCACACCAGACCTAGAAATCCTCAACCCTCAGTCACTCACTCTCCCACCCCCACTCCCACTCCCACTCCCACCTCACCCCCACCTCAGCCCCACTCCCACCTCGCCATCCCACTGTGACTATTCCCCCCCCCCAGCCCAGAGTCAGGGCAGCCTGCCCTGGCACGCGTCAGCCTTTCATGTCTTAACCCTCCCACATAACACACTGACTGACAGGTAGGGTACACAGTGTCATCAAGCAGAAAAGTCTACACAACTACTCCCCCTACTGCCCAAGGCTTGTCACTCACCCAGGTCTCAGGTCTGTAGTCAGGAGTAGGTGAGTGAAGCCTATCTGGGATTCCATCTGTGTGAGGCCACTATGATTGATGTCTATCTCTAGACCCTGTCAGAGGGGTCCTTTAATCCTAATACTGTACTGCTCGGGCGGCTCCAAAGTGGCGCAGCGGTCTAAGACACTGCATCTCAGTGCTAGAGGCGTCACTACAGATACCCTGGTTCGATTTCAGGCTGTATCACAACCGGCCGTGATTGGGAGTCCCATAGGGCGGCGCACAATTGGCCCAGCGTCGTCCAGGTTTGGCCGGGCTAGGCCGTCATTATAAATAAGAATTTGTTCTTAACTGACTTGCCTAGTTAAATAAACGTTAAATTATTATTATTATATATATTTGTTTAAATAACGCTAGTTTGGTCCAAGATCTGTTTGTTTACTCTGTTGCTGTCGTTGTTAAGCCAAACTGTGTGTGTGTGAGATGTTTGCACTATCTCACCCTGGATCTCACAGCCCAGCAGCTCCAGTCTGAGGCCCAGGCCCTCGGGGGTGGCTCTCTCTGGGTAAACCCTGAGGAAGCGAGTAAGCAGAGGGCCCAGCGTGCGCAGCTCTGGGGTGTCATGGTTCTGGTTTCCAATAAAGATCTGGAAGAGAGCCAGGAGAAAAGGAACGTTTGTTAGTTAGGATACACACAAACACATGCATGCACGCAAACATACACACACACACCTTGAGGCTCCAGTCTATTGAAAAAGAATCTACTTTCTATCAAAACAAAGCACATTTCTTTGAAGACCTCTAGGATCTATGAGTTCCTCCTTAATATATTATTTAAAGCGAGAGGACATGTGAAAATGGTTAGCCCGTGCTGTGAGCAGGTAGTGGGAGTCCGGGACACCAGGCCTGCTACCACCATGGTGCCAGGCCCTAGGTTCTTATGTTTCCCTCTAAAACGCTCAATCAAAGTGAAGCCTGGTGTGGCAGTTTGAAAAACATTCTCTCTGCCTCCCAAATGGCTCACTATTCCCTATAGAGTGCACTACTTTTGACCAGAGTAGTACACTATATAGGGAATAGGGTGCCATTTGAGATGCTGCCGGGATGTATGGCTGAAGCCACTGAAATAGACTTCCTCTCTATTCGTCTTTGAAGATTGGAGGCTGGAAAGGAGCTTTATAAAAAGACACAGGAAACAGGGCAGGGGGATATCTAGGGCGGCATCCCAAATAGCACCCTATTTTCTATGCTGTAAACTACTTTGGACAAGAGGCCTAAGTGCACTACATAGGGAACAGGGTGCCATTTGGGACACAAATAAGATCTTCCTCTGTCTGCCATAAATCAGGAGTCCCACCATCTGGAATAGATGGATGTTCAATGTCTTGTGACCGTGACAGGGAGTACGAAGAGTACTGCTGGATATTTGGACTAGCTAGGTGCTGATGGCTTCCACACACTGACACATCATCCTTGACTTGACCAACAGGATATGTTGCGCTCTTGTCAACATCACTCTTGGCAACATCCTATATGATCGTAATGATTTTCTATTGATCAGTGGGTCTCTGTGGGAGGAGGTGAATTCCAAACATGAATTCCCAGGCTGCTTCCCTTACCGTAGGCTTGGCATCGTTGTCTTCATTCACCATGGTCCAGTCAGAGCCGTTGCTGCTGTAACCCACCTTGAACCTCTTCATGAACACATTCTTGTCTCTATAGAATAAAAATACAACTTTATTGATCCAGAAAGACACACAAACACACACAGGTTCCAACTCTCTGGTTGCTGGCCCCCGTCTCTGTCCTCTAGGCTACCTACCTGTGGTGTCCTCCCTGGATAACCAGGCCGCTGACCAGCTTGTCCTGGCCCAGGTCCACCTGCAGCCACTCGTTCCTGAAGGGCTGTCTGGTCTGTTGCTGGGTCCATCCCGACCTCCCTGTCAGCAACCTGGCGTTTTCCGGTACCCAGCCACGCTCTGCGTGCGACGACGCAGTGACCTGGGCGTCTGAGATCTGTCCGGAGACCATCCCCAGCATGCCTGAACAGGGGTAGTCTGCGTTTGTGAGTGTGTGTGTGTGTGTGTGTGTGTGT
>NC_036871.1:16055741-16061559 GCF_002910315.2 Salvelinus sp. IW2-2015
TAAAAGTGCATGGAAAACGGCAAAAAGGCAAGTTGAGTCACCGTACACCAGTAGTTTACGATATACTCAAGCACAGCATTTGGTTCTTCCCAGAAATCCATCCTCTCTTATTTCACAGCAGGAGAACATTATAAATATGGTATTACTCTGTTCCTCACTGCAGGCTAGTGTTTGTGTTGTGTGTGTGTGTGTATGTGTGTATGTGTGTATGTGTGTGTGTGTGTGCTGTGTGCGGTGTGTGTGTGTGTGTGTGTGTGTGGTGTGTGTGTGTTGTGTGTGTGTGTGTGATGTTGTGTGTGTGGTGTGTGCTGCCTGTGTGTGCGTGGTGTGTGGTGTGTGGTATTGGTACAAGAGCGATGTAATAGAGCTTGAATGACACAGGGAGCGAAATAGACCGTCTGTCTCTGTCCTCCAGTATACTGCCTCTGTGAGTTCAGCCCAGCCACCTCGTATGAACACCACACATGAACACACACACACACAACACACACACACACACACACACACACACACACACACACACACCACACACACACACCACAACACCACACACACACACACACACACACACACACACACACCTACACACACACACAACACACACAAGACCATACACACACATATACTCACACACACTAGCTCTGCAGTTGAGGAACAGAGTAATACCATATTTATAATGTTCTCCTGCTGTGCTTCCCACAAAGACAAATCACAAGATAACTCACAAAGATCTCAGGACTGAGTGGATGTGTTGAAATGCATCCTATTCCCTATATGTGCACTACTTTTGGCCAGAAGCCCATGAGAACACAACCTCAGTCTGACTTCCCTCTTCTCTATTCTGTCCTCTCTCTCTCTCTCTCTCCTCTCTCTCTCTCTCTCTCTCTCCTCTCTCTCTCTCTTTATCTCTTCTCTCTCTCTCTCATGTGTGTGTGTGTGTGTGTGTGTGTGTGTGTACCTGAGGTCTTGCAGCCGTAAACCTCGAAGCGCATGCATATGCCTATCTCCCAGGACATGGGTCTGATGCGGACGTAGCGTGCCAGGGTCTGCTTGGGCAGGAACGACCTGGCCACATCTGTAGGGTTGTGGTTCCCCTGGAAAATCTGGAGGAGAAGATGAAGAAGATGACGAAGAAGATGATGATGAAGAAGATGATGATGATGATGAAGAAGAAGATGATTAAGAAGATGATGAAGAAGAAGAAAAGAGGAAGGAGATCATCTGATGTCCAGCAGAAACTTCTTCTGCTTTATTCCAGAAGAACAGAGACAAAATTGTTTACCTCAGTCACTGTTGTTAAATAGAAATGTCTGAATCAGTTCTGTAAAATAGGACAGATTTCCCTGGTGTTTTTTGTCCAGAGTACAGGATATCTGCCCTATTGTGAAATGTGTGGTTTTGATTTTCAAATCAGACTGAAGCCAGTCTTTCTATTACTCATGTATATAACCTCTCTAGATTTCTTCCTTCTAGGGAATTTGTCCTGGCCACTGTTCTCTTGCTTCTCCTTTACCTGCTCTTTGGGTTCTAGGCCGGGTGACAGTAAAGACCTTTATGACAATTTAAACAAAATGTTTAAAAATGATCTAATGAGTCAGTCTTACCTTCTGCTTTGAGCCCTCCTTTATTGTGACCCAGTCCTCTCCATTGGAGCTCACATCCACTTTGTAGGAGCGGACAAAGTACTCCTTCTTGGTTTCCTTGGAGATGGCGCCCTGTGTTCCCACGGCTGAGACAAAGCGGAGAAATCCCAGGTCCACCTGGCAACACAAACCAGAAACACCCAGTTAGCTTGAACCCTATTAGCTCATGCATTAGGCAAAACAGAGAGAAAGGACTGAAAGACCTGCACAGGGAATAGTGCTGCTACCCAAGGCTTTATTCCTGCATCCAAATCAACCAAAACATTTTGACTTCACAGAAGTCTTGCCACGTGCAAACAGAGAAAATAGCCAATTAGTTAATTGGTTGCAGGACAACTCTCAATGTCCTGCATGTGGATGAGCATCATATACAGTGGGCTTAAAGGCAGGAAGTTGCCAACTAACCTGCTAACCGTGTTAGAAAAGATCTGACAGAAGCCACTTCCAGCTACCTGTGGGGGGGCAGCTACTGACAGAGCCACTCATGATGTGGTCTGTTAAGTGGGTTGTCAGTGTTGACCATGTTAAAACACTCTGTATGAATGAACATAGAGGCTCTGCCTGCTTTCTGAGCAGGGCGAGGCCTGTTAGGCCGATTGTGGGGGACAGGACGGAACCGGTGGGAAGGCCATAATGCCTCTGACGGTGAAAACAGGAGCGTTGGCCCTTCCTCTGGGAGCAGGGGCAGGTCCACAGGAAGTGAGCTCCACCGCCTGGCCTGGCCAGCAGAGCAGAGAAAGAGAGACTCCATTGTCTGTCTGGGGAATTCCTGAGCTGCAGGGAGCAGCTGGTCTCTTTAGGCTGTGTCCCAAATGGGATGCAACCTATTTCCTATATAGTGCACTATTTTTGACCAGGGCCCTCTATATTGGGAATAAGGTGTCATTTGGGACGCACCCCTGGTCTCTCAAGGGCACAGGGAAATGGAAGGCAGGGCTGCCTGCTGGCCACCCTTCTGCTCTGGGCTTCATGTATTAAATATTTGTGTACTTTAAAGTAGGTGGAGCTCAGTATGGTTGGTTGCTCCATGATATTAGTGTGGGTGTGTTTGTTTCTGTGCTTTTGTCTTGAGTTGCTTTTTTTGCGTTATCGAAGTAGAGCATCTTTCTTTCAGAGAACCGTTAGAGAGAGTCTTTGAGATAATATTGATTTATAGCCTAAAAACCGGTGCAGCTCCATGCCTTCTACTTTAAGGGGGTTTAAATTATGATTTATGTTTTTGAGGTAGAGGTATTTTGAGGTTGATGAATTTTGTTATGATGAAGTATGCTATAGTACGTGGCCCACTCCGCAGCATGGTGCAGCTAGCCAGAGGCTATGTCACAAATGGCACCCTATTCCTTACAGTGCACTACTTTTGATAAGAGCTCCGGTCAAAAGTAGTGCGCTTTGTAGGGAACAGGGTGCCATCTGGGACATAGACAAGTAGTGCTTCATTAGTCTTACTTTAGCTGAATATAATGACTTACCTAATTCATGCATGTGTGCCATCAATACATACAATTCTATTATTGAGTCAACAGTTAACATTTTATTGATACTATTTCCAGGACACAATTTTTTATTTTAATGTCGCCTGGCAGTAATGTGTGCTTTAGGCTCCTTTATGACGAATCTTTGGCTGTATAGGTAGTATGCTGATTTAATTTGATCATCTTGGCTTTTATATTAAAGGGATATATCTAGGCCCCATGTCTATAGCAAGTTTCCTCCGGATGCCACAGGTATGGATGAAACTGCCAACCCATCACTGTGCGTAATTTATCCCCCAACTTGGCCGTTTTTGAATTACAATGAGATTGACATGTTATTGAAACCTGTGAGGTAAGCTTATGCAGGAAAGGTTTCCTTCCTCTCCAAAGACAAAGTATTTATAGAGGCGTACTGCTTGAGGAGAAACGTTTGTCTTGGGTCTGTGACGTTGGAAACCAGGAAAGGGCCGTACATCTGTGGAACACATTTGGGCCTGGCTGTTCTGTGAGTGAATGTTGTTAGCGGAAAGAGATGAAAAGGGAAAACAAAGGAGTCCTCAGAGACTGTTGGAGGAGTTCCCATCACCCTAAGAGACAACATGAAGGATGCGATATTTAGGTCCCATAATATGACCCAATGCCACTTGTCAGGAGAAACAAATCAGAATCATACTGGAAGATTTATTATAGACTGAGCGTGGCATTTTATTTAGGAACATTGGGCATCATGGTTGAAGACTGTAGAAGAATTCAATTATTCTGGTATGCTTTAGTCATTACCTAGTTATAAAACTGCAAATTATTCTCTCCGCACCATAGCTAAATGAGTAGAATTGGATGAAATGACATGTAAATTGCAAAWTCTTCTGGTATGGATGAGGGTACGCAGACCCACGAGCCACCACAGCCTCTCATGATGAGTTCCGTTTTTTTTGTGGCCTCCACTCCCGTCAAAGTTGCCCATCCCCGATGTAGAATATGTTAAACATGATCAAAAGCAACAACCCACATCTCAACTGACCTCACCATGAGTGCCTCTGTCACTTTAGAGAACCTTGTTCAGTGAAAGTGGTAACTATATTTCCCCTGCATGTGGTCAGAACCCTTTTCGTGTCCTGATCTTGTCCAGTCTAACCCCACAGTTATGACACAGCACTTTTGTGAGAAAACAAAGCGAGGTCTGACAAAGTGGGTCGCAGTAGTCAGTCACAGCAGCCTAGCGATGGTTACAAGCTCTTTCTCTCCTCGCCAGAAAAACACCAATATCCTGTTTTGAAGGATGTGCCAATGTTTTTGTTCAATCTCATTTAGTCACGGTCCGGCTGATGAATACAACCGTGTCTGCATCCCGTTGTTTTCTCCATTAAAGGCCTGAGCAGAGGGTTTTATTTTCAGCCACAGAGTGTCAACGCTGCCAAGTGTTGAGTAATTAGGAATATGGGAGAGTAATTAGCATCAGTCCTTTCATAGAGGAAGTCTGGCCAATAGGCTTGGCCGGCCGCTGCAGAGTTCATATCAGATAGAATAGGAAACGGCGGACAGAGTGTTCAGCTCAGAGGTTTCTATCATAATAAAGGGCTTTGGTTTGGTTGCGAGATCAACTTGAGACTGGGACTGAAGCAGAGCAACAAGGTCTTTCGTGCCAAAACAACCCAGGACACTGTCCACAACTCCTCTGTACTCAAGTGGACTCAAGCCCACCTTTGGCAAACAATCTCAGCATTTTTTAATTTATACAGATTCGTTGTCAGGCTATTTAATTACACTGCTGTGCATGATTCTCAATTGGATCACGAATACCAATGAGTACATGGATCAAATGTTAAAGTGGCTCAAGGAGTCTTAACAGCGTGGCTTGTGTGCTAGAAGGGGGTTGCCATGACTTTGTTGAAGGCGGAGGGGAAGATATAGAAACTCTAGGGGATTTACCAGGATAGGCTATAAGGAATGTACAGCTCTATGGTAACACTACAGCTTCACCATAGAGTGCCAGTTCCCAGGGGTCCTCTGTCACTCACATAGCCCACACAAACCCATGCAGAGTCACACACACCCACACACTACAGTAGCAAGTCCATCTGGGGCTTGACGTTCCCAGGGGTCCTCTGTCACTCACACAGCCCACACAAACCCATGCACACACCACACACACACCCCCCACACAAATCCATGGGGAGGCTATTTCTTCCTCTCTCAGAGAGTGCGGCAGTGAGGCCAAAACAGGACACTGTGGTGCCTTCCCATCCTTCACACTGTGTTACTGCATTATTCTGTGGTCATGTAATTATATACCCGGATTTACAGACTTCCCATGATTTGAAGCACAACACATTTGCAAAATGCTTTGGGGTCAAACTTTGGGGGAAGTCCATTTGATAAATATGTTTTTTCATATCAGTTCATATCAGTTATTGCATTTGGTTGTATTAAAATACATTATGTATTATTACTGGGATTCTGTAATAGTAATGCAATCTTGATGTACATGTTCCTGCTCAGTTCAGAGTTATTGGAGTGTGAGTTATTGGAGTGTGAGTTATTGGAGTGTGAGTTATTGGAGTGTGAGTTATTGGAGTGTGAGTTATTGGAGTGTGATTATACATCACAACCATCACACACACAACACACACACACAACACACACTACCGACACCCCCCCCCCCTCCCCGCCAATGGAATCACACACTTCTCAGGTTAGGGATCT
>NC_036871.1:16061584-16076221 GCF_002910315.2 Salvelinus sp. IW2-2015
TGTGAGTTATTGAGTGTGAGTTATTGGAGTGTGAGTTATCCTGCTTTCTTTCCTAGAGTTTGTTGATCCGTTTTATAACCTGGGGCGAGCTCTAGCTGAGTTATCTGCGATTGTCTACTTCTATCTGCTCATCTCTCTACTCTTCTCATCTTATCTCTCTCTGCGTGCGATCGCTCTGCAGTTATTCTCGGCTCTCTAGCTCTGTCGATCTTCTTCTCTCTCTCATTGCAGTGTGAATTATTGGAGTGTGTGATTTAGTTGGACGGTGATTATTGGAACGTGTGATTATCTTGGAGTGTGGAATTATTGGAGGCTGAATTCGGAGTGTGAGTATTGAGTCTTTTGCTCTCTTCTCTCGTCAGTCTTATTGCTGACGCGTCGTGCATCTCGTCTACTCTCTCTCGTTCGTGCTCACCCTCGTCCCTAGACGTAATCTGCGGTACTCCCTGTCCTCGCTCCGCCCATCGTCTCTGGCTCTAGCCTGCTGCGTCAATTGGATGGTGGTGGTACCCTCACTAATATTCGGAAAGAGACAACACACCACTGTTATTAGCTGAGCTTCGTCTGTTTTGGGGTGAGGAAGCAAGCATGCAAGGTTCTGCGTCTGGACGAGGTCATTTCATCGTGCTTTGCGTGAGCACGTGTGTGGATGCTGTCAGTAGTGTTATCATAGAATAGACCAGTTCCCTCACACTGTACACAACGCCACGACTCAGTACGAGGTGACAACAAGAAGCATCCTCCCTACGAGGCCCCGTTGCTACCTATTACAAATTACCAATACTGATAGACAGTCATGAGTCACCTGATAGACAGGCTAGCTGTGTCCACAGGGCGGGAAACAGGTACGCTAACTCAACCTAGCAAGAGATGGCCTAAATAACTAGATCTAGTCATAGAGTCTGGGCCTCTCGATCACAGCTGTCTTGTTTGTGACTCTATGATACTGTTTCATTCTTTCCATAGACATTGTCATTCTTGACACGATCCTCTATGACCTGTTGCTTGATAGAACTCCTCACACATCCCCACACACACTACCACCCACACCACACAGACTACACACAGCGCATCCTACGAGCAACACACACAGCAGCACAGCAGCAGCACATTCGCATATACACACAATCCACAACCCCCCCCCCCGCCCCCCTAATGGGGACCTACCACACTTCTCAGGTTAGGTGGAGCTGGCAGATCCAGCACAGTCTGCATAACATTAGGTTCATGAGTCTGGTAGCGTTACACAGAGCTGAAGGTTCTGCGGACATCAGCGGTCGTGCCCTAGAAGGCAGCCCCGGAGCTGGATGTGTGTATAACATGAGGGAGACGATGCGACTCTGATGAAAGAACGTTCGACTGATCGAGCAGGATCTGTCGCCGATGGAGAGCATGTGGGGTTGGCGGATGAGAGGGACGAAATACAGCCTGACGTATACCGGACAGTTGGTGTATGGCTAGGACATGAGGACCAACTGTGTGCACTTCAACCCAGTGAGCTACAGGGCACTGTCGTAGGCACATGACCTCCTTCTAACAAACGCCGCACCAGACAAGACCAAAAGATTGAACTTAACCGACAGTACTCCTTCACTACCTCAGGAGACAAGACACATAAAATCGTAGGTACTTCTATTGTCCACCCTATGCTGCGTTCACTCACTTGTCAGTATCTGCGTCTTGGCGAAGCATCTGCATGAGTGCCACAATGTCTAACCTCACTACTCCCTATGGCTGTCTCATCTCTATGCGCTAGAATCCCCATTCCGCGTCTGTCGCTCCTCGATCCTCTTCCAGCAGGGTCCACGATCTCTGTCTGCTTTGTAGGTTGCCCAGTAGCATGACGACGTCAATCTCATCCACAGTGAGATACCAGATAGATTGTACTGAGAGCAGCAGTGATTCTCTGATCCGAAAGTTGAATACTGCCCCTGACGTGACACATCCGACAGGAGGCCGACGCGCGACACAAGCTAGGCATGATAGTCATTGCAAGCAGACGATCAGTAGGTATGACTGCAGTTTAACATGACTATGACAAGAGTGCCTCTTGATATCGAAAGAATTGGGATTGTGCGCTGTCCAGTCTATGGGTGTGACAGTCGGTGTTGCTAGGAAAGGGACTCATAGAGGAAGGGAGTGTAGTATCGATATGCAGGGAGAGCGAAAGTGAATCAAGAGATGAGAGTCCTCTCTGTTCACCAAACACAAATCTAGACCCCACAGAGCCCTCAGGATATGCAACACAATTATAGACACCAACCAATAGAAGTATCAACAGTATAAGGTACAAAAAAGTCTATAAATTACTTGCTCATATTGGAGACAGAAGCCAAGTGTAAGTACTTATACAGACTGCAAAACCTAAGAACTTGTATACATCTTGACTCTCTCGTCAGAAGAAGCAAAAAAAATGAGCATTCAATGTGCGAGCACCAAATCTATGGCGTCCCTGAGCGAGACGCACTGATCCGACTGACGACCAAAAACTGTACAAGGTATAACGCTCAGATCCTCATCTGACTTATGTACAGACCTCTCAGTGCCAGCCATAGCCTTTGCTAGTATGAACAACGATAAAGTCTCTGCGCGCGTAGAGTGCATACAATGGCTCATCAAGAGACAGACAGGCTATAAGTGACCAACTGCCCACAAATATGATTTAGAAAACTGAGACTGCAAAATTCATTCTCCTAACGCCCTATCGAATCACTAATGTATTTTATCCTCACTTTACTACAGAACACTATAGTGTCCCTCACTAGTAACAAAGACCCAACGCAAGGATTGCTAAAAGCAAAATGCACAATTTATTGGTGTGATAACTCCCATTAGCTTACCTGGTGTTAAGAATACCACAGTGTTGTGAGCATCACTAGAGCAGGCAAATTTTCTACCTGTATGTGCCAATGAGAAAATGGCAACCAGTGAGTAAGATAGACCAAACAATGCCATTTGGACATACAACCCATTATTTATGCTTATTTATTCTTAACTTGTGGCACTTTAACCATTGCACATTGATTACAACCACCGATACATATATGATATATAAATAACATTTTTAATAGTCGTTATAATTGTTCGAAAAGCCTTCCTGTATGTTAAATGTTTAACCTTGCTTAATTTGTTATTGTCTGTATTCACTTTGTAGTGTATTAATAATCTAACCTCACTTGCTTAGGCAATGTATACACTTATGGTTTCCCATGCTCAAGTAAGATGCCCTTGAATTGAGGAAATTGAATGAATTTGAGAGAGAGTACGAGCGCACTTGAGTTTACGGCTTAGAGAGTTGAAAGCGGGTTTTGGGTGGTGATGAGATGTAGTGATGGTCGTGTAGTGTTAGGATGTAGATGTGTGTGTGGGGTTAGAGGAGTAGGCAATGTGATGGAGCCCAGCCCGAGATCCGTCTGTGTCTGTCCGACTGTGACTGTGAGTGTGCATCGGGAGAGATGAGAGAGAGAGGATATAAGTTGAAAGAGAGAGAGCGATAGATTTGAGAGGTAGAGAGAGAGAGAGACTTGACAGCCAGGAGAGGTGGTAGGAAGGAGAGAAGAGAGAGGATATGAGAGAGAGAGAGTGCAGTGTGGTGCCGTGTCGAAATGGAAGACGAATACTTGTGGAAGTGAGGAGAAATGCAATGGACAAGAACTGCTCGGAGATACGTATTGAAGCGTGGAGAAACGTAAAGAGATCGCGACGAGACTCGCTGTAACTGCAAGAGGAGACGACTCTATGCGTGAGGAGTATAACGTGAGAGTGCGAGAAAAAATAGAACAGCACTGTCTTTAAATGCGAGAGTAGTGAAGATAGAAGTCATTCTATGTGACAAGGCTCTGGAGTAACGCCATCTTCACAATAGTATGGACTCACGAGTAACATATCAGCGAAAGCACCACATTCATTCGGTCATTGCTAAATCTGGACCCATCCACAATACTGATCACCTTATCCCCATCCACTATTATGAGAGGTTGTAATCTGCTTGTCACCAGCCAGCAGGCTTCCCCTATCGATCTGGTGCGTACACAGCTCTTTCACATGTCTGTTCCTGTGCTCTAGCTCATGTGCTCTGAGATCTATATACTTTCGATCAGCGAGCGATCGTCATGTCTACACTGTATGATCTGTTCTAGACTTGAGATCTGAGTGCTGGCTCATGTTCCTGTGTTCTTGTTCTCTCTCTGTCACTGTCTACATCTCTCGCTAGTTAACGACTAATTCGAAAGGCGCTTTCATTTGGCAATTTCATTCGTTATGAGGAACACATTGTAATTACACAGATCTCACCTAAAACAAATTACATAAATAAAATACTATATATCAAAAAAGACATGATAGAATAGTAATACACTATACACCTGAAGAAACAATTCCACAAAAGACAGAAGACGCAAGCGTAATGCTCGTCTGCTCCCTCTAGTCTGTATGTCCCTGTGTTTTTTCTTCTGCGGAATCCTCTTTATCTCTCCCTCCTGTCATCGTATTAGTCATGTTTTTCATCGACATATGCTTATTCACTGCTAGTCACTTTCTCCACTCTGTTACTGTTGTCCTGTTTTTTGCTCTTGCGTATTCTTCCATGTATGCTCTCCCTCTGTCTGTTGTCCTGTTTTTCTCTGCTATTCTGTGCTCTCCCTCGTTGTTGTCCTGTTTTTCTCTGCGATTTCTCTGTTCCTCCCTCTTGTCTTTGATATACTGTTTTTCTTCTGCGACGTCGTGCTCTCCCTCTGTCGGTTTGTCCTGTTTTCTCTTGCTATCTCTGTGCCTCTCCCTCTACTGTTATTCCGGTTTGCTTCTCTGCTATCGTTCGTGTGCTCTAACGCTGCTCCTCTCTCTTTGTCACTCGCTGAATGTCCCTTCTCATCTCTTCCTAGCCCTCCGCTTCTCCGCTGCGTCCCGCTCCTTACACTCATTGCACTATCTGAAATAAACAGACCCAGGTGAAAGCCCAGCTTCCGCCATCTTGTTTTAATCCTCCTGCAGCGAAGCGAAAAGCGTCTGACAACAAAAGGTTCCACAAAGAAAGGACAAACCTAGCTCCATTTTTTTCCCATCGGTACGAGTCATCGCTCATGTCCGTCACCCTTCCCTTCTAGTTCCCTGTTATAGTGATGGAGGCAAAACGAGCACCGTGGCAACTTTGAAAATAAAAAAAAAAAATAAAAAATGTCCCCTCAGACCAGAAGAGGTTAGAGTGGCCTCAACCAGAAGAGATAGAGGTGGCCCCTCAGAACCAGAGAGATAGAGCTGGCCCCTCAGACCAGAGAGATAGAGGTGGCCCCTTCAACCAGAGAGATAGAGCTGGCCCCTCAAGACCAGAGAGATAGAGCTGCCCCTCAGACCAGAAGATAGAGTGCCCCTCAGACCAGAGAGATAGAGGTGGCCCCTCAGGACCAGAGAGATAGAGTGCCCCGCAGACCAGAGATAGAGGTGGCCCCTCAGACCAGAGAATAGAAGAGTGGCCCCTCAGACCAGAAGAGATAGAGCTGGCCCCTCAGACCAGAGAGATAGAGGCTGGCCCCTCAGACCAGAGAGATAGAGTGCCCCGTCAGACCAGAGAGATAGAGGTGGCCCCTCAGACCAGAGAGATAGAGGTGCGGCCCTCAGACCAGAGAGAATAAGAGCTGGCCCTCAGTAACCAGAGAGATAGAGGTGGCCCCTCAGACCAGAGAGATAAGAGTGTCCCCTCAGACCAGAGAGATAGAGGTGGCCACCCTCAGACCAGAGAGATTAGAGGTGGCCCCTCAAGACCAGAGAGATAGAGGTGGCCCCTCAGACCAGAGAGATAGCAGTGGCCCCTACAGACCAGAGAGATAAGAAGCTGGCCCCTCAGACCAGGAGAGGATAGAGCGGCCCTCAGACCAGAGAGATAGTAAACGGTGGCCCATCCAGACCAAGAGATAGAGGTGGCACACCTCTCAGACCAGAGAGATAGATGTGGCACCCTACAGACCAGAGGAGAAAGTAGGTGGCCCCTCAGAACCAGAAGGAAGATAGAGCTGGCCCCTCCAGACCTAGGAGGCGGAAAGAGATAGAGGTGACCCCCTCAGCCAGACTTAGATAGATATGCTGGTACCCTCTACACGCGATCCACTGATTGTAGATAGTAATAGTGTCCACCCTTCATGTACCAGTAAGGAAGTAGAGTTATCGTGGCCCCAGCGCTCAGAACTAGTAGAGAATAACAGACATACGACCTCACATGACGCAAAGAAGATCAGCAGATGTACCAGCCTAAGAACACTCACCGAATGAGAATAGAGCTTGCCACCGTCGCAACCGAACGAGACCACGACACACAAGTCAGGCCGCTCTAAGCGACACAACGCAACGAACTTAAGCACATCACAATCGGATCTATCGACTACCAGATCCACACTAACCCCGATCTAGCTATCTATCTCATCATGTCTACCAACTCACCACTCAGACTACACACTAGGCCACAAACAGAACCCGATCACTATCACCACACCACATCACACCTCAACAACGGATCATAGCTACTGAAGCACATCCTAACTACACCACACGAGCGACAGCTAACTATCATCCTAAGATTATCCTTCACCCCATTATCAGGTCTGAGATTCTGAAGAGAAGTGTATTAGCGTAGCCTAGTATCACACTTAATAGCTGTAACACCATAACTGTTTGTATCCTACTAGCAGTAGTATCGACCCATGAGAGGGTCCAGAAGATGAGTCTAATATAATCAGGATATTCAACCTAATAGCCAGAGTTGTATCTCAGATTATTTAGCAAGGTGATATTCACCCTTCTCAAGGTTCCCATCACGATGACTGATCAATACTAGCTATAGGTCACTTGAACAAGCTGCCAGGTTTTATATTCACCTAGAACGGTCAGCCATATTGATCTGATATCACACAAGCGATTGATACTGTGCACTCTAGAAGGATTATCCGCAGCTAGCTGATTGATCATATGAGAGCGATCTGTCATTATTTCAACCTAGACATTGATGATACTTATATTGAGCAGGGTATTCACGCATAGTAGTATCTCATATGATTGATCTATAACAGCGGTATTCACTAGAGCCAAGAGTTGAGTTGAGTGCTCTGTTTTCTGCCGTAATATGAGACGTTCTTGCTGAGAGGAGGGTATGACAGGATTGAGATACAATGATTGAGCTCGAGATATAGAGATAGATCTATTGATCATAAATGAGAGAAATAGAATCTACCCACCAGTATTATCACACGATTTCTGAGGAGGATAAGTTATTTACTCCAGTGCAAATGATTTCTAGTGGAAAACCCAAGGAGAGGTATCCCTCTTACTCTTGTTTTCTAATTTCCTTCTTCTCTCATCGTCGGGGATGGGGTTACCATATACAGTAGATTTACGGTAAAGCAATAAAGGCCAGGGTGTGGTAAATTACCAAATAGCACGTCTAAAGGTGTCTAATCCACGACGCAAACGAGAGTTCCTGACCACAGCCCTTAGCTGTGTTATGGCCATATACCATGAAACCCCAGGAAGTTGCCTTTATTGTTAATATAAACGGGTTCGTAAGTCCATTCCTGGCTCTGTGTGTTGTTGAGGCATTTAGACCCGTGTTCACCCGAGTCACCCCCACACACTGTCCTTCCAGACCTCCCCCTCCCCTCCCCGCCCCCATCCCAGCTTAATCCCCCTCCCTGCCCCATCCCAACTTTATCTACTCTATACGAGTTAGAGCATTATCCGAGGAGTTGTATACACGTGTGAACACAATACATTCTCGGTGATAATATACCTTTGGTTATTACCGTCTGATTATACATAGTAAACGCCCCTCGAGTGCAAGGCATCTAGTTCATCCTGCATATGGCAGCCAATTCAGGCGGAACTCCTCGAGGTGGACAAGTTACCCTCTTAATCGTTGAATAATTAGGGTTAAGTTATAGGCGACAATACGCAATACTTAAAGAACACCCACTCCTTCGTGCGAGTGTACATCACTGGTCGCGATCGTTGAATCACGCTTGATTCAGAGCTCAATAGATCCGCTCTATCTTACTGATGTCTTCGAAGTGTAACTCTTGGTTAAATCCGACTCCTCTATCTAGTGCGAGATGAAAGTGGCGAAGAGGTCGTTAAAGAGGATTTTAAGCCTTGAGACGAAGTTTGGTCACGAGTGATTGTGTATGTCGTATATGGACAAGGATCCGCCAGTGAATGGTCGATAGGACAAAGCAGAATATCACCGGTTCCAGGAACTGCATCTTCTCAGCGCACTTTGCACAGGGCTGCTACCGCCCGATGTGGGACCCACTGGGATAGTAGGTCGTTTCAGAGGCAGCCAAGCACGAGGGTTTGAGTCAAGAACTAGCAACTATGTTGTTTTTTACAGTCAAACGTTTCCTTGTCTGGATCAATGAATGGTTACCACCTTGACCAACTTGTCCATCTTGACACACCTGTGTTGTATTGGAATCAACATTGGCCAGCACCTTGATGTCAAGCTTACCACGAGGAATATTTGGGGAGGTAGTACTCAAAGAGAGGGTCTAAGTATAAGTAGTTAACAATTATGCACTTGTTCCCAAGAAATGTTTTTAAATGTCTTATCAGAAGACAGCACCTCTAGGGGAGGAGCAAGTAAGGCACTGGAACGACGGCCTGTGGTTTCTGAAGTGGAGAGATGGCACAGAATGAGAGATTGAGAGCAAATGGCTACTCTTATCAGTGTGGTGAATTTGTGATTACAGCTTCTGCGGAGAAGGACGAGAGAGGTGATTCAAAATCTGGAGAGGCAACACTTGCCTAAGTGAACAGAACTGTCATACTCACGCTCTAAAAATCTCCCTCTGTCCACGGAATCACCTGAACACTCTGACCACGAATCACCTGACACACTCTGACCACGGAACTCACATGGAACACTGAGATGAACCACGGAATCACCTGGAACAGGGATGCTGGCAGACAGCCGTGACATTGGTTCAGATTGGTGGATACAGAGCTGAGTCTCCCACACTGTCTGCCTACAACCCCCGGACTGTGTGGATACATAGAGAGATGCACTCTTAAAACGTTTCACTATGACAGTAGCTGTCCCGAACTGGTGGCGGTGAAGGACAAAACACACTGTCCGGATGAGTCTAGAATAACCAACTGTTGCTCAACCCAGGGCTTCATGTGCAGCCATGATGTTTTACACGCACCAAAAGCATTAGTACTGTCACTGACACACATATGTAACTCTATTCACCTATGTAGGGCACTACTTTCAGACTGTTTGGGACGCAGATGCCACACATGTAACCCAGCTGCCCCAGGGCTGTCTCTTACCTGAATCCACTCTCTGCTGGAGTCTTCAGAGGGGGTCCAGCCATTCTCTTTGTAGTTGAGTCTGGAGCGCTCAGGAGACCAGTTAGAGTTGTACTGAGAGGAGGCAGTGATCTGATCCGAGGTGATCGCCCCTGACTCCATCCCCAGGCCCTCCACACACTTAAAGTCTGTCAACAGAGACATAGAACCTGAGTTACACTTTATTTGGACAGTCCTCTGTTGATCAGTGTTTCTCAATCCTGGTCCTGGGGACCCAAGGGGTTGACGATTTTTGTTTTTGTCCTGGTACTAACACAGGGGTTTCAGCTAATCTACTTATCATTAGGTGTCTGAGGGCTAGGGAAAATGTTTAATGTGCACCACTTTGGGTCCCCAGGACCAGAATTTGAGAAACACTGCTATAAATGTCTGACAGATTAAATCATCAACAGACTATCAACGGCAACTCTGTTGTTAAACAGCAATTTGTTGGGGTTACGGTTAGAGTTAGGTTTTGGGGTTAGAATTAGGGTGAGGGCAATGAGCCTCCATCCTCTGTCTTGTCCTGTCTGTC
The DNA here is from genome assembly GCF_002910315.2 of Salvelinus sp. IW2-2015. NCBI lineage: Eukaryota > Metazoa > Chordata > Actinopteri > Salmoniformes > Salmonidae > Salvelinus > Salvelinus sp. IW2-2015. The sequence goes on from NC_036871.1 coordinate 16,071,447, forward strand.
TCTAAAGAGACGTTGTGTGACTCAGGGAGGTCTTGGCCTCGAAGACAACTTGGAAGAGAAATGCAATGGGAAAGAACTGTGTCTTACTGGAACTAAACGCGAACTTCCTCAAGCCTCTCTGAACTGAGTCAGAAGAAAAGAACAGCACGTTCTTGTGTATCTTAGCTGGAGCCATTCAAAGATGACACATCTAGAACCTTCCGTAACGAGCCACACTGAGTACACCACCGAGGTACTGGGTCTCATTTTGACTAACTCTTGACATCTCTAAAATATCACACACACACAAACTAGAAGCATCCTTTTTTAAAGTAGCTTTTTTTTCAAGATATGTTATTAATAAGTTAATAATGTAAAATATTATTATGAGATTCCCAAAAGCAAGCGTAGGCCCACACGTTGACACAAACTATGTCAAGTCTTTATTGAATTAATACATGTATTTCTTTACATATTTTAAATGTTGCAGGATGAAAAAAACAAACATAGAACACCATACGAACACACACACACACACACACACACACACACACACACACACACACACACACCACACACACACACACACACACACACACACACACACACACAGCACACACACACACACACACACACACACACACACACATATACTTCCTATCAGTCAGTTTGGAAAGTAGAAATGTGTGTGCGAAATGTTCTTAAAACTGTTTTTTCCATTACATGGGAGGAAGGAGGATGAATGTAATGTTGTCAGATATCAGTATTCCTCCTGTTCCCCCGATGACTTAATCTTATCACTTGGAACACTCCATACTGCAGCTTTGATCACATTAACTGTTGAAATATGCTCTGATAAGGTCTTTCATTTAGATTGCAATGATATGTGGATATTTTGAGGTTCTGCGATGCCTGCTGAGAGGAGGGACAGGAGTCGACTCATGAATAGAAATGAAAGAATTAACAGAAAGCTGAGAGGAGATGGAAGGAGGGACAGAGACTGTTTTTTTTCTCTGGGATGGGGTGTCGTAAGTCCATCCTGGCTCTGTGTGTTTGTGAGGCATTTAGACCCTGTGTCACCAGTCAGCCCCACACACTGTCCTTCCCAGACCTCCCCCTCTCCCTCCCCGCCCATCCCAGCTAATCCCCTCCCTGCCCCCATCCAACTACTGTGAGTGCACTTGAGTTGGACACTCGTGGCCCCGGATTATATCAAGTACGCCCCCTGTGCAGGATGCTAGTCTGTGGCATGGCAGTTCTGGGTGGGACAAGGTTAACGTGAGGTAGTAGGCTGTACTAACCCTCTGGTGTCTGTCCCTGTGGCAGGTCTTCTCTCTGACAGTGTAATTGGCTGAGAAGCCCTCTCTGGCGATGGCGTTGTCAGTGTTGATGGTCATAGACAGGATCCCAGTGTAGGAGATGACCCGTCCAGGACTGCTGTTACCACAGTACCGCCCGATGTGGGACCACTGAGAGGGAGAGAGGGAGGGAAGGGAGAGGGAGAGGAGAGGGAGAGGAGAGAGAGAGAGAGAGAGAGAGAGAGAGAGAGAGAGAGAGAGAGAGAGAGAGAGAGAGAGAGGAGGAGGAGAGAGAAGAGAAGAGAGAGAGAGAGAGAGAGAGAGAGAGAGGAAGAGAGAGAGAGAGAGAGAGAGAGTGAGGTAAGGAAATAGGAACAGAAAGAGGAACAGAAAGAGGAACAGAAAGAGGAACGAAAGACAATAACAAAGAGTTATGTCAACTCTATGACAGTAGGTGCCAAGACAACATCATTATTCTTCATCCCAATATCCCATGTTGTGAATGATCAGCTACAGTGAGCTCCAAAAGTTATGGGACAGTGAGATTGGTTTGTTGTGTTTTTGGGCTCCAATACTCAACATACTTTGGATTTGAAATGACACAATGATTGAGGTTAAAGTGCGACTGTCCTGCTGTATTTTCATCCATATCGGGGCGATCCGTTTAGAAATTACAGCACTTTTTGAACATATCATAGTCCCCCCATTTTAGGGACCCAAAGTATTGGGACAACTCATTCAAGTTTATTCAAGTAGTCCAAAGTTTAGTTTTTGGTCTCATATTGCTAGCACGCAATGAAAGAGCTGTGCTTTGGAAAAGTGGGTGGAGTTATATCCTTCCTGTTTGGCCCTGTCCGGGGGTATCATCGGATGGGGCCACAGTGTTCCTGACCCTCCTGTCTCAGCCTCCAGTATTTATGCTGCAGTAGTTAATGTGTCGGGGGGCTAGGGTAGTTTTGTTATATCTGTGAGGACTTCTCCTGTCTTATCCGGTGTCGCCTGTGTGCATTTAAGTATGCTCTCTCTATTTCTCCTTCTCTTTCTCTCTCTCGGAGGACCTGAGCGCTGGACCATGCGTCAGGACTACCTGGCATGATGACTCCTTGCTGTCCCCAGTCCACCTGGCCTTGCTGCTGCTCCAGTTTCAACTGTTCCTGCCTGCGGCTATGGAACCCTGACCTGTTCACCGGACGTGCTAAAAAAGCCAACTGACATTTACTCCTGAGGTGCTGACTTGCTGCACCCTCGATAACTACTGTGATTATTATTATTTGACCATGCTGGTCATTTATGAACATTTGAACATCTTGGCCATGTTCTGTTATAATCTTCACCCGGCACAGCCAGAAGAGGACTGGCCACCCTCATAGCCTGGTTCCTCTCTAGGTTTTCTTCCTAGGTTTTGGCCTTTCAGGGAGTTTTTCCTAGCCACCGTGCTTCAACACCTGCATTGCTTGCTGTTTGGGGTTTTAGGCTGGGTTTCTGTACAGCACTTTGAGATATCAGCTGATGTACGAAGGGCTATATAAATACATTTGATTTGATTTGATTTGACAAACATCAAGCTTGTGACTCCACAAACTTGTTGGATACATTTGCTGTTTGTTGTGGTTGTGTTTCAGATAGGTTTGTGCCTATTGGAAAGTAATGGTAATATATTGTGTCATTTTAGAGTCACTTTCTACTATTACCATGGTAACGGATAGTCCTGAATGAACCATGAATAATGATGAGTGGTTAGGTACACAAATATCATACCCACATTACAATACAGGGGAGGTTAGCATTTTTTGGGGGGGGAGATTATATTAATGCCTCTGTAACTTTCTCACTCATCATTATTCCCGATTCATTCAGCATTATCCGTAATCATGGTAGTATCCACATTAATGTAGAAGTGTTTAGAAGTACATTCTATTCTTATTTTCAATAAAAGTGACTCCAAAATGGCAGCCAATATATAACGTGTATGGCACAGCAAAAATGTCCCTCATCTCCAATTATGTGTCAAGGTAATATATTGCATGTTACTTCCCTATTTTGTCTCCTTTCCCTCTGTTTTTTGTCAAATGTATTGCGACAAAGTAAATAACCCTCTGGGATATAGGCTACAGTGTGTTGTCTGCTATCTGGACTGTTACACATATACACACCGCAAATACAAAGCTTTAGCAGACACCGGGACAGACAACATGTTTATTGAGTTTATTGGCATGTATACAGTACTAGCCCAGCTATGAGGAGCCCAGCTATGAGGTGTGTGATAGTTTCTAAAGGGCTGTGCCAATCCTGTCTCGAATGGCACCTTATTCCCTTTCTAGTGCTCTAGTTTGGGACGAAGACCCTAGCCTGGCAAGGCCCTAGTATAGAGGGAGTCTCAGGGAGCCAGACAAAGCAGTGTGCCTAGCCAGGCACCACTCTGATGCTTTTCAATGTACATTTCCTCCTCTTCTCTTCAGACCTCAGCCCAATCACACAACAATGGAGACCGGGCAAAGCGTTCCAGTGAAAACCATCATTGTAGACCATGAATAGTGTAGGTTCTGCCTGTCTCCTTAATGTGCTAAATCAATCTGTGTGGCCGGGTGGATGAAAACAACTGCACTGCTGGCTGACGAGACAAATATGTTTTTCTTTCTTCCTCCACCTCTCTCTTTTACGATCTCTTTCATTCTCTTCCTCTGTCTCTTTCTTTTTCAACACAAGCCCTTCACATTTCCCCCCTCCCTCCCTTTCTCACCTGCAGGGAACCCGTCCCAGATCTCCAGCCAGTCGTAGCGACACAGTGCCCCGGGTGGAGGGGTGGTGTCAGGCTCCATGTCGAACGCGTCGAAGTCCACCACGATCTCGGACATCTTGGGGGCGATGATCATGAAGGTGCAGTCCAGGTTGTTGGGGTACTTGTCTGGGAAGCCTGGCGTCTTTATAACGCCTTTGGACGAGGTGAAGTTTCTGGAGCACTCAGGCCCTGCGCAGAAGATGAGAGAGGAATATGTATTGTATGTTAAGCGTTGCATGTCATTATCCTGTTTTGATTAATACTATTTGCGTCAATGGCTGCAGGTTTTTGTCTTTAAGCTTGTATTAAATGTATTAATGCTGTTATTAAGCTCCATTCTTATATGCCTGTAACAATAATCATAGTTGAGGATCTGAAAACAAGAAATATGTTGCCATAACTAGAATGTTGTAATTTAGGATTATTTGACGGGCCACCGTCAGTGGCTCATGGGCCCTGAGTCCATTTACTCCATTATCACTGAGGTGTCCACTGAGCCTGTTCCTATTGGTCATACCCTCGGTGCCACTAGCTGGCTATGTCTGTGTTTTGACTGGGGGGGACCGCCTGGTATTTACTGACTTCTGCAGTCAGACACAGACACTCTGGGTTGTTTTTGGAGACGTCGCCCAACAATCCCCTCACCCCCACTGCACCCCACCCCAACAACCCCCTCACCCCCACTGCACCCCACCCCAACCTACCTCACCCCACTGCAG
>NC_036871.1:16076246-16081216 GCF_002910315.2 Salvelinus sp. IW2-2015
AGAGAGAATCCACCAACAACCATATCTGCCACCCACCACAAACACCACTCACCCACTGACTCCCCCCCCCCCCCCAACACCAACAACCCTCCACAACGCCACCCCACCCCAACAACCCCTCATCGCCCCACTGCACCACCAACACCCCGACATCAACACACATGCACCATTCGCAACACCATCACCCCACTGCACCCACCGCCCCCCCCGCCACCCCAAACTCCCCCTCACCGCCCACTGCACCCCCCCAACAACCCCCTCACCCCCCACCGCACCCCACCCACAATCCCCTCATCCCCACTGCACCCACCCAACAAACCCCTCACCCTCAGCACCCACCCACACATCCTCACCCCGCACTGCACCCCCCCAACAATCTCACCCCCACTGCACCACCGCCAACAACGCCTCACTCCCACTGTCACCACCCCAACACCCCCTCACCCCACTGCACCACCTCAAACCCCCAGCCCACTGCATACCACACCCCCCTCACCCCACTGCAAACCCACCCCAAAACCCACTCACCCAACTACACCCCACCCCCCCCAAACCCCTCACCATCACCCTCACTCCACCTCACTGCCACCCCACCCACCCCCAATGAGTCTCAGTCAGGAAGAGACCACTCCCCACTGTGTAGACTAAAGAGCTCTTTTCACGGTTGCTCTGCTGAAGAAGTGGCCTGAAGAAACTATCTGGCCCCTGTACGCATTCAGCTTCTACAACTAATGTACAACATGTTCGACACAACGGTTCCGATAAAATGTTTACTCTGGTGACACAATGTTTTGTGTCATTATTTTACACAATTGTATCAAAACCGTTGCTCAAAACGCATAGTACAGTGTACAGGACATGCCTATGAAGACAGACACAGTTCACCTCAGTTCAAAAGCCAGGGAGTCAGTCGACCCTCTCCCCCCTGTCATAAAGGGACATGTGCAAGCCCAGGTTACTGTTGTAACATTGACTGCTCTTTGTAAGGAAGACGAGATGACAGAGGCACAGTGTTGATGAGGGTCACTGCACCCACAGGACAGAGATGTGCCTCTCGTGTTGCCCGGGCAAGATGTGGACCTCTGTTACATGAGAGCAAGAGAAAGTTGTGCCGCTCGCTAACATGCCAACTTGCTAACATCGCTCCCGCTACCTCCCTTGATGTTGACACAGGTGGTGTCATTTACATGGGTGACATGATAAATGRCATCGAAGGAGGAGAAGTGGGCGGGTTTTGATCTGGCTCGGGTGGTGTGAGAGAGAGTGTGGGTGTGTGWGAGAGAGAGAGATATGTGTCTTTCCTGCACATATGCCCATCAACTAATCTCCTGCCAAACTCCACCCACTTTGATGGAGACCCTTCCCTATCTAAGCCACAGTTTGATGTGGTTCTGTAAAAATGGCCGTCTTTCAAAACCACGAGACGTGTTTTTGGTTTGAGGAATGGCAGTGAAACGATAGTGAGAGGAGAGAGCTAGACAGATATAGCCTTACGGTTCTGTGGAGGACCCAGTGTGTATCATTTACAAGACCATTGATGCATATTATGTGGTCAATGAGAGGAGGAGCTCTGGCAATGGCGGGCAGATGTGCGCCGTTTGTTTGTTGTGTCCCAAATGACACCCTCTTCCCTAATAGTGAGTGCACTTTTTTGTCCAAGGGCTCTGGCTAAAAAGTTAGTGCACTATTGTAGGGATAGGGCGGTATTTGGGCCATATTCATTATCACCCTGACGATATGCTATCTTTAACACAAATGGTGCTTGTCGTCATCACGAGAGCCGTTTTATGACCATTTCCAGTGTTGCGTTTTCTCTCTTCGTAATGATAGCTTGGTAGTCCAGAGCCGTAGCTTTGGTTGTCACAATACATTACATTCGTAATGGGAGCAGAGACATAGAGGGAAACAACAGGGAATATGCTTTTGCGAATGTAATGGATTTTTAAATGTGACCAGAGGGGAATCCAACATGTCAATGAAGATTATGTAGGCGGGCCAAATTTCTCTAACTCATACACTTGGGTGTGTCCAAATTATACCCTCTTGTACCGCTATATAGTGCACTCTTTTGAACTAACATTTTTTGAAGATACATGCACTATATAGGGACAGGGTGCCATTTGGAGCGTCACCCTTGGTTAAAACGAACCACATTTTGGGCGAACCCACCCCAACTCCCCCCGCCTCTACCTCCTCTGCTGTTCTAGATTCAGATTCAGCCTAATCCTTGCCAGAGCATCCATTTAATGTGTAGGTCACCCTCAATTCCAATGACAAACAGCCCATTAACTAAATGAGCCTGGGGTCTCCTGCACCTGTCTGTACATCCGCCCCTACTCTCTCTTCTCTCTCTCTCTCTCTCTCTCTTCTTCTCCTCTCTCTCTCTCTATCTTCTCTCTCTCTCTCTCTCTCTCTCTCCCTCTCTCTCTCTCTCTCCCCCCTAATCCCCCCCGCCCCCCCCCCCCCTCCCCCGCCCTCCCTCAGCCCCCCCCCCCCCCCCCATATTCCCCCCCCCCCCCCCCCCCCCCCCCCCCCCCCCCCATCCCCCTCCCCCCCCCCCCCCCCCCCGCCCTCCCCCCCCACCCCCCCCCACCCCCCCCCCCCCTCCCCCCCCCCCTCCCCCCCCCCCCCCCCCCCCCCCCCCCCCCCCCCCCCCCCCCCCCCCCCCCCCCCCCCCCCCCCCCCCCCCCCCCCCCTCTTCTTCATTTTCTCTTCTTCTCTCCTCTCTCTTTTCTCTCTCTCTCTCTCATCTCTTCATCGTCCTCTCTTCTCTGCTCTCTCTCTCCTCTCTCTCTCTCTCTCTCTCTTTTCATTTCTCTCTCTCTCTCTCTCTATCTCTCTTTCATTCTCTCTCCTCTCTCTCTTTCATTCTCTCTCTCTCTTCTATTCTCTCTTTCGTTCTCTTCTCTCTCTCTCTCCCTCTTTATTCTCTCTCCTCTCTCTGCTCTCTCCTCTCTCTCCCTCGTCTCTCATCTCTCTCCTCTCTCTCTCTCCTCGTCTCTCTCTCTCTCTCTCTCCTCTCTCTTCTCTTATTCGTCTCTTTCATTCTCTCCTCTCTCTCGTTCTCTCTCTCTCTCTCTCTCTCCGTCTCTTTCTCTCTCTCTCTCTCTCTCTCGTGAGACTTGAGCCCTGTAAAACCTTGAACAGAGAGACTCGGCCGCTTAGTTTCCAAATCCTACTACTCCCACTTAAGTCTAATTTCCCTTAGTCTCTCCGTTGCTATCCAATGAAATCACTAAGTGTAACATGTGACTAAGTGGAAGTTAGAATTTGCCCACCTAAGACGTTAAGTAGGTATTTGAACAGAGGGACAACAAGTAAAACAAACATAATAGTTAGAAATACTTTAAAATGGTTCACAACACCATATCCAAAGAGGCTGACCTGTCTTGAAGACCTCGTAACGTACGGAGAATCCAGCCCCGTGGGTTTTCGTCGTCGGACAGCAAACTTTGAGTGAGAAGCTCTGGCTGCCGCTTGAGATGATAGGCGAGGGGAGCGATCTTTCCCAACAGAACATTCCGAGGGTATTTGGATGCCCCTCTCTTCAGTGTGCCCGTGTAACCTGTTAACCACCTCCACATAGTCATATCCTGAGGGAGAGGGCATGAAGGAAGTCAGTAATGGAGAGGATGCAGTGTTAAGATTTTAACCTGTACAAACTGGCTTGCTAGCTATACTGCTCAACATAGTCGTGGTAGTATTAGCGTAAGTGTAGTAGTAGTAGTAAGTAGATAATAATAAGTAGTAAGTAGTTAGTAGTAGTTAATAATAGTAGTAGTAGTGTAGAGTAAATAGTAATAGTAAGTAGTAGTAAATAGGTAGTAGTATAATAGTATGAGTGCTAGTAATAATAGTAGTCAGTATGTAGTAGTATGTAGTATAAGTTAGTAGTAAGGTAGTAGTAAGTATAGTAGTAGTAGTAAGTAGTAGTGCTAGTACGAGCAGCAAAGGCAATAATGCTAGTAGTAGTAGTAGTAATTAGTAATAGTGAGTAGTAGTTAGTAGTAAATATTTAATAGTAAAGAGTTAGTATGGTAGAGTAAAGTAGTAGTAGTAGTCAGTAGTAGTAGTAGTAGTAGTATAGTAGTAGGTAGTGTAGCAGCAACAGCAGATTAATAGGTAGTAGTAAGTATCAGTAGATAGTATAGTTAGTAGTGTAGCCGCAGCATATAATATGTAGTAGTAGTAGCAGTAGTAGTGAGTAGTATGTAGTAAGTAGTAGTCAAGTAGTAGTAGTAGTAGTAGTCAGTAAGTAGTAGTATGTAAGTAAAGTAGCATGCCAGCAATAATAGTAGTAGTATAATAGTATGCTAGTAGTAGTAGGAGGTATAGTAGAGTAGTAGTAGTAAGTTGTAGTTAGTAGTAAGTAAGTATAGTAGTAAGCAGCAGCAATACCCATATAGTAGTAGTAGTAAGCAGCCAATAATAGTAGTAGTAGTAAGAGCAGCAAAATAATAGTAGCAAGTAAGTACTGATAGTAGTAGTCAGTAAGTAGGTAGTAGTAGTAGTAGGTAAAGTTAAGTAGAGTAGAGTAGTAGTAGTAGTCAGTAGTCAGTAGTAGTAGTCGTATAAAGGCCATTTGGTCAAGAGCCAGAACGGACCCGTAGAAAGGCCTCCCCCGAGTGGCGCAGTGGATGTCTCTTGTCGCCATCACGCACGTAGTGACTCCTGGGCGGGCCCGGGTGAAGTGCACGCTGAACAAGCGGTCGCAGGTGTTCGGTGGTTTCCTCCGACAATTGGTTGCGGCTGGCTTCGGGTTAAGGGTTGGCATTGTTGTCAAGAAGCAGTGCGGCTTGATTGGGTGTGTTTTGGGTGACGCACGCTCTCGATCCTTTCGGCACCTCCTCTCCCAGAGTCGTACGGGAGTTGTGCGATGAGAACAAGATGTACCACATTGGGATACCAATTGTGGAGATTTAAAATTATATATTAAAAAATACTAATAAAGAACGGGGCTGGAGCCGATG
>NC_036871.1:16081241-16090202 GCF_002910315.2 Salvelinus sp. IW2-2015
TTTCATTGCTCTTCTCTAAGCAATCCTCCCTCACCTCCTCACCTGTCATTCCCTTTTTCAAACTACGAAGCCCTCAGCATATTCCACCTATATCCAAAATCCCCCTCACCCCCCAACGGGCACCCCACCCCAAAACCCCTCACCCCCACTGCAAACCACCCAACAATCCCCTATCCACTGCAACCCACCTCCTTTCTCACCTGCAGGAACCCGTTCCAGATCTCCAGACCAGTCGTCAAGCGGAGACACAGTGCCCTGCGCGACGCTGGACGCGGTGGTGTCAAACGCTCGCAACACTCGCTCATCCCGCAACCGCGCAAAGTAGAAATCCACCAGTCACCTTCACACGATCCCTCTGCACCCCCTCGGACATCCCAAATAGGGCTGGGCGATTGATCATGAGGAAATCTGCCACGTCTAACCCAGGCTTGTCCCTGGGAACTTCGATACCTTCCGCCAATACAAGCGCGCAATGCAACCCACTGGCGACCCATCCTCTTTACTTATTACAACTGTCTCTATTCTTTGGACCCAGTGAGAGGTGAAGTTTCTGGGAGCACTCAGCTGGCCTGCGCATAAGATGAGTAGAGGAAATTCCGTACCCTTCGCACCAACTGCTGTCCAAGCTCTATCCCGCAATTGCATGTCGAGTCTAATCCCCTCACTTTTTGCCACTTACACACTCCCTACACCTATACTTGCGTCACACCAGTGCATGACACGCGTTCCTTAGCTCTTTAAGCAACATTGACTACTTCCACATCGTATTTAAATTGCTGTTCTTCCAAACTGCTCAACATATACTAACTCATCTCACCCACTGACCTGATAACACCAACTCACATACATAGTTCGCACCAGTCACTGATCCTCGCCAAATACACATCACCACATCAAATGAGTTGTCAGTCAGGCGCAGAAGTACCACAACCTTAGAATGGCCACTTTGTAATGTTGATGAGGACTTAAATGTCAAGCTCTGACTGTTCGCCCAAACCGCCGTTTCAGCTTCTGGGTGTACTATGAAGTGGCCTGAAGGACCAACTTGAGATCTCCATTTGGCACTCCTCGTTCCATCTATTCGCATTATCAGTGCTTAGGTCTATCACATCAATATCGTGAGCAAACCTTTCGACACAACGGTTCGCCCTTAGATTACTCGTTTACTCTTGTGTGGAGGTACCACAATGATTCTCCTGTCTGTTGACTCTAATATCTAGTATGGCTATGTATGTGTCTATTGTTGACCTGAGAAAACGCCGGTCGTGCTCGAACCGAGGCTGTGGTACAAGTGTTACACTAGACTTGACAGTTGGCCAATCCAGACAGACGAGAACCACTACCAGTTACCCTCAGTCAAAACCGAGGGAGTCAGTCGACCTCTGGTTGTTCTCTTTTGGAGACCGCCTCGCCCTTATACAAGGGCAAACTACTGCTCGCTCAGTAACCCCCACTGGCACCCCACCACACAACAGGACCCCCTCAGGTCCTCACTACTGGGGGCACCTCGTACAATTGCACATACAGAGCCTCCCTTTCTCACCAGCTCGACCGTCACTCCTAGTCAACCCCACGCAGGCACACAACAACTGTCTTCATCTGAGCCGGTCAGCTCCACTGCACCCCACCAAACAAACCCCACTATCGGAACGAGCACTGCTGACCTCTCTCGCTAGCTTGCGACCCCAACACCTCCCGCGCAATACGTACGGACCCCTTAGCTCTTGCAAGTGAGCAGCCAACATGAGCAAAGTTGTGCCGCTCGCTAAACTTGCCAAACTTCTAACATCAACAATCAGATCTCACACCCCACTTAGGCACCCCTCACCCCCCTACGAAGGTCCTGCCATCACCAGCACGCTCCCAGCTCGTCGATACCTCACTACCATGGGTGGACATGATAAACTGGCATCGGAACACGGAACGAATATCTCGCGCTCGATCCCCATGCACCGCCTATCTTTCCCTCGAGACATATCCCTGGTCTCGGACTGGCTGCCTCGAAGAGAGCAAGTGTGGGTCGCTGTGAGAGCAACGAAGCCACGCATATGTGTCTTTCCCCTGCACCATTGCCATCAACCTAATCTCCTCCAAATCAACACATCCCCCACTTCTATCGGAACTGGCACGACCACTCGCTACCCTACTCCCACACAAGCCACACGTTTGAAGACATATGTTCTCGTCATAACACTTGACCGCTCCTACTTGCTCAACAAAACCAACCCAGCAGACAGTATTTATGAGGTTTCAGGCCTGCGCATACTACGAACCACGATGTCCACTGCACCCCACCGAGCCGGAGAAGAGCTAGACTCCCGATATATCAAACGCCCTTCTCAACGGTTCCCCACGTTGGAGGACCAGGTGTGTAATATATTACAAGAACAATTGGAGCACTCCACCCCAACAACCCCCTATCCCACTGCATCTCTAGCCTGGTCCATTGAAGAGGAAGAGCCTCATGGAATGGCCGGCAGATGATGCCGCCCAACGAACTCTCTGTTTGCTTCTGTAGCTGTCCCCAACTGCACAACCTCCTGCTATTCACCTATCATCCATATACAAACGTCGCACTCGGCATTGCTTTTTTGAGCACCCAACTAAAGGGCTCCTCCACTGGCTGACCAACTTCAAGTCGCCCCTACACCACTAATGTTACACCGCTCGACTGAACCTCACCAGGTCTCACGCGGCACCTCATTTTCTGGGAAAATGAGTCCTCAGTCAGGAAGAAGACAACTCCCGACTGTGTAAGACTAAAGAGACTCTTTCAGCAGGTTGCTCTGCTGGAAGAAGTGGCCCTGAAAGAAAACTGATCCGTGCGCCCTATATGTCTAGTTACCGCATACTACAGCTTCTACCCAACTAATTGTATGCCGCCAACTACTATATCCTACTTTATACATCCCGACCTGCTGAGCTCGATCAGTCCCCGATCAACGTTCCGATAAATGTTTACCCTACGAGTAAGGTCGTTTACTATCAGAACCTGTTTTATGTTGTATATTTCCACCTCAGGTTGCGTTTCTCTTTCATCTAACCTGAAATTACTGATCATTTCGTAGTACAAGAAGACGTCGGTGTGGTTTGTCACTCAAACGATAAACTTAATTCGTCAATAGTAATGGCGAAAAGCAGAAGCCGAGTAAGTAGGGAACTAACCCGCCGAGAAATAGCTTTTACGCGACAACTCGTACCATAAAATGGGATCCTGATGCTGTTTTATAGAATAGTGGAACCCAACAAAGAGGTTGCACGGACAAATTCCACAGGTTACTAAGCAGAGTACTGTAAGTGCGGACCGCCAAATATCTCCCCTCCTTGAAACCTCCCATCTTCAACAACACTAGTGGGGATCGTAGTCTCGCTGAAAATTGTACCCCAGCTCCGTTTGTATACCTATGTAGTTGGTTAACGACTCTTGACTGCTCTTTGTCAAGGAGACGAAAATGATCGAGGCACAGTGTTGATGAGGGTCACTGCAACCCACACGGTATCAGAGATGACTGCCCTCTTCACCCGTGTTTGAACTAACACACCTTTTGCAGACGGGAGTCCCGAAGTGGCATGTACATCAATAAGGATCACGGTGTACGCGGTTCACACTTTGACTGGCGCCCAGACCGTTGGGTTAAAAACACCAGGCAAACAACCAGCTCCGGCGTTTCGGCGAATGTGACTCCCAACCCGCAAATCTCCCGCCGCCCTTTAACCTCACCTCATTGGGCTGCTCAACTTTTTGTCTTCAACATGATTTCCAGAGTCCCTCGGCCTTACCTACCTCCTTGCAACAGCTTGCACTCCAATTCCTTAATTGTGTAGGAGTAACATCGTCTGTACAAATGAAACAAAGCCGCTGGTGTCACATTATATCTAAACTAAAGATGGAGCCTGGGGGACTCATCCTGCAACTCTGTCACTGATATAACATGGCATCAGAATGGGAGGCATAAAATCTGGGGCGGTCTGCTTTCTTGTATTCCCTTCGGCTCGCCGTCTCTTCGGTCTCTCTCTCGTAGAGAGAGTTGTGGGTGTGATGAGAAGAGACGATGCAGATATGTGGTCTTTTCCTGCACATACATCCCATCAGACTAAATCTCTTTCTGTCCAAACTCCACCCCACTTGATGGATGGAACTCCTTCCCTATCTATAACGCTCACTAGTTTTTTGATTGGGTTCCCTTTAAATAAAATGGCCGTCTTCATATCAAATCTCCCACTCGATACCCGTTTATTTTTCGGCTTCCTTTGTGCAGTTTATTCATCGGCAAAGCTCTGCAAACGATAGTCGGGAATGAAGGAGAGAGCTAGACAGATATTCATCCTCTCTCTGGCCTTATATCGTCGTGTTCTTGTGGAAGGATCCCGTTTCTTCGGCTGCTAACTCATTTCTTTCATACAACGACCATTGTGATGCATTATTAATTCTGTTGGTCAATGAGTAGAGGTGAGCTCTGGCAAATCATGGCGGGCTAGCTTATGTGCGCTCCGCTTTTGTGTTTGTTGTGTTTCCCTCTCTCTCTCTCTCTCATCTCCTCTCTAACATTCTCTCTGCATCAGACATCCTTCTCTTTCCATTCTCTTCTCTCTCTCCTCTTCCAATTCCCCTCTTAGCTCTATATCGTCATGTCGCTAAAACTTCGTCTCTCTTGCTTTTCTTGAACTCCAGGGCTTCTCTTCGGCCTGATCAATTACTATATCTCGTCTACTTATGTTACTTGTTCGCGAATACTAGTCGGCGGTCATTTCTCCTCCGGGTACATCCATCTCTCTCTCTTCCTCCTCTTCATCTCCTGGCCATATCTCATCTAGTCACTCCCTCCTCTCCTCTCTCGACTCGATTCATGCTATCTCTCTAACACAAACTGGTCCTTGTCTCGTCTCTACATCACCACGTATAGCCGTTCTCTTACTGATCCATGTCTCTAATTCCCCGTCTTCGTCTTTTGCCACGGTTCTTACTCTCTTCGCTAATGATTACCGACTCTGTAGCTCAGAGACCCGTAGCCCTCTCTCTCGGTCTTCGTCACAATCCTCTCACATCTCACATTGTAATTCATCCGGTGCACTGCATGCACGCCCATATGAGGGATCACCAAACCAGTCGCGAACTTATCGCTCTTTCTGCGCAATGCTACACCTCTCTCGTCATCCTATCTCTCGGATCTTTTCATAAATACTCCGTGCGATCAAGTCAGTCGGGATCATCCCAATCACTCTCATCGAGTACTACTGTACGGTCGGTTTCGCCTAACCATCTCCTCTTCCTCTCTTACACTCTCTCTCTCTCTCTCACACCTTGGTGTGGCTTCCCCAAATCTCACACCCCCTCCTTCTCTCTCTTTTCTGTTCTCTCTGAGGTGCAACGATCTTTGGAACCTGTAAACCCTGAAAACAGGAACTCCGCCTCTTAAGTTCAAATCTCTCCCACCATACTATAAGGTTGTCCACTATTATACTCCTCCTTTTCTGATCTACATACGTAATTGCTATCATTTTGAAGATACAGTGCAACTATATGGAACACACAGAACAGTCACAGCTAACAAAAGTGTAGATGCACTATGTGGCCCTTTGAGGGTGGAGCGCAAAGTAATCCGAGAAAACCTTAAATTTGCCCTAAAGGTTAAAAAACAGATATACGAATAGGTATTTGAACCACGAGGAACACGAAACCTAAGCTACACACATAACATAAGTTTTACGACATTAATGGACTTTGACACAAATGGTTCAACACCATATCAAGGGCTGCCTGTCTTGAAGACTCGTAACGTTACGGAGAATCCAGCCGCCGTGGGTTTCGTAGTGGACACAACTTATCCTTCGAAACCCACCCAACTCCCCCCCCGCCTCTACCCTCCCTCTGCTGTTCTAGATTCAGATTCAGGCGCCTAATCCTGCCAGAGCATCCATTTAATGTGTAGGTCACACCTGCTCGATCTCCAATGACAAACAGCCCATTAACTAAATGAGCCTGGGGTCTCCTGCACCTGTCTGGTACATCCGCCCTACTCTCTCTCTCTCTCTCTCTCTCTCTCTCTCCTCTCCTCTCTCTCTCTCTCTTCTCTCTCTTCTCTCTCTTCTCTCTCTTAAATCTCTCCTCTTCTTCTCTCTCTCTCTCTCTCTCTCTCTCTCTCTCTCTCATCTCTCTCTCTCTCGTCTCTCTCTCTCTCTCTCTCTCTCTCTCTCTCTTTCATTCTCTCTCTCTCTCCTCCTCCTCTCTATCTCTCTCTTTCATTCTCTCCTCTTCTCTTCTTTTCATTCTCTCCTCCTATCTCGTCTCTCTTCTTTCTCTTTATTCTCTCATCTCTCCTCTCTCTCATACTCCTCTCTCTCTTTTCATTCCTCTCTCTCTCTCTCCTCTCTCTCTCTGCTCTCTCTCTTCTCCCTCTCCCCTCCCTCCTCCTCTCTCTCTCTCTCTCCTCTCTCTCTCATCTCTCTCTCTCTCTCTCTCTCTCTCTTCTTCTCTCTCTATCTCTCTCCTGCTCTCTCTCTCTCTTCTCTCTCTCTCCTCTCTCTCTCTCTCCTCTCTCTCTCTCGTCTCTCTCACGCCTCTCTCTCTCTTCTCTCTCTCTCATTCTCTACTCTCTCTTCTCTTCATTCTCGTCTCCCCTCTCGTCTCCCTGCTTCTCTCGCCCTCTTCTCTCTCTATCATCGTCTTCTCTCCTCTCTCTCCTTCTCTCTCTCTCTCTCTGTGAGACTTGAGCCTGTAAAACCTTGAACAGAAGACTCAGCCTCTTAGTTCCAAATCCTTACTCCCACTTAAGTCTAATTTCCCCTTAGTCTCCCGTTGCTATCAATGAATCACTAAGTGTACATGTGACTTAAGTGGAAGTTAGAATTTGCCCCTAAGACGTTAAGTAGGTATTTGAACAGAGGGACACAAGTAATAACACATAATAGTTAGAAATACTTTACAAATGGTTCAACACCATATCCAAAGAGGCTGACCTGTCTTGAAGACCTCGTAACGTACGGAGAATCCAGCCCCGTGGGTTTCGTAGTCGGACACAAACTTGATGAGAAGCTGGCTGCCGCTTGAGATGATAGGCGAGGGGGCGATCTTCCCACAGAACTTCCCCAGGGTTGGAGCCTTCTCGTCCCCACCGTTAAACACCTCCACATAGTCATACCTGAGGAGAGGACATAGGAGAGGATCAGTGTAAGACTTACTGTACAAAACTGCTGCTGCTATAGCTAACAATAGTGTGGTAGTAGTAGTAGCAGTAGTAGTAGTAGTAGTAGTAGCTGTCTCTTATACACATCTAGATGTGTATAAGAGACAGCATATTATGTGGTCAATGAGAGGAGGAGCTCTGGCAATGGCGGGCAGATGTGCGCCGTTTGTTTGTTGTGTCCCAAATGACACCCTCTTCCCTATATAGTGAGTGCACTTCTTTTGTCCAGGGCTCTGGCTAAAATTAGTGCACTATGTAGGGAATAGGGCGGTATTTGGGCCATATTCATTAGTCACCCTGACGATATGCTATCTTTAACACAAATGGTGCTTGTCGTCATCACGAGAGCCGTTTATGACCATTTCCAGTGTTGCGTTTCTCTCTTCGTAATGATAGACTTGTAGTCAGAGCCGTAGCTTGGTTTGTCACAATACATTACATTCGTAAATGGGAGCAGAGCCATAGAGGGAACAACAGGGAAATATGCTTTTGCGAATGTAATGGATTTTTAAATGTGACAAGAGGGGAATCCAACATGTCATGAGATTATGTAGGCGGGCCAATTTCTAACTCATACACTTGGGTGTGTCCCAAATTATACCCTCTTGTACCCTATATAGTGCACTACTTTTGACTACAACTTTTTGAAGATACAGTGCACTATATAGGGAACAGGGTGCCATTTGGAGCGCACCCTTGGTTAAAACGAACCACATTTGGCGAACCCACCCAACTCCCCCCGCCTCTACCTCCCTCTGCTGTTCTAGATTCAGATTCAGCCTATCCTTGCCAGAGCATCCATTTAATGTGTAGGTCACCCTCAATCCTCCAATGACAAACAGCCCATTAACTAAATGAGCCTGGGGTCTCTGCACCTGTCTGGTAATCCGCCCTACTCTCTCTCTCTCTCTCTCTCTCTCTCTCTCTCTCTCTCTCTCTCTCTCTCTCTCTCTCTCTCTCTCTCTCTCTCTCTCTCTTCTCTACTCTCTTTTCATTTCTCTCTCTCTCTCTCTCTCTCTCTCCTCTCTCTCTCTCTCTCTCGTCTCTCTCCTCTCCCTCCTCTCTCTTCTCTCTCTCTTTTTCATTCTCTCCTCTCTCTCTCTATCTCTCTTTCATTCTCTCTCTCTCTCTCTTTCATTTCCCTCCTCTCTCTCTCTATCTTCTCTTTCATTCTCTCCTTCTCTCTCTATCTCCCTCTTTCATTCTCTCCTCTCTCTCTCTCTCTCTCTCCTCTCTCTCTCTCTCTCTCTCTCTCTCTCTCTTCTCTCTCTCTCTCTCTCTCTCTCTCCCTCTCTCTCTCTTCTCTCTCTCTCTATCTCTCTCTCTCTCTCTTCCTCTTCTCTCCTCTCTCTCTCTCTCTCATCTCTCCTCTCTCTCTCTCTCTCTCTCTCTAATCTCTCTCTTTCTCTCTCTCTCCTCTCTCTCTCTGCTCTCTCTCTCTCTCTCTCTCTCTCTCTTCTCTCTTTCTGTGAGACTTGAGCCTGTAAAACCTTGAACAGAAGACTCAGCCTCTTAGTTCCAAATCCTTACTCCCACTTAAGTCTAATTTCCCCTTAGTCTCCCGTTGCTATCAATGAATCACTAAGTGTACATGTGACTTAAGATGGAAGTTAGAATTTGCCCCTAAGACGTTAAGTAGGTATTGAGAACAGAGGGACACAAGTAATAAACATAATAGTTAGAAATACTTTACAAATGTTCAACACCATATCCAAAGAGGCTGACCTGTCTTGAAGACTCGTAACGTACGGAGAATCCAGCCCCGTGGGTTTTCGGG
>NC_036871.1:16095376-16120376 GCF_002910315.2 Salvelinus sp. IW2-2015
TAGTAGTAGTAGTAGTAGCAGCAATAATAGTAGTAGTAGTAGCAGCAGCAATAATAGTAGCAGTAGTACTAGTAGTAGTAGTAGTAGTAGTAGTAGTAGTAGTAGTAGTAGTAGTAGTAGTAGTAGTAGTAGTAGTAGTAGTAGTAGTAGTAGTAGTATAAAGCCTTTGTCAGAGCCAGAACGACCCGTAGAAAGGCCTCCCGAGTGGCGCAGTGGATGTCCTTGTCCCATCACGCACTAGTGACTCCTGTGGCGGGCCGGGTGCAGTGCACGCTGACAAGGTCGCCAGGTGTTCGGTGTTTCCTCCGACACATTGGTGCGGCTGGCTTCCGGGTTAAGTTGGCATTGTGTCAAGAAGCAGTGCGGCTTGATTGGGTTGTGTTTTGGTGGACGCACGGCTCTCGACCTTCGCCTCTCCCGAGTCCGTACGGGAGTTGTAGCGATGAGACAAGACTGTAACCACCAATTGGATACCAAATTGTGGAGATTAAAAAATATATATATTAAAAAATAATAATAAAGAACGGGCTGGAGCCCATTTCTTGTTTCTATAGCGTGAATGAGGAATCGAACCCCCAACCTTTCAATCTCAGACTGGACATTAACATTTACATTTTAGTTATTTAACTGACGCTCTTATCCAAAGCGACTTAAAGCTAGTGCATTCGTCCCAAGATAGCTAGGTGGGACAAGCACATGTCACAGGCATAGTAAGTATACTTTTCCTCCATAAAGTAGCTATCTGCTAAGTTAGAGCTAGAAAGTGGAGGGGGGAGTCAAACACAACTGTTGGTTCAGGAAAAAGGCCCCAGAGTTGATCAAACAATACGGAAACAATAATCAGTTTGGATTCCAGGCTATGTTGCACATAGCGTCATTCCAAGACCAACTCAGACAGCGGTTTGGGTTAATCATACAATAGCTATGCTCCTTAAACCCAACTCCTTTGTTAGGTTTAGAGATTTGACCACACGCCCTCAATCTACTGAGATGAAAAGACAGTTGTGGAATGCTATGGATGGATGATATGGGAGTTGAGGTAACTACTGAGGGTCTATACCCACTGGGAGGGTTATAATAACAAGACAATGAAGATGAGGAAACATGAGAACGTTTGTACTCCCACGGAGCAGTATGCTACGGGGGTGACTTCATCTACCTCTGTTATCAGTGTTCCATGGGAACCTCAGACAATATCACCTCACACATTATCACCTCAAACATTATCGCCTCATACATGATCAGCTCATGCATTATCGCCCCATACATTATCGCCTCATACATTGTCGGCTCGTACATTACAGCCCCATACATTATTGCCTCATACATTATCAGCTCATATGAATTATCGGCTCATGCATTATCGACGCATACATTATCGCCTCATACATTATGGACTAATACATTATCGCCTAATACATGATCACTTCATACATTATAACCTCATACATTATCACCTTATACATTATCAGCTCATTCTTATATAGACCATTCCCTGTGCCCTACCACTCTGGGTCAGCTAACAAAGATAATTCTCTAATCTCTACAGTACTAGAATGTGTGTACATGTTTGTGTGTGTACTGTAATGTCTGTGTGTGAGTGTTTGAGAACAAGCGGAGGATAACCCTACCCTAATTTTGGTTACCCAGAAGTAAAGCTCTCGCGAAAGTTGTCACTCCCGTTTAACGTGAATCTGTCCACAAGAGATTAACCCAACCCCAACCCTTCTGTTTTATACTGTAGCTAATTCAATTACACGTAATTGGGTGTGAACTGTGAAGGTACTCTCTCTCTCATGTGTGACCGTGTGTATGTGTGTGAAATGTGGAGATGAAATGGTGAGCTCATGGTGCCTGCTGGAGAACATACTACTTTTTTTCCAGGCACAGCCGAGCCAACAACCCTTTTCCTTTCTGAGCCAGCTGTGGAAACAGCCTCTGCCTGGCCTGCAAAAATAAGACTAGGGCTACGCCCCAAATGGCACCCTATTCCCTATGTAGTGCACTACTTTTGACCAGGGCCCGGGTCAAAAGTAGTGCACTATATAGGGAATAGGATGCCATTTGGGATGTATCCTAGGCTTTACACACAGCTACTTCATCAGCAAGTTTGCCCAGGAGTTTGATTCTGTACGTAGACAGCCCCATCATGGTACATTGGCAGAGGAATTTCTCTCTGTGGACAAGTTGTTTTCTCATGGCTAAGAACACAAGCCCTTGTAAAAAGCTGTTGACGTGAGGTTTTAGACAATGCCCTTTTCAAGGCAACTACTAGAGGCCAGGTTTGTTCTCTCATTGGGCTCTCAGGCACCTCTCTGGCGTGTGTGTTTGTGTGTGGGTGTGTGTGTGTGTGTGTGTGTGCGTGAGATAGTATATCTTTGTAACCCAGCCTGCTAACACATGGCCAACACGTGAACCAATAGTATCTACTCTAACCACATGAATCAATGTGAACACACTAACCGTTTTGTTTACCCCACGGATCTCACATAATGGGATCAATGTGTAAAATGAAAACAGCAACACTGCAAGTACTGGATGGTACTCAAGGGTGAATTAGTATTTTCTGAATCCTGTGTAGTTGTCTCTTTCTAATCCCATGACTGCTGTCTAAGCAGACTTGATGACGACGGCTGTCTCTGTCCCACTCCCAAAAAACCTCCCCATCCTCGGGTGGATTAGAGATCACCAATGAAGGGTTCCACCTCTCCTCTTTTTAATTTCCCTGTAGGATTCACTGTGGGTTCTTTTTGCTGCCTGTGTGGAAATGGAGGAGGAAGGATGGGGTTGCTCATCCTCCTCAGCTGCTTGGACCAAATGAACTGCTAACGGAGTGGGGGTGGGAGGACGAGGAGATGGGGAGAGAGAGAGAGAGAGACAAAAGAGAAAGAGAGACAAAAGAGAAAGAGAAAGAGAGACAAAAGAGAAAGAGAGACAAAAGAGAAAGAGAAAGAGAAAGAGAGAGAGAGAGAGAAAGACAAAAGAGAAAGAGAAAGAGAGAGAGGGAGGGAGGGGTTGGTGTCTGTCTGCACCAGCAGGGAGGCACAGTGTTGCATTCTGTACTAAGACACACCATCTGTAGGGTTGCATCTAATTTTAGGGCCGGGGGAGTGACTAGGAGTGAGTGAGTTTGTCCTGGAAGTGTGTCTCTGTCTCTGGCAATGGTGTTACAGCTGTGTCTGGCTAACGGTATGTCTGACTGTGTCTGATGAGACATTTTTCCATCTGCCCTGCAGCAGGACCCAGCTGAGACTCAGACAGAGTGTGTCCGTCCATCGACAGTTTCCAGTTTCCAGCCTGTTTGACACCGCAGGCTGAATTAACCCTGAGCGTGGCTTTGCCAGTGGAATCACTAATGACTTGACTTCTCTAGCGAGAGGAGAGGAGAGGATGGAGGGAGGCTGCTAGCCTTGCAGGCACACAGATTTATTCCCAGCGTGTATTTTGTGTGTGTGTGCGTGTGTGTCGCGCGCGCGCGCGTGTGTGTGTGTGTGTGTGTGTGTGTGTGTGTGTGTGTGTGTGTGTGTGTGTGTGTGTGTGTGTGTGTGTGTGTGTGTGTGTGTGTGTGTGTGTGTGTGTGTGTGTGTGTGTGTGTGTGTGTGTGTGTGTGTGTGTGTGTGTGGTTGTGTGTGTGTGTGTGTGTGTGTGGTTTGTGGGTGTTGGCGTGTGCGTGCAAGTAAAGAAAAGCTGGCCGGGCTTGTAAACGTTCCCATGATGCCTTCCAGATGATAGATGACGGAGAGAATATAGCCGTGGGGAGGGTAAGGTAACACAACTAGCATAGTCCAAATGGTAATAAGATATATGATATAGGAGGACAATTATTGTGTTAGACTATCACATTCAGTTGTTAAGGAAGTCCTTACTTTAGGACGAGAAAGTTACTACTGTTTTAAGCCCCAGATGGACTTTCTATTGTAGTGTGTGTGTGTATTTGTAGTGAACCAAAGCAAAGCACTTACCAGACCATTCTCCTAAGAGGGCATGAATAACCTAACCAGCAATTCTACTGGACAATAAGGGGGAAAGTAGTCTATTTAACAAGGGTGTGAGGATAGATTTTTGGTTGGTTAATAGGGCTGTCTCAGTGAGCAATGAAAGCCCCAGGTCAGGTCTGTATAGCCATCTGCATTCTATCTCCCCATGGTGCTGCTTTTACGAGTCCATCTGAGTGGGGCATGATGCAAATGAATAAAAATGGCATACATACACAACATCACTGAAGTGCTAGGCACTAGTGCTTTACAAGAGGCCACTTAAAACGCTTCCCACAGGTCAAATAAAGCTGCTGTGAACAGAATGAATAGATTTTATAATGCAGTGTTCATTTAAACATTGGAAACACATTTTATGCCCTAAGCTGTGACTGTCTGTGACCAATAAACTAGTCAGGTGCAAAGATTGCCGTCATAATTCCTGTATGTTTTATGTTTGGAGTTTGATTGATGGTATTGTTTGATTAGGAGGATCTCTAGCCTGATGTATTAACGGCCATGTGTTTTTATAGGTGATCATAAGCTACACAATGTACATAGGCAGAGGATAACAGACAGATTCCCTTAAGGACAAGACAGGACATAGCAAATGTCGACCACGAGCAGGAGATCCTCACCTGCTGGGTGTCGACGAACAACGTACCATAATTACCTGGGTCTTCAACAACGGAGCGTCATTTTACGGGTCTAGCTAAGGTGTCTAGAAACAGCGTAAGCCACTGTTAATGAGCACAACGTAACAAAATACCTGTCCGTTCAGGCCTTGAACAAATACAGTCAAATAGAACCTGGGGGGCCAACCACTTAAATGTGTCACTATACCAAATGCCTCAGTCAGTGTACCGTTTAGGTTAAACAAGCATTTAAAGGGTGTACCCAAGTCTAAATACTGAAAATGAAATGTATATACCTTTGAGAGTAAAACGGGAAAAGAGCCCTTTGTCAGATGACACACCGTCTACTCTTCTACACCTTTAAATGAGTTAAGCGAAAGCAATAAACACTCTGTCAGTCTGGCCGCGTTTTGACATGGTTTTAGTATTTGTCACCAAGACAAGTTTATCACCTCTTTCTGCCTGAGCCTGAGGGGACATACCTCACAGAGACGGAACCCACTCCCACAAAACATATGATGTTAATTACCTCAAACTCACCACCTCAACCTCCTCTCAACCTCCCCTGGTAATGGCCTCCTGCCCGCTCAGCTTGACAGAGAAAGTCTGCATCCCAAATAGCACCCTATTCCCTATATGGTGCACTACTTTTGACCAGGGCCCATGTAGGGAATAGGTGCCATTTGGAACGCATTCCGGACAGATAGACAGACAGGCAGACAGACAAACAGAGGATGGAACAGGCTGTTACTGTCACCTTCTCTCTGAAAGAAAAGCAGTGTTCCCTAATGGGGTTTACTGGGCTGTGTGATTCCAGCCGGCTGGCCACAAACACCTCTGTTTCAGCCTTGTAGTGTCTGACTGACCCCGAGATGGAAACACAAACATGGTGACTGGAATCCTCATGATGATTGGTGATCAAGGCTCTTTTTCATCCATATTATAGCACAACAACATACTTATCAATACATTAATGTTTGTCCTGGCGGTCATTAGAAAGATGTCAATAATCCATTTCTACACTGCACACCTAAAAAACACAAACACCTTTGAGTTGACTCACAAGAGTGACCAGACCATGTCCACTCTCTTCTATCCACATGGGCAGGCTGCCACACAGCAGTACCTCTTATTTTTAGACTACAGCTGTACTCCAGTCCACTGCCTGTTCTGTTTTGATACAGGTGTAGTCAGTGGTGATAGATAGTCCTCTAGTCCTTCCTAATTACAAGCCGTTGAGTGGCCGGGGGGACAGGGGATCTGATCTCCATCCCAAACAGCAACCTATTTACGATTCTAGTGCACTACTTTTGACCATGGCCCATAGGGCTCTGGTCAGAAGTAGTGCACTATACAGGGAATAGGGTGCCATTTGGGACACAGTTCTAATCTCCAACTCCTCCACAATCGTATGGAGAATGAGTCAAATATTCAAGACGTATGCTGTCCTCTCCAATGATGTATATAAACACTAGATTACTGATGCTATGTATTGGCCAATGAGATGCGTTTTGAAGCCACTTGTCGGCCATATTGGTACACCTCAGTAGGAGCAGTCCTCCATAGGAATTAATGGAATTCTAGGACAAAATGACATGTATTTAAGATTTTATTTTTATGTTTAGCTCACATTATATAATTTAAACGTATGCAATAAGGTGTCTAAAAGAATAAACGTGGCAAAAACAAATGTAGACATTAATAAATGCATATCCATAGCTTCCAAAATCTTTTTCACAATGGAGAGGGAGAACCAACATGGAGACACGGTGGCTTCAAAACAGTGCCCGCTGTATATTATGTACATTATGAACACCTGCTCTTTCCATGACGTAGACTGACCAGGTGAATCCAGGTGAAAGCTATGATCCCTTATTGATGTCACTTGTTAAATCCACTTCAATCAGTCTAGATGAAGGGGATAAGTATTTTTAAGCCTTGAGACAATTGAGACATGGACTGTGTATGTGTACCATTCAGAGGGTGAMTGGGCAAGACAAAATATTTAAGTGCGTTTGAACAGTGTATGGAAGTAGGTGCCAGGCACACCGGTTTGTGTCAAGAACTGCAACAAGTTTGTTGTGTGTATCAAGAATGGTCCAGCACACAAAGGACATCCAGCCAACTTGACACAACTGTGGGAAGCGTTGGAGTCAGTGGAGGCTCCTCAGGAGGAAAGGGAGGACCATCCTCCTCAGTGAATTTCATAAAAATAAAAATAGAGAAACATTAAAAATGTTATCCTTTTAGGATAAAACTATACTAAATATATTCACGTCATCAAATAATTGATTAAAACAATAAAAGTCTACAGTAGCTCTGTACCATGGTGTAGCCGGAGGACAGCTAGTTTCCGTCCTCCTCTGGATACATTGACTTCAATACAAAACCTAGGAGGCTCATGGTTCTCACCCCCTTCCATAGACTTACACAGTCGTTATGACAACTTCTGGAGAATGTCCTCCAACCTATCAGAGTTCTTGCAGGATGAACTGGCATGTTGTCTGCCTAATCAAAGGATCAGAGAATGAATCCAGTACTGAAAGCATAAGCTCCAGCTAGCTAGCACTGTAGTGCACAAAATGTGGTGAGCAGTTGACTCAAAGAGAGAGAAAGACAATAGTTGAACAGTTTTGAACAAATGTATTTCTTAACAAATTAAGGAGAAGCAAGAGTGAGAGATTTCATATTTTGTATAAAAAAATAATAATCCCACTTTCACTTAGCTAGTGAATGCAGCTAGCTAGTTTATCCTACTCCAACACCAATCTCAAATAGAGAGGGATGCTCTGTTAGCTAGCTGGCTAAGGCTATCCAACACTGGAACTCTTCCAAGTCAAGGTAAACTTTTGGTTTTATTAATTTATTGCCAACGGGGCCCGACGGTGTAACTGCTAAACTGCTTGCTGACTGTACACTGTGCTGCATGATTGTAGTGGGTTTACTAACGCATTACTTCTAGTAGCTATGTTAAATAACTATGATGTTACCTAATATGGTGACAAGGTTACCTAATATGGTGACATTAACGATGTAGGCTGTGTGTAGCGGTTAGCGGTTRTAATATGACGGTTTGGCTTGGAAAGGTATAAGGAAGGTATTCTTAATGGTTTGTACACTCAGTGCATATCATTGGTCCTTTCCGGTCCCGCCTAATAAACAATGCTGCTTTATGAGTTCAGACAGACTTGGTGGTCAGCCTGAGGGCCTTGTGTTGCGTTAGGAGCAGATACAAGGCATAGTAGTGACGCCTCTTGCACTGTGATACAGTGCCTTAGACTGCATTCCTCCATGCCACTCGTGATAGAGAGTTATTCTCCACCAGGGTCCCTGCTGTTGGTGGACGGCTAACCCTAACCCTGGGTTCCTATCTGTCTTCCAATCTGTCACACTATTCCCTATAGAGTGCACTACTTTTGACCAGAGCCCTATGGGCCCTGGTCAAATGTAGTGCACTGTATAGGGAATAGGGTACCATTTGAGACGCAGCCTCTGCTATGCTGAAGTGATATAGACCACTGGCTTATCCTCTCATCCTCCCTTTAACTGAGGACACTCTAAATGGGCAACCGTCTGACTCACCTTTGACCCCTTAGAGATCCTGACCTCAGCAGCAAGACGTCTCCCTGCATTCCTATGGCCTTTTTTTGTCCACTCTAAAATCCCCTAAAGCTAGAATCACATGATCCAAACAGAGTAAAAGGCACTATTGCACCATTTTCAGCTTTGTCTCATAGATTAGACATAACATAGTAAAGCTAAATCTGGGACACTCAAATTAGTTTGATGTATTATGTTTGGTATGATTACATAAGACAGAAGGTAAGGTAAAAACGAATGGTCAGTGGTTGGTCAGGGTGGACGGGTGGGTGTATAACCCGAACATCTAGCAACTCAAAGGTTGCATGTTTGAATCTCATAATGGACAACTTTAGCATTTTAGCTTAATTAGCAACTTTCAACTACTTTTAGCTAACCCTTCCCCTTTAACTTAACTCCTAACCTTAACCCTATTCCCCTAATGCTAACCCCTAGCCTAGCTAATGTTAGCCACAACAAATTATAATTCGTAACATATCATATATTTTGCAAATTCGTAGCATATTATAATTTTAGCAAATTCGTAAAATATTGTCCTTTTAGCAAATTCTTAACATATCATACAAATTGTAATTTTTTATATATCATACAAAATGGATGATGGACATCCACAAATGAGTACAAAACATACAAAACGTAACATATCATACTAAATGGAGTGTCTCGGATTTACAAAAAAAAAAAATGAAATGCTCTGAGACCAGGTTGCTATATTTGGCTGTTTGTTGTTCAGTGTCTCATGATCGTTGTTAGCACAGACACGCATACACATCATGTTACCATGGTATCTCAAAAGTCTACACGTTAATAGGACAATATGACTATTCACAGTGAACTTTCACTGTCAAGGGGGACAGGCTTTGTACAAACATGCTGTAGACAGCAGGTCCTGGGTTCAAATACTATTTGAAACCTTTCAAATATTTTGAACGTTTGCTCTAGGCTGCCTGGAGTGACAGATGAGCTGGGTGTGCTACAATTCTACTGGTGTATTTAAACCAGGCAAGGTCAATCAAGCACAGATTAAGTATTTGAAATCATTTCAAAGAGTACTTCAACCCAGGTCTGGTACGCAGTTCTTGTGACTCGAGGCATTTACTAAGTCCTGAAGACATCTGGAAGTGGGCGCTTTCTGTTCTGTAAATCCAGGGAGGGATAGCAGCTGTGAGATCGCAGTGCAGCACTGCTCTGAATCTGAGTTTTGTCTAAACTCTCTCCTCGTTAATCTGCTCGTTAGGCCTTAATCTGACATGTGTTTTCATTTGGCTGTGCAGCACTGCAGCCCGCTGATCAGTAGGGAGGCAAAGGACCTCTGATGCTCTGATTACTAAAATGCACTTTAGAATGAAGATGACTGAAGAGCACATTTTACATCCATTGTCTGTGTGTGGGTAAACAGAACACACACAGTGTTCCGTCTCAAATGGCACCCTATTATAGTGCACTTCTTTTAACCAGAGCCCACAAATGTAATGCACTATAAAGGGAATAAGGTTCCATTTGGGACACACCACAGTGTTTCGTCTGGTTTAAGCCAATGTGAGTGACTACATTTGCTTTGGAAAACCCATCCAAACAATCATGACAACAGTCTTGAGAAATAACAAGGAAAACAATTGCTCAAAATCACGATTATAGAACAGCTAATACCTATTTATATATCAAGCGAATGTTTGCTGCTTAAGACAGAAGTCCTCTGGAGGAAGCCAGACTTATACACAGCATGGTTCATTATTTGTGCATCTCAAATGGCATCCTATTCCCTGTTTAGTGSACTACTTTTGACCAGGGCCCATTGGACTTCTATATAGTGAATAGGGTGCCATTTGGGACTCACACCCTCCTGTCATGTTTATGTAAGTGATTCCAAGTTATGTGGCTATTCAGTGAAACCCAGTCGTGAAGTTCACAGTTCACAAAGATCATTGTCCCAAGATGAAAACAGGCTGGCAGTGCCACTGTGCAGGGGAAAAAATGCTTGGAGTGCACTTTGCCCTAATAGAGGAAGGACATGGGTTATACAGAGTTAAACATACAGTTGAAATCGGGAGTTTACATACACCTTAGCCAAATACGTTTAAACTCAGTTTTTCACAATTCCTGACATTTAATCCTAGTACAAATTCCCTGTTTTAGGTCAGTTAGGATCACCACTTCATTTTAAGAATGTGAAATGTCAGAATAACTGTCACGCCCTGACTTTATTGAGCCTTTTTATTTGTCTATTTGGTTAGGTCAGGGTGTGATTTGGGTGTGTATTCTAGTTTTTCTATTTCTTTGTTGGCCGGGTATGGTTCCGAATCAGAGGCAGCTGTCTATCGTTGTCTCTGATTGGGGATCATACTTAGGCAGCCCTTTTTCCCACCTTAGATTGTGGGATCTTGTTTGTGTGTAGTTGCTTTCTGCACTGCATATGGCTTTACGTTCGTTTTGTTGTTTTTTTGGTGTCATTTAAAATAAAAGTAAAATGTACGCCTACCACGCTGCACCTTGGTCTCATTCCAACAACGGACGTGTCAGGTTTTGGCCAAGACTGTTCGGGTTTTGGTCACTAGATGTCCCCATTGCACCTTTTTTGTACCTTTTGTTTTTCTTGCTCTAATTATTGCACGCTCCCTTTTTCCTCAAACATAAGGATGGTCATTATGACCAAAGAGTTTATATTTTTGTTTCATCAGACCAGAGGACATTTCTCCAAAAAGTACGATCTTTGTCCCCATGTGCATTTGCAAACCGTAGTCTGGCTTTTTTATGGCGGTTTTGGAGCAGTGGCTTCTTCCTTGCTGAGCGCCTTTCAGGCTATGTCGATATAGGACTCGTTTTACTGTGGATATAGATACTTTGTACCTGTTTCCTCCAGCATCTTCACAAGATCCTCTGCTGTTTTTGTCTGGATTGATTTGCACTTTTCGCACCAAAATATGTTCATCTCTCTAGGAGACAGAACGCATCTCCTTCCTGAGCGGTATGGCGGCTGCGTGGTCCCATGGTGTTTATACTTGTGTACTATTGTTTGTACAGATGAACGTGGTAACTTCAGGTGTTTGAAATTGCTCCCAAGGATGAACCAGACTTGTGGAGGTCTACAATTTTTTCTGAGGTCTTGGCTGATTTCTTTTGATTTTCCCATGATGTCAAGCAAAGAGACACTGAGTTTGAAGGTAGGCCTTGAAATACATCCACAGGTACACCTCCAATTGACTCAAATGATGTCAATTAGCCTAACAGAAGCTCCTAAAGCCATGACATCATTTTCTGGAATTCTTCTAGCTGTTTAAAGRCACAGTCAACTTAGTGTATGTAAACTTCTGACCCACTGGAATTGTGATACAGTGAATTATAAGTGAAATAATCTGTATACAATTGTTGGAAAAATGACTTGTGTCATGCACAAAGTAGATGTCCTAACCAACTTGCCAAAACTATAGTTTGTTAACAAGAAATTGGTGGAGTGGTTGAAAAATTAGTTTTAATGACTACAACCTAAGTGTATGTAAACTTCCGACTTCAACTTTATACCTTCAGCTACAATGAGAGAGCGAGAGGGAGAGAGAGATAGAGAGAGAGAATGTGTGTAGAGAAGAAAAATGAGAAACCGATGAGTGTACAGAGTTCAGTGAGCATATAGAGTGAGAAAAGTCATAAGAAAAAAGAGAGGACAGGAAAGGAAAGGGGAGGAAAGGAGAAGAAAGTAGAGGAGAGGAGTGGAAAGGAAAGGAGAAGGAGAAGGAGAGGGAAGGGAAGGGAAAGGAAAGGAGAGGAACGGGAAGGAAAGGAGAGGAGAGGAGAGGAAAGGAGATGAAAGGAAAGGTAAGGAAAGGAAAGGCAGAGATGCAAGAGCCTCAGGGCAGAAAAGAAGAAATACAGAGGTCTGTCCAAGAGGTCATAGTGCAACCGGTCATCACGCTAACTGGCCTGTGGCTCTATAACATCCACCACCAGCCATCTAACTAACCCCAAGTCTTTCATCTGGATGACCACAATGACCACAGAGCCATAGTGGCGCAGTGGAAATGACAATTGACCACACTGAGAGGATCATTCAATTAGAGTTGTATCCATCACCGGACCATTCCTCCATAGCAGAAGACCCTCGTCACTACATAGTCCCTACATAGTCCTTACATAGTCCCTACGTAGTCCCTACATAGTCCTTACATAGTCCCTATATAGTCCCTACTACATAGTCCTTACATAGTCCTTACATAGTCCCTACATAGCGGTACCATTTGGTACTCAGACAATGTCTTTGACCAGGTCAACAGCAGCAGCACTGCTGGTTGGGAGTCTGCAGGCCTGCAGTTGTGGTTTTGTTTTATATGTGTCATACCACAAAGGTTACGTCAACTACAGACAACGAGGGAAAATGAAGTGTGCCTCATGCAGCCTTTAGTCCTGTAATCACCCTACATCCTGGCATTAAGATTTGATTCAGATACACGACTTGAAGTTCAAGAGAGAGTAACTTCAGACAAGCACATCAGTCGTAACTCTGATATTCGCATTAATCTTCCATATCCTAATCACAAGCGCCAAAGATCTTAAGTTAGGATTTGTCCCGAAATGCATACAGGAAACTGTCTCTTTTGGTATACTAGATCTGTTATGGTTGTTTTTAAAACTTGTATCCTAGGCCAATGTCACGAAATGACACAGGATATACTCTTGTGAGTAAATTTGGAGCCACCAACGGTATTTACGTGCAAGATGGGAGGGCAGACTGACCTTCCAAGGCTCTAATATAATCAGTCTGTCATTTCATTTAGCTGTTAAGACTCCTGTCAACTTCAAAGTGGTGAAATAAAAGGAACATGCCCATGGAACCGAGAACAAACAGATTGTTGTAGAAGTTCATGACCCAATTTAGTTCCTTAGAAGCAAAACCACAAACAACCCATGTTGGATCCAATACTACACCTGGCCTTCCTGTTTTTGCCTCCACTACTGAGGAAAGCAGTTGGRAAGAGCCATTCTGCTTCCATTGAAACGAACACATTGAGGCTAAACACATTGGTGTGTCTGGAGGTTGACACGCTAGGCCAAACCTAAATGTAAACGGCTGATTGAACAGTAGGCCATGCTGATGTGGCATTTCTCCTTTGAATCATTATGGGTATGAGTCATAATGATTCAAAGTGCTGTCTGTGATTATGAGTATGATTCAAACCTCCTTCCTAACCTTTCACTCTCTCTCTCTCTTTCTCTCTCWCTCCCTGTGTCATGGTCTCACGCTCGAGGAAACCGTTCAAACAAATAAAAAAATCGGTCATGCTATTTTAGTGTCAGTGTGAGATAAGTCTGTCTTTGGTTAGATTTAGGATTACATCCCAAATAGCACCCTATTCCCTATGCAGTGCAACATTTTGACTGGGGCACGTAGGAAACACGGTGTGCGATTTGGGACACAGCCTCTGTCTTTGATGCTTCTCGACATTGGCCACAGTCATGCTGGCATATCGACTCAACCACAGAGCATCTCCACAAAAGCCTTATTGATGTTATTTTGATATCTGACCACTCCATGAATGTTATGTTGTCAGTTCCGACTGTGATTTCAAGGGAAGATTTCAAAACTGCATTTCTCCAGCAAACCTCATTTCTAATCTCTCTCTC
Source organism: Salvelinus sp. IW2-2015 (assembly GCF_002910315.2). Classification (NCBI taxonomy): domain Eukaryota; kingdom Metazoa; phylum Chordata; class Actinopteri; order Salmoniformes; family Salmonidae; genus Salvelinus; species Salvelinus sp. IW2-2015. Next base: position 16,109,199 of record NC_036871.1, read on the forward strand.
TCTCTCTCTCTCTCTCTCTCTCTCTCTCTCTCTCTCTCTCTCTCTCTCTCACACACTTTTTATGACCTTCCTTTAGCTTCTGACAACCCCTTGACACACACCACAAAGAAGGAAACCCCTCACAACCACCCAATTGGGTATTCAATCAATCAAACAAATGTTGTTTGTCACAAGCGCCGAATACAGCAGGTGTATACAACTTTATATGTACCATGAAATGATTACTTACGAGCCCTTTTCCAGAAATGCTGAGTTAATAAAAAGTAAGACAAATCTGATAAAATACAAAAGGAAACTGTAACACAATAAAATAACAATAACGAGACTATATACAAGGAATACAGGTACTGTCACGACTTCCGCGGAAGTTGGTCCCTCTCCTTGTTCGGGCGGCGTTCGGCGGTCGAAGTCACCGACCTTCTAGCCATCGTKGATCCACTTTTCATTTTCCATTGGTTTTGTCTTGTCTTCCATCACACCTGGCTCCAATTCCATCAATTACATGTTGTGTATTTAACCAATGGTTATTTAACCAATGGACCATGTCCTTGTCCGTAATTGTTTCTTGTGGTGCTTGTGCACGGTATGCTGGTATTTACTGGGTTTTGTTTGACCCATTTATTTGTATTGTTCTGTTTACGGTGGTTTATGGATATTAAACAAAACCGTTGTAAATCAGTTTTCGTTCTCCTGCGCCTGACTTCTCTGCCGCCAGTACGCACCTCACTACAGGTACCGAGTCAATGTGCAGGGGTACGAGGTAGTTGAGCTAACTGAGGTCAAATGTACATGTAGGTAGAGGTAAATGTGACTAAACATAGATATTACTGCATGGTCAGAACTAGAAGCACAAGCATTTCGCTACACTCRCATTAACATCTGCTAAYCRTGTGTATTTGTGACCAATAAAATTTGATTTGATTTTGACAATCTGGATAGATAACTAACAGAGTAGTAGCAGCTCATGTGAAGAGCGTGAAAGAGCGTGATTGTGTGTGTGGCGTCAATATGTGTGTGTGTGTGTCTGTGTGTGTGTGTGTTAGACTGTCGGTGTAGTATGTGTGAGTCTGTGAGTAGAGTTCAGTGAGTGTGAATAGAGCCAGTTCAAGAGGGTCAGTGAAAATAAAAAGTGGGTCAATGCAAATAGACTGGGTAGACATTTGATGAACTGTTCAGCAGTCTTATGGCTTGGGGGGTAGAAGCTGTAAATGAGCCTTTTGTTCCCAGACTTGGCGCTCTGGTACCGCTTGCCGTGCGGTAGCAAAGAGAACAGTCTCTGTGGGTGTCTGGAGTCTTTGACAATTTTTATGGCCTCGCTCTGACACCACCTGGTATAGAGGTCCTGGATGACATGCCATTGAGCTCGGCCCCAGTGATACACTGGCCCATACGCACTACAATCTGTAGCGCCTTATGGTCTGATGCCAAGCAGTTGCCTTACCAAGTGGTGATGCAGCCAGTCAAGACCCTCTCAATGGTGCAGCTGTAGAATGTTCTGAGGATATGAGGGCCCATGCCAAATCTTTTCAGCCTCCTAAAGGGGGAAGAGGTTTTGTCGTGCCCTCTTCACGACTGTGTTGGTGTGTCTGGACCATGATAGGTCCTTAGTGATGTGGACACAGAGGAACTTGAAGCTCTCAACCCGCTCCACTACAGCCCCTAAGATGTGAATGGGGTGTGCTCGGCCCTCCGTTTCCTGTAGTCCACGATCAGCTCCTTGGTCTTTCTGATGTTGAGGGAGAGGTTGTTGTTCTGGCACCACACTGAAAACATAATTATAGACAGACCTTTCCTTCGAAGAAAAACCCCTAARGTTTTGTACTAATGCTTGAAGGCAAAAAGACCCGTCACGTTTAAAGATTCTTTGGTTGGATAGTTACAGCCATGTTCCATGGCACAGGGACATGTATGTTCTATTTGGCTCTGTAATATAATTAAAATATAGGGGAGCGATGGCAGACACCTAGTGGTCTGCATCCCAAAAGGCACCCTATTCCTATATCGTGTAATACTTTTGACCAGAGTTGTCAAAAGTAGTGTAATAGGGAATAGGGTGACGTTTGGGATGCAGTCATGCACTGCAGCTTCCCYGGACATTCTATCTGATAAGGGAGGAATTCAGTTCAGACAATACAAACTGTGGCTGCCATGCAAGTAGAACGACATCCGCCTCCTTTCCGATACATTCCGATGAATGACCCCTTAGTTATGTACATTACCAGTCAAAAGTTTTAGAACACCTACTCATTCAAGGGTTTTTCTTTATTTTCACTATTTTCTACATTGTAGAATAATAGTGAAGACATCAAAACTATSAAATAACACATATGGAATAATGTAGTAACCAAAAAAAGTGTTAAACAAAACCAAATATATTTTAGATTCTTCAAAGTAGCCACCTTTTGCCTTGATGACAGCTTTGCCCGCTCTTGGTATTCTTTCAACCAGCTTCACCTGGAATGCTTATCCAACAGTCTTGAAGGAGTTCCCACATATGCTGAGCACTTGTTGGCTGCTTTTCCTTCACTCTGCAGTCCAACTCATCCCAAACCTTCTCAATTGGGTTGAGATCATTTGATGCAGCACTCCAACACTCTCCTTCTTGGTCAAATAGCCCTTACACAGCCTGGAGGTGTGTTGCGTCATTGTCCTGTTGAAAAACAAATGATAGTCCCACTAAGCGCAAACCAGATGGGATTGGGTATTGCTGCAGAATGCTGTGGTAGACATGCTGGTTAAGTGTGTCTTGAATGCTAAATAACTCACAGACAGTATCACCAGCAAAGCACCCCCACACCATCACACCTCCTCCTCCATGCTTCACGGTGGGAACCACATATGCGGATAAACTGCATTGTCGGTTAGGGCTTGTAAGTAAGCATTTAACTGTAAAGTCTACACCTGTTGTATTTATTCGCATGTGACAAATAAAATTTGATTTGATTTGTTGAGATGTGTCTGTTACTTGAACTCTGTGAAGCATTCTTTTGAGCTGCAATTTCTGAGGCTGGTAACTCTAATGAACTTATCCTCTGCAGCAGAGGTAACTCTGGGTCTTCCATTCCTGTGGCGGTCCTCATGAGAGCCAGTTTCATCATAGCACTTGATGGTTTTTGCAACTGCACTTGAAGAAACTTTCAAAATTCTTGACATTTCCAGATTGACTGACCGTCATGTCTTAAAGTAATGATGGACTGTCATTTCTCTTTGCTTATTTGAGTTGTTCTTGCCATAATATGGACTTGGTCTTTTACCAAATAGGGCTATCTTCTGTATACCCACCCCTACCTTGTCACAACACAACTGATTGGCTCAAACGCATTAAGAAGGAAAGAAATTCCACAAATTAACTTTTAACAAGGCACACCTGTTAATTGAAATGCATTCAAGGTGTCTAACTCATGAAGCTGGTTGAGAGAATGCCAAGAGTGTGCAAAGCTGTCATGAACGCAAATGGTGGCTACTTTGAAGAATCTCAAATATAAAATAAACACAACCGTTCAAAAGTTTGGGGTCACTTAGAAATGTCCTTGTTTTTGATAGAAAAGCACATTTTTTGTCCATTAAAATAACATCAAATTGATCAGAAATACAGTGTAGACATTGTTAATGTTGTAAATGACTATTGTAGCTGGAAACGGCTGTTTTTTTATGGAATATCTACATAGGCGTCCAGAGGCCCATTACCAGCAACCGTCACTTCTGTGTTCCAATGGCACATTGTGTTAGCTAATCCAAGTTTATCATTTTAAAAGGCCAATTGATCATTAGAAAACCCTTTTGCAATTATGTTAGCACAGCTGAAAACTGTTTTGCTGAATAAAGAAGCAATAAAACTGGCCTTTAGACCAGTTGAGTATCTGGAGCATCAGCATTTGTGGATTCGATTACAGGCTCAAATTGGCCAGAAACAAATAACTTTCTTCTGAAACTCGTCAGTTTATTCTTGTTCTGAGAAATTCAATTTCGTACAATGCTGTGTACTACTCCCTTCACAGAGCTGCGCAAACTGGCTCTAACCAGAATAGAAAGAGGAGTGGGAGGCCTCGGTGCACAACTGAGCAAGAGGACAAGTACATTAGAGTATCTAGTTTGAGAAACAGATGCCTCACAAGTCCTCAACTGGCAGCTTCATTAAATAGTACCCGCAAAACACCAGTCTTAACGTCAAAAGTGAAGAGGCGACTCCGGGATGCTGGCTTTCTAGGCAGAGTTCCTCTGTCCAGTGTCTGTGTTCTTTTGCCCATCTTAATCTTTTATTTTTATTGGCCAGTCTGAGATGTGGCTTTTTCTCTGCAACTCTGCCTAGAAGGCCAGCATCCCTAGAACGCCAGCATCCCGGAGTCGCCTCTTCAGCCATTTCCAGCTACAATAGTAATTTACAACAGTATCAATATCTACTGTATTTCTGATCAATTTGATGTTATTTTAATGGACAAGAAATGTGCTTTTCTTTAAAAAACAAGGACATTTCTAAGTGACCCCAAACTTTTGAACGGTAGTGTATTTTGATTTGCTTAACACTTTTTTGGAAACTACATGATTCCATATGTGTTATTTCATAGTTTTGATGTCTTCACTTTTATTCTACAATGTAAAAAATAGTGAAAAATAAAGAAAAACCCTTGAATGAGTAGGTGTGTCTAAACTTTTGACTGGTACTGTACATATATATAAATACTACATGACCAAAATTATGTGGACATCTGCTCGTCGCACATTTCATTCCAAAATCATGGGCGTTAATATGGAGGTAGTCCCCCTTTGCTGCTACTATAATAGCCTCCCCTCTTCTGGGAAGGCTTTCCAGTAGATGTTGGAACATTGCTGCGGGGCTTGCTTCCATTCAGCCACACGAGCATTAGTGAGGTTGGGCACTGATGTTGGCGATTATATGCCTGGCTCGCAGTCGGCGTTCCAATTCATCGCAAAGGTGTTTGATGGGGTTTAGGTCAGGGCTCTGTCCAGGCCAGTCAAGTTCTTCCACACCGATCTCGACAAACCATTTCTGTATGGACCGTGAGACTGCCAGATGGTGATTCATCACTCCAGAGAATGCGTTTCCCCTGGTCCAGAGTCCAATGGTGGCAAGCTTTACATCACTCCAGCCAATGCTTGGCATTGCGCATGGTGATCTTAGGCTTGTGTGCAGCTGCTCGGCCATGGAAACCCACTTCATGAAGCTCCCGACGAACAGTTATTGTGCTGACGTTGCTTCCAGAGGCAGTTTGGAACTTGGTAGTGAGTGTTGCACTTCACAATAGCAGCACAACAGGACTTGTTGGAAAGGTGGCATCCTATGATGGTGCCACGTTGAAAGTCCATAGTATGTGTCAACCTACTGCCAATGTGTGTCTATGGAGATTGCATGGCTGTGTGCTCGATTTTATTCACCTGTCAGCAACGGGTGTGTCTGAAATAGCTGAATCCACTCATTTGAAGGTGTGTCCACATACTTTTGTATATCTATATTAAGGAGTGAAGCAGTCACACTCCTTTTGTATTTTCTATGTTTTGTACTGAACAGATAAGACAGTAGAGAGAAGACAGGAAAGGTAGGAGAAGGTGGAGTCAAAGGGCAGTGGGCCGGATTCGAACCCATGCCGCCGACATGTGTGCCGGGGTCAGTGCCACCACTGTAGGACAATGACCCTAACCGTTTATATGTTTTATGTTTTATAGATGACATTGAAATATCACGTTTTGGAGTTTGGTTTGCAGATGTTGTTGATGAAAGGAAAAGGGGTACGTTTTCTCGTAGGAATCTGTGGTTTTGCCAAGGCCCCTCATTTGATATTTTAAACATTTTGTTTAATAGCCAAAAACCACATTCACATTTGCCAAACCATGACTATGAGCTATAAAATAAATCCTCACAACAAATATTACAGTAAACCTATCATCAAAGTAAAAAACACAGGCTCGGTTGGCGTTACAACTCGGAGACGCAATGTCAACCGTGATTCATTTACTGGAGAAACTGGCGGTATTCCAATGGTTCCAAAGAACAACATCTCTCCTTATAGATCCTATACACTATATACAGAGCTTTCGGAAAGTATTCAGACCCCTCGACTTTTTCCATATTTTGTTACGTTACAGCCTTATTCTAAAATTAATTACATTTTTTTTAACTCCTCATCAATCAACACACAATACCCCATAATGACAAAGCGAAAACAGGTGTTTAGAAATGTGAGCAAATTTATACAAAAATAAAAACTGAAATACCTTATTTAAATAAGTATTCAGACCCTTTGCTATGAGACGCGAAATTGAGCTCAGGTTTATCCTGTTTCCATTGATCATCCTTGAGATGTTTCTACAACTTGATTGGAGTGTACCTGTGGTGAATTCAATAGATTGTACATGCTTTGGAAAGGCAYACACCTGTCTATATAAGGTCCCACAGTTGACAGTGCATGTCAGAGCAAAAACGAAGACATGAGGTCGAAGGAATTGTCCGTAGAGCTCCGAGACAGGATTGTGTCGAGATACAGATCTGGGGAAGGGTACCCAAAAAATGTCTGCAGCATTAAAGGTCCCCAAGAACACAGTGGCCTCCATCATTCTTAAATGGAAGAAGTTTGGAACCACCAAGACTCTTCCTAGAGTTGGCCGCCTGGCCAAACTGAGAAAAAGGAGGAGAAGGGCCTTGGTCAGGGAGGTGACCAAGAACCCGATGGTCACTCTGACAGAGCTCTGAGTTCCTCTGTGGAGATGGGAGAACCTTCCAGAAAGATAACCATCTCTGCAGCACTCCACCAATCAGGCATTTTTGGTAGATGGAAGCAACTCCTCAGTAAAATGCACATGACAGCCTGCTTGGAGTTTGCCATAAGGCACCTAAAGACTCTCAGACCATGAAAAACAAGATTCTCTGGTGTGATGAAACCAAGATTGAACTCTATGGCCTGAATGCCAGGCGTCACGTCTGTAGGAAACCTGGCACCATCCCTACGGTGAAGCATGKTGGTGGCAGCATCATGCTGTGAGGGTGTTTTTCCGCTAGTCAGGATCAAGGCAAAGATGAACAGAGCAAAGTACAAAGATCCTTGATGAAAACCTGCTCAAGAGCGCTCAGGACCTCAGACTGGGTTGAAGGTTTACCTTCCAACAGGACAACGACCCTAAAGCCAAGACAGCGCAGGATTAGCTTCGGGACAATTCTCTGAATGTCCTTGAGTGGCCCAGCCAGAGCCCGGACTTGAACCCGATCGCACATCTCTGGAGAGACCTGAAAATAGCTGTGCAGCAATGCTCCCCATCCAACTTGATAGAGCTTGAGAGGATCTGCAGAGAAGAATGGGAGAAACTCCCCAAATACAGGTGTGCCAAGCTTGTAGCGTCATACCCAAGAAGATTTGAGGCTGTAATTGCTGCCAAAAGGTGCTTCAAGAAAGTACTGAGTAAAGGGTATGAATACTCATGTAAATGTGATATTACATTTCTTTCTCTTTAATAAATTAGCAAACATTTCTAAAAACATTTTTTTCATTGTTATTATTGGGTATTGTGTTGATGAGGGAAAACAACAATTCAATCATTTTTAGAATAAGGCTGTAACCCAACAAAATGTGGAAAAAGTCAAGGGATCTGAATACTTTCMGAAGGCACTGTATTGTAGTATTTTTCAGAATGAATATTACAGTAAACCTATCATCAGAGTCAAAAACACAGACTTGGTTGCTATCGAAAAACTTGGGGATGCAGTAGCAAGGAACTGAAGGCATTCCAAACATGGTCCCAAAGAACATCTCTCCTTATAGAAAGCTATACACTATCCAGTATCTGCCAGAATCCTAAAGAGTGCTAACATTTTATAGGTCCCTTGGTGGTGAAATGTGATCTAATAGTAGTCAAGGACCCCATGTGCAAGACAGTCAGTGAGCCTGTGATTTACACAGACAGAGGGATCATTATAAAAATTGGGTTATTTATGGTAGATTGTGAACATATGGGCTTTAGTGGGAATGCATACTTAACCTAAGGTGCCGAGTGCATGTGTGTTGTTGTGTGTGTGCGTGTCTGTTATATACTGTATGTGTGACCCAAATCATAATCAATGACCAGCACTAGGTAGCACAGCTAAAGACAGGGACTAGGCTACATTTGCCCACATCCAGGCAAAATACAAGTGATCTTTGACCCAACAATATTGTAGACAGCACTACAGAGCAAATCAAATAATAAAACCAAAACATATCGATCCAATTATATTTCCTCTCAAATGACAACACCCTTAAGTAGGTAATGGTTGATGCTCCAGTCTAGTCCTCTTCCATGTTCGCATCAAGCGTCTCACAGTAGGAGTGTTTATTTATGATCAGTTTTGCCTTGTAGACCTAAATTAATAGAAAACATGGGGTGGGTGGGGCTGATCAGCACTCTTACTCTGATACCTACGGCCCCAGAAGGAATCCTTGGAATATAAAGTTCTTATATTGACCAATAGGTGGCAGAGTCACACACTACGTCCAGAAAAAGAGCGCGTTACGTACTTGCATTCTCGGTCCTCCAGATCAAAATGAGGGTTAAAGTTGATGAGTATCTTCTGGCCCGGTTCTGGGGCTGATATCACCCACATACATTGCTGTGATGGAGGGTATGAGGTCGGATAGCCAGTCGAGGTGAGATAATCTGCATTGGTTATCTCAATGTTATCTCCACATTTATCTGCAACTAAAACAGACAGAGATAATTATTTTAAAACGAAATCCATGAGAGAGAAATGACATCTGATTTTTGAATGAACAGGAAAAAACAAGACGATGGTGTAGACGACCCTTTAAAAATATATATGTTTTATCATTCAGAAAAAAAGAGTAATAACGGTCTGCCAATCCTCAGTGGAAATTATTAACAGAAGATGTAAAAACACACATTTACCAGTGTACTTGTTTCAAAACTAGTGAAGCATGAGATATGAGTCAGAAATAAGCAACTTTGTGTCATTTTTGTATCTTTTTTTGTTATTTACTACATGAATAGTAAATAACATAGCAAATATGAAGACATGCTCTCACAAGTGCCCATTTACCGACACCATAAACAATACATGACACCGAACACCTTGGAACAAAACACATTTATTCCCTCTCCCTACTGTTGAGGGAACGATACCTTTAGATAAATACATAACCAATAAACTCTACCGTTTTGGAAAGGTTGACTTTCAACTGATTTAGACTAGAGAGCTTAGGCTTCAGATGCGTCTAGCAAAACCCTGTACTGTAGCCTAGGTGCACCTCCGTAGACATGACGAAAACAGGTGAGTCGTGATTTCAAATCGTGCAAATTAAGGCTTTTATAAGGCCAATGTTAGAAAATATGATATTTCAACAGTGTACACTTACCGCTTTGAATCAATGGAGCCACAACAATGAGTTGGGTTGAAAATAACAGTATAAATCCACAATACATCATTGGACTGTAAAACACACAAATCTGTAAAAAAGAAAAAAAGAAAAAGAAAAAAGAAACTTTGATATTTCCACCGTTTTATAGTCCTCAAAGCAAAACAACAAATGTCTCAGAAATATAGGAGAAATTCGTCTGACAGCTTCAGGTTGCCAGCATCCTTTAGTAGCCTATTCAGAGGCTGTTTCCTCTTTCCTCGGAAAGTCGTGTTTCTCTCGCAGAATAAGAACTTGCCATTTCCCAGGAAAATAATAATAATAATAATCCAATCGCAGAAAACAATTGTTGATTCCGAAAATCCAGACGCCTAAAGTGCCCCAATAGTTAGGCTATCAATCGATAACTGATAATTGTATATCAAAAGTGGAATAAAAAACTTAAAAGATTCAATAATATCTCATACACTCACTACTACCCCGTCTAAAATCCCCCAATTCCTATTCCTTTTGACTGCGTTCGTTCGGTAACGGTTCGGCCCTTTCCCGATGCGCGCTGTCTGACCGACACAGTAGAATGTCAGAGGGTCACTCTCATTCGACTTGACGCCAACTGTGAAAGTAACAGTGGCATTTCCACTTCCCAAATTCCAGCTCCAAGACGCAAAGACGCACAGACAGATCACTACGAGAAGAGTGGGCAGGAGCGAAAGACACCGTGCGCCCTCCTCCCGCTAGCGCACAGCAGAGGGAGAGGTTCTGGATTGGAAGGAATGAACATAATGCACAAACAAGGTTCTACCATTCATTTTGATATACTAATCTTACGCTACCTGTCGCAAATTCAAAAAACAACAAGCGTTTAACGTATAACAATAGGCCCTTATAACAATGGCATAAGGGGTTTTGCGGAATAATCACTTTAAGCACTTCACTTGATGCCTTGCTTCTGATAGATCCTTGCTTCTGCAGTGGGCTACTATATTCTTATGCAATTACAGTATTATATATTGTTTTAATGGCACTTCAACTCTAAGAGGAATATTTTGATCCATGGAAAGCCGTCTACTGTTCCAATTAAAGAACACACTAAGAATGCTGCCATGTCGTAACAGTTTTCTGTAGCCGATTGCGTATAGCAGAGTGTGTCGGCCAACTATTATCTAATGATCACACAACATTCTAGCAGTCTGTTAAAAGATCAGGCTTGCTATCGCTGAAGGTAGTGAGAAAGAAAGTAACTGATATCAACCCACACGACCAAACCATATGACACTACAACTCTATTTACATCACACACACAACACCCATCACCACCACACCCACACACACACACCACAAAAAATAAAAAAATAATATTCCCTGCATTAATCAGAGACCACACAACATCACCTTTATGACACATAAAGGCACGCAACCACATCCTTCAAACATACAATCATCACTACCTACCAAAACAGCCATAGCTCCCTGTATGATAAGTAACATCCACATTTTGTAAGAATACATCTTAAACCCACATCACCACCTGGTGCAACTGTTCAAGCTCAAGTCCCACCTGTCCATACAATTATTCATTAGGATGTAAAAGGAAAACGGAAAGATCAGCTAATCGTACTCCTACTATGAGATGCATTATGAATACAGACGCCAAATTCTAATTTGGAAGTAGGAACTATTGACTCTGTGCATCTGGGTTGAGGTTGGTAAGTTTCTGAAGAGGATGTCAAGGGCTCTACTCTGACTGCCAGTCACACTGGACGAGTGTGTTGAGTTAAGTCGTGTCATTGTAACCACGTCTTATGTGACACAGAATACACTG
>NC_036871.1:16125376-16152980 GCF_002910315.2 Salvelinus sp. IW2-2015
CATATGACATGATCAATAACTCATGTTAGATGCTTTTGATTAACTTGTTCCAGACAAGACGTGTGTAACACATTGAAATTGCTATGGAAATATTGATTGTTCTTTTAGATGGTATTTTATTAGACTGATTCTGATTCACCCACTCGCCAGAACTACAGTATGTGTTTCCACAGAGGACTATCAGGGTTGACACAGCATGCCCAATTATATCTGAGTCATTTGCATGTTGTCAGTAGCCTGCTATACCACACCACCACAGGTCCTGAGTCCCACATGCCACGCTATTTCCTACATAGTGCATTGATTTTGACTAGAGTCCTATAGGCCCTGGTCAAAAGTAGTGCACTAAATAGGGAATAGGTGTAATTTGGGATGCATCCTGGTTGTTTCAACTGATGGGCTGGTCTCCCTTCCCAGATAATAAGGTGAGCGGTTAGTGAACATGGCCGTGCTGTCCTAGACCCACAGAGACGGACAGGCTCAGAGAAGAGATGATGTCTTCTGACCAGAGACCAAAGTAGTGGATTACATAGGGAATATTGAACCACATGGGGAGGACACATTGTGACATTGGGAACGGAGTCCAGATGTCTTGTTTGGTTCAAACCTAAACAGTGCTGGGGATCTCCAGAGGCAGGACTTCTTAAATCTGTGTGTGCGTGCGTGCGTGCGTGCGTGCGTGCGTGCGTGCGTGCGTGCGTGCGTGCGTGCGTGCGTGCGTGCGTGTGTTAGTGCATGTTCCAAAGGGGTTGCTGGCAAATCAACTGTCTGCAATTACCTCTGTGTTTTTAAGAGGGCTGAAGCTTTGAGAAAGTTAGAGTTCCTCGAGGTTCCTGTCTGAAGTCTCTGAAAGTTCAGCGTGTCATATGGACCGAAGTGAAGTTTCTCACAAGTTCAATACTACTTATCCAAAATGGAACTCTGTATTGGGGAAAAGAACTGCAGTATGGGCATACCCTCTCTGCCTGTACAAAACATACAATCCATATTGATCATGTTACCTCCAACTAACTAGTTGGTTTGAAAACATCAGGGATAACCTAGCATATGACATGCCTGAATTCAGGGACAAAACTTTTTTTGTGCTGTTTCGACAATGTTTTTAATAGAAAAGTCTCTTGTCAGGTATAAGGGGAGAAAGGCTCCAGACCAACCAGAAGCTTCTAGCTCAAAGGTTAAAGTTTGTAAGTGACAGTGTAATCAGTCAGGCAGAGCTCAGCGGTCTGAGACATCCTGGGAGTCTGACAGCCTGAGCCACTGATTGAGTGTGTTTACGCTGGTCAGATACTGTGGCCTTACTATGTAGGGAATTGGGTGCCATTTGGGCCATTTGGGACACAGAGTCTGTGGGAAAGGGCCAAGAGGCCAGGAGGGCAGTGAAGACACAGACACACTATCTCTGTCTGTCCTCTCAAAACATGCCCTGACAAGCACCAAGGGTTCAACACACCAATTACTGCGTTATGGCGAAAAGAACTCAGAGATAAAACGGCAGGCCACCATTGTCAACGTCCAACGATCCAGAAGTTACTAACGACCAAATGCCTTCAGTTTACTAGGAGGCATTTGAAAATATACACAGAATATATCAAAAGTCGTCCCATTAGTTGTCATTAGTCACCAATCCCACAGTATCACAGCCATGGATTGTCATCTATTTTCCATATCAAACCCAGACAGCAGCGTGATATAAAAAGATCAAGACTATCTGGCAGCTGCTCTTATTTGGCTCATCTGCAGAAGAGTGATAAGATCATTTACAGAAATGTGTTTTCATTTGTGTCAAGTCTGAACACAGAGAATGTGGAGGTGGAGGAGATTGTAATGTTCCATTTGTCAGGAGGTAATCTTAACCCAGTTTTTTGAAATTCTGTTTTATACAGCATGATATAGCAAGATAGGATGAGGAAACATGATTTAATGTTGAGTCCATTGAGTTCGTGGTTGTTATTGATGCACAACTGATGATATCAAACGTGACAAACAATACAGATTAAAGAGTTGTTATCAAAGGGGTTAGGCACCCTTGATTGGAACTGGTTGATGTTCTCACAGTGAGTGACTGAATAAACACTGCGTGTACTGATCCTAAGTTATGAGCAAATATGTACAACTCATTATAAGCAAAAGATATCACTCTGATCTTGATAAATTCTTGGCATCCTGTAGAGCAATGCAGAATCGTGTTCAATTTGCACAGTACATAAGTAAAGTAAGCCTTGGAAAAGTAATCATTGTCCGAGCCAGAACGGCCCATACGGGCAGAAACCTCCTGTTTCTGTAGCGTGAGGCAGCTTGATGTACAAGTACACCCCCTGGACAGGACGCTAGTCTGTGTATAACAGTGTACAGCCAACATTACCTTTTGTCTAAATACACCCACTCGTATTACCATATTTGAGCGTTCATTATCACCAAGCAACTCAGATCATGTTGTAGGAAGACTCCAATCCAAACACGAAATTGAATGTGGAAACTGACCTTTTCAAAAAATGTTTTACATTTCAAAGCCTACTGCCATAGAGATAGATTCAACACTGCTTGATTTCAATCCACTACCGTTCAGAGAATTTCCCCAGCAGTTGGCTACACTGCCTCCTCTTCCTAGTATCCTGATGGCTAATGTCCAATCACTGGAAAATAAACTTTGTGAACTCAGAGCAAGGCTTCAATTACAGAGACATGGCTGACGGACAATAGACTCGACTCTGCTATTTAACCAGGCTTTTCTATTTTCCTTATGGCTCGAACGGCAGCTTCTGGTAAGAATAGGAGAAGGTGTATTCTTCCTCATCAACAATTCCTGGTGTATCGAAGTTGAAAACATCTCGAGCTCCTGTTCACCCGACCTGGAGTTTCTGAATGTTACTCATCCATCAACCTTGAGGAACATACATCATCAGTCAAAGGCTTCATTAGGAAACGTGTTGAGGATGTTGTACCCACAATAACATTTCGGACATACCTCAACCAAAAACCCTGGATGAACGGAGAAATCCATACCATGCTGAGATGAGAGCCCATAGCGCAACATTCAATGTCAGCAGAATGAACTCTGAACTCTGTTGCTTTTAATCAGGGCATGACCGGAAACATGACCGAATACAAACAGAGTAGCTATTCCCTCCGCAAGGCAATCAAACAAGCTAAGCGTCAGTATAGAGACAAAGTGGAGTCGCAATTCAACGGCTCAGATATGAGAGGCATGGGGCAGGGTCTACAGTCAATCACGGACTACAAAAAGAAAACCATCCCTGTCGTGGACGCCGATGTCTTGCTCCCAGACAGACTAAACAACTTCTTTGCTCGTTTTGAGGACAATACAGTGCCACTGACATGGCCCGCTACCAAAACCTGCGGGCTCTCCTTCACCGCAGCCAACGTGAGTAAAACATTTAAACGTGTTAACCCTCGCAGGGCTGCAGGCCCAGACGGCATCCTTAGCCACATCCTCAGAGCATGCGCAGACCAGCTGGCTGGTATGTTAATGGACATATTCAATCAATCCTTATCCMAGTCTGCTGTTCCCACATGCTTCAAGAGGGCCACCATTGTTCCTGTTCCCAAGAAAGCTAAGGTAACTGAGCTAAATGACTACTGTCCCATGGCACTCACTTCCGTCATCATGAAATGCTTTGAGAGACTAGTCAAGGACCATATCCCCTCCACCCTACCTGACACCCTAGACCCACTCCAATTTGCTTACCTCCCCAATAGGTCCACAGACGACGCAATCGCAATCACACTGCACACTGCCCTAACCCATCTGGACAAGAGGAATACCTATGTAAGAATGCTGTTCATCGACTACAGCTCAGCAATTAACACCATAGTACCCTCCAAACTCGTCATTAAGCTGGAGGCCCTGGGTCTCAACCCCGCCCTGTGCAACTGGGTTCTGGACTTCCTGACGGGCCACCCCCAGGTGGTGAGGGTAGGTAACAACATCTCCACCCCGGTGATCCTCAACACTGGGGCCCCACAAGGGTGTGTTCTCAGCCCTCTCCTGTACTCCCTGTTCACCCATGACTGCGTGGCCATGCACGCCTCCAACTCAATCATCAAGTTTGCAGACGACACTACAGTGGTATGCTTGATTACCAACAACGACGAGACAGCCTACAGGGAGGAGGTGAGGGCCCTCGGAGTGTGGTGTCAGGAAAATCCCACACTCAATGTCAACAAAACAAAGGAGATGATCGTGGACTTCAGGAAACAGCAGAGGGAGCAGCCCCCTATCCACATCGACGGGACAGTAGTGGAGAAGGTGGGAAGTTTTAAGGTTCTCGGCGTACACATCACGGACAAACTGAAATGGTCCACCCACACAGACAGCGTGGTGAAGAAGGCACAGCAGCGCCTCTTCAACCTCAGGAGGCTGAAGAAATTCGGCTTGTCACCAAAAACACTCACAAACCTTTACAGATGCACAATCGAGAGCATCCTGTCGGGCTGTATCACCGCCTGGTACGGCARCTGCTCCGCCCACAACCGYAAGGCTCTCCAGAGGGTAGTGAGGTCTGCACAACGCATCACYGGGGGCAAACTACCTGCCCTCCAGGACACCTACACYACCCGATGTCACAGGAAGGCCAAAAAGATCATCAAGGACAACAACCACCCGAGCCACTGCCTGTTCACCCCGCTATCATCCAGAAGGCGAGGTCAGTACAGGTGCATCAAAGCGGGGACCGAGAGACTGAAAAACAGCTTCTATCTCAAGGCCACCAGACTGTTAAACAGCCATCACTAACATTGAGGGGCTGCTGCCAACATACTGACTCAACTCTAGCCACTTTAATAATGTAAAAATTGATGTAATAAATGTGTCACTAGCCACTTTAAACAATGCCACTTTATATAATGTTTACATACCCTACATTACTCATCTCATATGTATATACTGTACTCTATACCATCTACTGCATCTTGCCTATGCCGTTCGGCCATCACTCATTCATATATTTTTATGTACATATTCTTATTCATTCCTTTACACTTGTGTGTATAAGGTAGTTGTTGTGAAATTGTTAGGTTAGATTACTCATTGGTTATTACTGCATTGTCGGAACTAGAAGCACAAGCATTTCGCTACACTCGCATTAACATCTGCTAACCATGTGTATGTGACAAATAAAATTTGATTTGGATTTGATTTGATGACTCCATGACGCTCGACACGTACAAGGCAAGCAGGTATGAGCTCTGCAAATCCATTAGGAACGCAAAAAGACAATACGGACTCAAACTTGAATTGATGTTCGAACACTCAGACTCGTCACGCATGTGGCAAGGACTACAGACTACCAAAAACTACAAAGGCAAATCCACCGAAGCGTCCCTAACAAGCAAGCTTAACACATTTAATGCTCACTTTGAGGCAGACAATACCGAGCCATCCAGGAAGGCTCTAGCTGCTACGACCAGGTGCTTTCACTCTCTGAAGCTAACGTGAGGAAAACTCTCAAAAGAGTGAGTACTCACAAAGCCGTCGGCCCATATGGCATCCCTGGCCCTGTACGTGTGTTGAACAGCTAGCGGGCGACTTCTCTGACATCTTAAAAATGTCCCTGTCCATGGCTGTAGTCCCCACTTGCTTCAAGGAGACCACCGTAACTCCAGTGTCTAAGAACGTGACATCCCCTTCGAACTCACCCCGGTTATCATGAAGTGCTACGAGAGACTTGTCATGGCCCACATCAAGGCCAACATGCCAGCAACACTGGACCCACTCCAATTTGCCTACCGCTCCATCAGATCCACAGAAGATGCCATTTCCATTGCTATTCACACGGCCCTAAAACTTCTGGACAAGAGGAACACCTACACAGCAAGACACCCAGAGTTAAAGCAACACTGAAAGAGTGGGACCATATACACACTGGAACCAGTCTTAAATTAACACACTGCTTAGTGTAAAAACATATTTTAATATTTCCCAGAGTGCCTTGCCAAGTGAATTGTAGAGTTCCCACCCATTTTATTTAACTAGGCAAGTCAGTTAAGAACAAATTCTTATTTACAATGACAGTGTTAACTGCCTTGTTCAGGGGAAGAACAACACATTTTTACCTCGACCGGTCGGGATTCGATCTAGCAACCTTGCGGTTACTGGACCAATGCTCTAACCACTAGGCTACCTGCCACCGCATGACTGTATTTGTTAGTGACAGAGACATAGTTGTTGCATTCATCYAGTTTTTGTCCTATGGACTTCGGCAAGTGAGATCCTAAGTTAATATGTTATCATAAAAAATGAAGAAACTATTTAACACAATAACGTATGTATTTTATAAGGCCTTATTTTGAGGGCCTAGTTTTACCCTGATACAGAGGCCTGAAATTCATACAGATCACTTTGAACCAAAACCACASCCATCATTATCAAACCACAGCCATCATCATCATATTTCCCAGCATGCTCTACTGAAGGTWGATTTTTTTGGGTGTACATGGATTGATTAATYTTATGCTACACAAAGATAAATAACATATATTTTTCTAAACTAATCCAATCAAGTTAGTTCGATTTGTTGCACCCGTTACTAGAATGGTTGTTCCAGTTTGAATGGCTTATGTAGTCTCCTCACAATGTTCCTGACCTTGGCAGTCCTTCTGAATTCAGGTTGCAGGTGAATAAAAATTATATCTGCTGGATATTTTGACTCTGGGTGGATTCCAATAGGAATTACACATCACGTTGCAAGCCTTTCCAAAGGTTAGCGAATGTTACTGGAAATACTTGCAGGCTTGATGTTGCCTGTAAAACACAAGTGTCAGGCCACTGTATTAGGGTTATACTAGGCCTCAAAATAAGGCCTTGTGAGATATGTAATTTGGTGCCATTAGCGCAACTTCAATGATAACATTCACCTAGCAACTCACTTTGTGAAGGCCACAGGATTTAAAGTGAATGAATTCAACAACCATGTCTCTAACAAATGCAGTCATGGGTGGTAACTCTACAATTCACTCGAAAAGGCAAGGCACTCTGGGAAATTATATTGATGGCATGGCCTAGTGGTGGCATGGCTTTCAGTTAGTTATTTTTGGCCACCCGTGAGTGTACCAGTTTAAGTTGTCTTTGTACCCATTTAGGAACAAATCTAAACCTTATTTTGTAATAGTGTAATACATTGGCTTGAAACTCACAGTTTACAGGCAACATTAGGCTTGCAAGTCACATTGTATTGGCTTGCAATGTGATGCGTAATTCCTGTTGGAATCCAGCCAGAGTGAGGATATCTGATGTTTGGAATTTTTTTGCACCCACCACCTCTGTCGGGGTTGGGAAGACTATTATATGAGACTACCTACAGTAAAGCAGGGACGGGCAACTCCAGTCCTCGGGGGCATGAATGGTGTCACACTTTCGCCCCAGCCCCAGCTAACACACCTGACTACAACAGTTAACTAATCATGATCTTCAGTTTAGAATACAATTAGTTTAATCAGCTGTATTGCTAAGGATGGAGGGGAAGTGTGACACCTCTCTGGCCCCCCAAGGACTGGAGTTGCCCATCCCTGACCTAAAGCATCTAAACTGGAACAACCATTTCAGTAATGGGTGCAGTAAGTCCACATCGTTTAGAAAATGTATGTAATTTATATTTGTGTAATCAATCATAGATATTGCAACAAACAATTAAAAAAATCTACCTGCGACAGAGCATGCTGCAAAATATGATAATGATGGGCGTGGTTTTGGTTCACAGTGAGTTTCAGGCCCCTGTAGGGTAAAATTAGGACCTCTAGATAAGACATTATGAAATATGTATGGTATTGTGTCAAATATATATATATATATGTTTATGATAACATATTCACTTAGGATCTCACTTGGTGAAGTCCATAGGACCGAAAATGGATGAATGCAACAACCATGTCTTTGTCACAAACAAATACAGTCATAGGTGGTAACTTTACAATTCACTCGAAAGGCACGCTGGGAAATATTTGAATAAGGTTTTACACTCAGCAGTGTGTTAATTTAACACTGGTTCCAGTGTGTATATGGTCCCACTATTTCAGCATTGATTTAACACTGGAGAATTTTCTGTGTGTGAGAATGCTGTTCATTGACTACAGTTCAGCATTCAACACTACTGTTCCCTCCAAGCTCGTCACCAAGCTCAGAGCCCTTTGTCTGGATGCTACCCTCTGCTACTGGATCCTGGACTTCCTGACAGGCAGACCACATGCTGTGAGGATTGGCAACACCTTCTCCACACGGACTCTTAACACAGGGGCCCCTCAGAGGTGTGTCCTCAGCCCTCTGCTGTACTCCCTGTTCACCCATGACTGTGTGGCTTTGCATGACACCAACTCTATCATCAATTTTGCTTATGACACCACCGTTGTAAACAACAATGACGAGTCAGCCTATAAGGAGGAGGGAAGTGAACTGTCATTGTGGTGACAGGACAACAACTTCTCCCTCAATGTCAGCAAAACGAAGGAGTTGATTGTTGACTTTAGGAAGCAGAGGAGGGAATATGCCCCAATCCACATCAATGGGACTGCAGTAGAGCAAGTCAGCAGTTTTCTGTTCCTCTGCGTCCACACCAACGAGGACTTATCATGGACCAACAACACCACCACTCTTGTCAAGAGGGCACAATAGCGTCATTACTTCCTAAGGCGGCTGAATAAATTTGTCATGCACCAATCAGAGCGGCCTGGTATGAGAATTGCTTTGTCAACAACCGCAAGGCCCTCCAGCGTGGTGAAGACGGCCCAGTACATCACTGGGACCGTGCTCTTAGCCATCCAAGACATCTACTCGAAACGGTGCCTGAAGAAGCCCAGCAGCATCATCAAGGACACCACACACCACAGCCACGAGCTGGAGACGGTATCAGAGTAGGAGGTCTGATACCAACAGGCTCAGAGACAAGCGGTCAGACTGCTGAACACTTGTACTGGACTGACCACCTGATTCTCTGCACCTTAGCACACATGCACTCACTCATGCACGCTCCCACACAGACATACGCTCACACATATACAGGTGTAGGATCTGAATTTGAGCCAGTTTGCTACAGAAGGGAATAATCCTGCAGCAACAGGAAATGTGAATTATTATGTGGCTAATAATTATTGGAAAGGTTGGAGGTTGATACATTTTTCATTAGTGCCATTCAAGTTTGACATTTAAAGGTGGAAATTACAAACTTTACAAGTAATTTTAAAACTCAAGTACACTACAAGTTTGCATTTCCTGCTAGTGATCAAATGAAGATCCTACACCTGTACATTAATGCTACACACACATCACAACTGCTGCTACCAGACTCTGTAAATATTGGACTAGAAATTGTGCCTTCCTGTATTATACTTATGCTAAAATGTTTATTCATTCACACTTGTGAACATAATCCATAGCTGTGTATTGCCACTTTCCATGTTATCTGTTGTCTATAGCTTTTGAGGTGTATTAACACTGGTAGTTGCTTTTATGTATATTGCTCTGTCTGTCTGCGTTCTGTGTGTTGCTTGTCCTTTGTTGCTCTGCATGTGCTCAAAGCTCCTTTGTTCATCTGTATTGTTACTTTTTTAATAACTTGTCCAGGGACTGCGGTTGAAAATTAGCCGGCTGGCTAAAACCGGCACTTTTACTGAAATATTGATTCACGTGCAATGTCTCTGTAAAAATGAACTCAATAAGTAAAGTATTCTATTGAGCCATTTACTTCATGTTCGTGTTCTTATCTTTTATTGTTTCTTATTGTTGTTGTACTGTTGAGAAGGACCTTGCAAGTAAGCATTTAGTTGGATGGTGGATACTATGTGTATCCTGTACATAAGACTAATAAAACTTGAAACTATACATATAGTACTACATTTCAGAAAACAGAAAATGGGAGTAACACCCTTTATTTTCCATAACACCTCCCATTCACTTCTTTGGAGTACCCTCAACAGTTCTAAAAGTAGCTCTAGCCAACCACCYGACCAACCTTGTCATAGTATTTACATTAGCCTAATAAATGGCATTAATTGACTCCAGCCCAGTTACTAAATCACCCAGAGCAGACATTCCCAGCTGACAACATTTCACATTTTTGCTCCGCCTCACCTCATTTGTTATTCTGAATGTGATGTGTAGTGTCAAGGTGTCAAGTTACAGCCTCAACACATGGAATTAGGGCTGGAATGTTTACAGGACCACACACCTTTCCTACTCCACTGGCTCCAGTGGTTACTGAGTGGATGCTTTACTGGGCTATGAAGGAGCACATTTGTTCCCTGCTCAGCTCAGTTCTCCATGGTACGTTATGGGGGTGATGAGATGGCGAGCCTGCTCACCTTGACTGCATCCCAAATGGAACCCTATTTCCTATATACTGTAGTGCACTACTTTTGACCAGAGTCCTATGGGCTTTGGTCAAAAGTAGTGCACTATAGTATGTAGGGAATATGGTGCTACTTGGGAAGCAGCCCGGGTCTACACCTCAATCAGTAATACTGGGAGAGTGAATTTCAGGGAGAGCAGAATGTATTGTAAAAGCCTCTATTGTACATGTATGCATCTCTTCAGTCAAGGCCCTGAAAGCAGTATGGAGTCTAGGTCATATCCTATCCTTAACATCCACTTTCAAGCATTAGGCAATTAAATAATGAATAAACACTAGTCAGCTTTGCCATTCTGTTCATTTCTTTTAAACTACAGACCATAGTAGTCCATCAGGAGTTTAGTGTTAAAACCTCTTGTGGTTTATTACATGTACCAGTAAACACCTGTCCTTTAGGAATACTACCTTCTCCCTACTGCTTTGTAACTGAGTGATGTAACACAAGCCCATTGTTGGAGGTTAATGAAGACCAACAGCCATAGACTCCCTCCTCTATACAAGACACATTACCTCATTACGCTGTATCCACAMAATCCATTAGGACCAGACTCTTTCAGGCCACTCATCTGTCTTCTTCTCTTCAACCTACGAAGGGTTAAACGGGTGGAGGTTCAGATCCTCATTTAGTTACTATTTGACTCACTGGGGGCAGGTCCAGAACGAACTGGGCATAGGGCAGTTCGGGGAAATGCCAGATGGGCTGGTCCAGCTTTAGCCCAGTGGGCTGGTGTAAATTGTTCGTTTTTTGTGTGAAGAATTATCATTATTTGACTAATAGTGGGGGCCTCAATGAGAACAATGAGCCATGTTTGAAATGCCTGAGCAAATTTTTGGTCACTGTCTCCCTGGGCATGTCTGCAGGGAGAAAACAYTGAGCTGGAGAATTGTCAGTGTTCATAACATTGATTATCCAGAATTTTGTTCAGGGTAGAAAAACACAACAACAAATCCACACATAGCAGYCTATACCTTCAGGGCTGTAGAATGCTATTGTCATTTTAATTCTCTGTTGATATAGACATTAGCCCTTGCCATTGTAACAGTTCAGTTCATGGCCATTATTTTTCTCTTTGATGTGCTGTAAGATGTGAATGTGGATTTCAGAAGTGTGAGTGAGGGTGAATGGGAGGGAGCCGTTGGCRTTGGATCAATATTTGAACAGAAGGGCTTTGGTTTCCTCCCCAGTGTGTCCTGCCCTGTGTTGCCCACGGCAGCACTGGGATCAATGCCAGACGACTGTCTGAGAGATGATCAGCGTGGTAATGCTTTATGAGCACTCTCCTTGATACATTATGAATGAACTCGGAAATCCAGCCAAAACTTAAACACATTCGAAGACAAACACACTTGCATAAGTGCACATACACACATGTTGCAAGACATACAGGTGTAGGATCTTAATTCGAACTACAGTCAGGTCCATAATTATTGGTACCCTTGATAAAGAGGATCAAAAATGACTAAATAAAATAAATAATACAAACACTGAGCTACACTGTATGCTAACATTTTTTTTTWATKATGTTATTTTATACTGTAATAATACAATTGCCCATGACTAATGTGATGTTAATGATATCTGAGTGAGAGTGACTAACAAAATCAATGGGGGCCACCTGTAGGTCAGGGCCCCTGGGCACTGTCGATATTCRGACATGATTACTACAAGTTTAGATAGACTAACTTACCAATATAAAATTGTTAGCTGACATGGCTAATTGAGTGATTGTCATTGACTGACATAACAAGAGAAACATTTCTGATGCACAACCAAATGTCAAACTTGTACCTACTATTCTAACTCTCACCAGKAAGTTGTGACCCTGACTGAGTTCCTGGGGCCCTAAGCGACCTCTTACATCGCTTATGCCTGGAGCCAGCCCTGCACACACACACAAATACACCACAAACACTTTTGACTGAGTTTAATCCTCTGAACTTTCGTTGCGTCTGTCACACACTAATATTTTCTTGGAGCTGCTCATTATTTGATCATTTGATAACTCGTCTCCCTCTCTATGCCCAAAGGTTCTGATTTCCCAGCTTTCCCACAGATGTCGCTCCCACTGATACAGTATTGATTTATAGTCTGCTGTATGACAGATACAGAGAACCTGAAGCAGGGGGATTATTTCTCATTATGGAATGCTTCCAAGCCCTGAGTGATTTACAAAAGCTGAAAGCTGTTGTTCAATATTTTTAGAATGAAATAATGGACAACTAAACTTCCCAAGGTCCTTTCTTGATGAACATTAATGGCAAATGAATAATTGAATGTGAAAAATTGATTGATTCTCAATCTCAAAGACTMAATTTGACCACCATGCAGAGTTTTAGGAGGTACGCCATTTACCGTAGTTGAAGCTATGATACAGGAGTGTTAGAGTATGTTTATGTTGCTATTCTTTGCCCTGTGTATATTGATTGTCTGCATATGAAGTGCTTTTGTATGCATTTTACTGTAACTACACTAGAAATGTCCACAACAGAATCCCCTCCCCCCTATCCACCCACCCTGTGCACTCAAGAGGTCATCTAGTCCAACATGAAATTAGGGGGCTTTTTCTCTCTATCTGGTTTCCTTGGTAACCACTCAGAAATATGAGGGGTTTCCAGCAGAGGAATATCAGCATGCCTATGTTATTTATCACCCGCAGGTTGGAGCACTAATCCTTGACACCCTATTTGCTTCCCAAATCACACCCTGTTCCCTATGCAGTGCACTACTTTTGACAAGGGGAGTGCACTATGTCGGGAATAGGGTGCCATTTGGGACACACTAATTCTTGACACCCTCTGTGCTGCTATGCCACCTCTCTCTGAAACGTCCACCCCGCACCTAACATTTACGTTCCAGATCAGTAAGCACACAACTCGCAGTTTCCATGGCGATATTGATATTTATCACTTAGCCCAACTACGTCAACAGGTGAGTTGTAATTTTGTCACCTCACCTCCCCTTCCCATCCATCAAACAGATAATTACCCAGAGTTCATTTGCATGGTTCCAGTTGAAATGTTTACCAGATGGGTGTCTTTCTGTGGGTAGATTAGATACAGTGCTAGGCAACAGTTCCCTCATTGGCTGGATTTTGGTGAAAGTAAAAAAAAATAACAACAGTATGTTTGTGTCCCAAATGGCACCCTATAGCCTATGGGTCCTGCTCAAAAGGGTGCCATTTGGGATGCATACAAAATGTAGGTTGATGTCAAGCATGTAGTCCGGGTGTCAAACACGTAGCCTGTTAGTTCTTGTCACTGTCAGATCAACCTATCTTGACCAGGTAGTGCTGTACATACAAAAGGATTTCACCCCATGTCTATCATTTAATTTATTTCAGCTAGAGAGGCCAGAGACTCCATTTAGTGGACAACGTTGTCAAGAGATTGAATTTGTCATGTGTCATTCAAAGCATTAGTTTGATGGTGAAAGCCGTCACAACACATGGTATGCAAAATGTAAACAAGAATCCCTCTTTTTTTGACACATAACAGTGTACGTTCTCATTCACAGCAGACGTTTCATTGTCACAACAGACTGTTAATGAATGTGTCAATATGGCAGCTTGAATTATGCTCCCATGTGAATTTACTAGACAGCATTTCGACCACAAGGTCTATATTAAAAGAAAACAGGACTCATGTCTTTATCATTAAAGACTGAGGAACACCTTCTGGTCAAAACGTTGCCCAATGTAACTTGCAACAGTAATACAACCGTTCTAGAAAATGTAAATCACCATTTACACCACATGACAGAAAGTATGTGGACACCTGCTCGTCGAATATCTCATTCTAAAATCATGGGCATTAATATGGAGTTGGTCCCCCCTTTGCTGCTATAATAGCCTCCACTCTTCTGGGAAGGCTTTCTACTAGATGTTAGAACATTGCTTCCATTCAGCCACAAGACCATTCGATGGGGTTGAGGTCAGGGCCCTGTGCAGGCCAGTCAAGTTCTTCCACACCAATCTCGAAAAAATATTTCTGTATGGACCTCGCTTTGTGCACGGGGGCATTGTCATGCTGAAACAGGAAAGGGCCTTCCCCAAACTGTTGCCACAAAGTTGAAAGCAAAGAATTGTCTAGAATGTCATTGTATGCTGAAGCATCTAGATTTCCCTTCACTGAAACTAATGGGCCTAGACCGAGCCATGAAAAACAGCCCCAGAACATTATTCCTCCAGTCCGTCGGACTGCCAGATTGTGAAGCGTGATTCAACACTCCAGAGAACGTGTTTCCACTGCTCCACTGTCCAATGGCGGCGAGCTTTTTAACACGCTTGGCATTGCACATGGTGCAACGAACAGTTCCTGTGCTGACATTACTTCCAGAGGCAGTTTGGAACTCGGTAGTGAGTGTTGCAACCAAGGACAGACAATTTTTAAGCGCTACGCACTGCAGCACTCGGCAGTTCCATTCTGTGAGCTTGTTTGGCTTACCACTTCGCGGCTGAGCTGTTGTTGCTCCTAGAAGTTTCCACTTCACAATAACAGCACTTTCAGTTGACCGGGTCACGCTCTAGCTGGGCAGAAATTTGACCAACTGACTTGTTGGAAAGGTGGCATCTTATGACAGTGCCACATTGAAAGTCACTGAGCTCTTCAGCAAGGCCATTCTACTGCCAATGTTTGTCTATGGAGATTGCATGGCTGTGTGCTCGATTTTATACACCTGTCAGCAAYGAGTGTGGCTGAAATAGCCAGATCCATTAATTTGAAGGGGTGTTTGCTTAGGATTATTGTTCAGGAGGCCCTACAGTGATGCCTCAGCAGTGATGCTCCAGTAGTGATGCTTCAGTAGAGATGCTTCAGTGGAGATGCTTATTGGTGATGCTCCTGTAGTGATGCTTCAGTAGAGATGCTTCAGTGGAGATGCTTATTGGTGATGCTCCAGTTGTGATGCTCCTGTAGTGATGCTTCAGTAGTGATGCTTCAGTGGAGATGCTTATTAGTGATGCTCCAGTAGTGATGCTCCGGTAGTGATGCTCCAGTAGTGATGCTCCAGTAGAGATGCTCCAGTAGAGATGCTCCAGTAGTGATGCTCCAGTAGTGATGCTCCAGTAGTGATGCTCCAGTAGTGATCCTCCAGTAGAGATGCTCCAGTAGAGATGCTCCAGTAGAGATGTTCCAGTAGTGATGCTCCGGTAGTGATGCTCCAGTAGAGATGCTCCAGTAGTGATGCTCCAGTAGTGATGCTCCAGTAGTGATGCTCCAGTAAGTGATCCTCCAGTAGAGATGCTTCAGTAGTGATGCTCAGTAGAGATGGCTCCAGTAGAAGATGCTCCAGTAGTGATGCTCCAGTAGAGATGGCTGCAGTAGTGATGCTCCAGTAGTGATGCTTCAGTAGTGATGCTCCAGTAGTGATGCTCCAGTAGAGATGCTCCAGTAGTGATGCTCCAGTAGTGATGCTCCAGTAGAGATGCTCCAGTAGTGATGCTCCAGTAGTGATGCTCCAGTAGTGATGCTCCAGTAGTGATGCTTCAGCAGTGATGCTCCAGTAGTGAAGCTTCAGTAGGATTACTAGACTAGTCTACAGGTTTATTATCATCAGGCACCCCAGGGATGTCATTACAGTCGAGCTTTTTTGAAATACATACATTTCCAATTAACATTTGCATATTGGATAACTGGGGTTTGGTTGAGGAGACGGGAATGAGGAATCACATACATATATTTATGCTAATTAAGAGAAACAAAATTAGCCCAGAGCTGAACACGGGAGGAGGAGCGTCAATGCTCAAACAACACATGTGAGGAGTGGGGTGAATGCCTGAACACCTTTAGTAATGCCTGGTGCTGCTCTGAAAGATACAGGGCTCCAGAGATGTGTCTGTGGTGGCGGTGAGAGAGGGGGTTACATGAGTCTAGGCATGGGGGCTGCATGGACTTTGCTGCAAAGCCTGTTCCCTCAGAAAATGAAGATCTGGAACACAGCCGCATAATCTCTCTCGCCTAGCTGTTACAATGTACAATAACAGGTGCTGCAAAATGTATAGCTGTACATTGATGAGTAATTCTTTACACTACATGTGGAGAGAGAGCCATATAAAGTCACATAAACCCCTTGGTGGAAAAGAAAAATGTTGATCCACCGCTTTTCACAAGACTTCATCAAAATGATTTTGTCCTTCATATCGCTGACACAAAATAGTCGTCCTTCAGGAGGGAATCACATGTTCTGTATTGAGATGAGGAGGAGTAATATGCCGTGATTATTGAGCAATACACTGAACCTGAAAGTGAGTATCTCAAAGGAGAATGTTAATGATGCTTCTATTGGATTTTCCTTCCACGCCTGCTGCCATTAATCCTAGCTGCCTGCAATCTAGTGTGATGAAACAACGCAGCTCTTTTCAACATAATTAACTTCTGCAATCACTTTGAACTCAGTGCATTGAGTGCTGCGATCGAGAGAAATTACACCCGGCTATTGCTACGTATTTAATAGACCTGGGAGTGCCAATTAATTTTTTTGAACCTTTTCATTAGATTTCTCTTTCTCATGTCCACCATTACTCTTTTTACTATAGGCACTATTCTGAACCTGAAGCATGTCTTTTTCTTCAATTCCATTATAGCCTTCAAGCAACACTGTTCCCAGACGCCCTGAAGGTGCTTCCATCCATTGGTCTGGATCCTACAGCACCACTGTTTTGTTATCACTAGCCTTGGGGATACAGAGCCCCACCTTTCTGTTTTTCCCTCTAATGCTTAACAACTATTACTTCGTCATATGAACATTTACAGTGGGCTACACTACTATTTTGGTTTCGACAAAAGCCCTTGGTGATGAAGATCCCATTTCATACAGGAACATTCCTATTATCAAATTGTCATATTTGTTTTTTGTTTATGGCCCTACTGGTGATGACTTAGTCTGTGTCATAATGGCACCCTACCATGGACCTGGTCAACAGTAGTGCACTACAGAGGGAATAGGGTTCCATTAGGGACGCAGCCCTTCTGTCAATGTAATGTATCTGTTTTTGTTTATGGCCCTACTGATGAGCAATGACTTCCTATCATCTGGCTGAACAATTATTCACTAATACCCAGAGGAGCGTGAGATGGTGTTTCCTCCCACTACTGAGTACTGTGTAGGCCCACAGCAGCACAGTGAGCGCACATCCCGTTCTCTATCCCCATGGGAAGGGATGTGGGAATGAGACCTGCAGGATACATGCTACTGGCTACAGATCTGACAATGATTATTGTCAAACAATTATTATTTAATCTACAGGAAGAAGCATATACAGTTGAAGTTGGAAGTTTACATACACTTAGGTTGGAGTCATTAAAACTAGTTTTTCAACCACTCCACAAATTTCTTGTTAACAAACTATAGTTTTGGCAAGTCGGTTAGGACATCTACTTTGTGCATGACACAAGTCATTTTTCCAACAATTGTTTCCAGACAGATTATTTCACTTATAATTCACTGTATCACAATTCCAGTGGGTCAAGAAATTTACATATACTAAGTTGACTGTGCCTTTAAACAGCTTGGAAAATTCCAGAAAATTATGTCATGGCTTTAGAAGCTTCTGATAGGCTAATTGACATAATTTGGAGTCAATTTGAGGTGTACCTGTGGATGTATTTCAAGGCCTACCTTCAAACTCAGTGCCTCTTTGCTTGACATCATGGAAAAATAAAAAGAAATCAGCCAGATCTCAGAAAAAACAATTGTAGACCTCCACAAGTCTGGTTCATCCTTGGGAGCAATTTCCAAACGCCTGAAGGTACCACGTTCATCTGTACAAAAATAGTACGCAAGTATAAACACCATGGGACCACGCAGCCATCATACCGCTCAGGAAGGAGACGCGTTCTGTCTCCTAGAGATTAACGTACTTTGGTGCGAAAAGTGCAAATCAATCCCAGAACAACAGCAAAGGACCTTGTGAAGATGCTGGAGGAAACAGGTACAAAAGTATCTATATCCAACAGTAAAACGAGTCCTATATCGACATAACCTGAAAGGCCGCTCAGCAAGGAAGAAGCCACTGCTCCAAAACCGCCGTAAAAAAGCCAGACTACGGTTTGCAAATGCACATGGGGACAAAGTTGTCTTTTTGGGAGAAATGTCCTCTGTGTCTGATGAAACACAAATAGAACTCTTTGACCATAATGACCATCCTTATGTTTGGAGGAAAAAGGGGGAGGCTTGCAAGCCGAAGAACACCATCCCAAACGTAAAGCACAGGGGTGGCAGCATCATGTTGTGGGGGGTGCTTTGCTGCAGTAGGGACTGGTGCACTTCACAAAATAGATGGCATCATGAGGATGGAAAATTATATGGATATATTGAAGCAACATCTCAAGACATCAGTCAGGAAGTTAAAGCTTGGTCGCAAATGGGTCTTCCAAATGGACAATGACACCAAGCATACTTCCAACGTTGTGGCAAAATGGCTTAAAGACAACAAAGTCAAGGTATTGGAGTGGCCATCACAAAAGCCCTGACCTCAATCCTATAGAAAATGTGTGGGCAGAACTGAAAAAGCGTGTGCAAGCAAGGAGGCCGACAAACCTGACTCAGTTACACCAGCTCTGTCAGGAGGAATGGGCCAAAATTCACCCAACTTATGGAAGCTTGTGGAAGGCTACCTGAAACGTTTGACCCAAGTTAAACAATTTAAAGGCAATGCTACCAAATACTAATTGAGTGTATGTAAACTTCTGACCCACTGGGAATGTGATGAAAGAAATAAAAGCTGAAGTAAATCATTCTCTCTATTATTATTCTGACATTTCACATTCTTAAAATAAAGTGGTGATCCTAACTGACCTAAGACAGGGATTGTTACTAGGATTAAATGTCAGGAATTGGGAAGAACTGAGTTTAAATGTATTTGGCTAAGGTGTATGCAAACTTCCGACTTCAACTGTAGGTCTCTGGCACAAACAGGTATACAGCCAATCCATTGAGTGGGCACTATGCAGCAAGGGGTGTACATTCCTAACACAGAACTGGGAAACAACCATTGGAATAGATATGGCTGGCTGTTTATGTGTATCGGTTTCAGAATGTCCATATCTGAGGCTCTTGAGTGAAGTCTATCAGTATTGGGTTGTGATCAATTAGCAGTTTTCTGCCCACTGTGAGTTCCTGCATCATAGACAGATGTGCTCTGCCTTCTGACACAGCGGGGGTCGTCAGTCAGAGAGGGATTGGCTAGCATATCGGAGCGGACTGTTAAATATTCAGTTAGTCAGTCTTCCGTGATTCGCTCGCCCTAATCAAAAACGTGGCAGGGATCTTGAGTAATTGATGCATAGCTAATGACTTAGGGATTAATAGCCAAGGCAACGTTGTGCTTTGCAGCTTTGCATCACCGTGGCTGATGGCTGATGCAAAAGCCAGAGGAGAAATTGAAATGAAGACCCCAATCTTTGTTAGTAGTGTTCAAGGCCGTTGAACATCGCCTGAACATCGTCACTCGTATAAAAATAATCTAATTAGAGAAGAAAGGCAGCTCAGACGAAAGCAGTTATGTTAATAAGTGATTGATGTTAATTAAGTTTGTCCAGGCATATGGAGGTTTGCTCCCAGGATTAACACTACATGCTGTGAAGGACGATGGGGGATTTCTGCTCCAAAAGTAGTGCACTATGTAGGGAATAGGGTGCCATTTGGGACACATATTACAAGAGCCTGTTTGCTGACTGCCGACTGGACTTGAGGCAGTGAAGCTGGAGCAAAGGCCTTCTACAGTAAAGTAGGTGATTCAAAGGCCTCTGGTGTGTTAAGCCGAGAAATAAACATAGCATTTCCATTTGAAGAATCTTGTTGCTCTTAGAGGGATGCTCTTCACTCACTCCAAATGTCAAGGGTGCTTTCTGTGCTACAGTAGGACTTATGGTAATTGATGCAAATGTTTTTATGTCGATTTACACGATTAATTTTTTTTAATCCATCCATACTACAATATATAGGATCAGTAACTACTGTGTATTGAGGGGCATAACAGCAGATATATGATAGCCATGGTTGGAATGAATCCCCCTGGTATTGGTGGCATTATGCCATTATCCCCTGATGTGTGTCTGGTTCAGACAGATGGTCCAAGGGTGAGGGGAGAATTATCGTACCCCCTGTCTAAAGAAGCCTTCAGAGGATTGAGCACAGTGCTAATATTAGCTACTGCTGATTGGACACCTGGAAAGGAAAGCCATTACATTATGGCAAGAAATAGGGTAATTGGGAAACCTTTATTTCTCTATTTTTAGAACTGAAAATTAAGATGAGGAACAGACTCCTCTTGAGTCTGAAGCAAAAGCTACCATTTTCCACTTGATTCCCTTTGTGTTGCCTTAGAGGATTACAGTGTGGTTTGGTGTTATAAAGCTTGACATCAAGGTAAATAAACTATCTTTAAAGATTGCTAAGACAACCAATGCCACGTTGTGTTTTGCGAACGGGATTGTGCACACTCTTGACTTTTCACTTCAAGCCACTGTGCCCAACAGACCCTCGTCTGAATCTGCTTGATGCTCTTTACATGGCCGTCAGTAGTCTAACATTCTTCATGTTGGTGACCTGCTTTATTTTCTTTCCTAGTCTGTATAGTAGGGCTAGATATATGTGTGAGAGTGTACATTAGATTATCTCTGTCTTCCTGCCTGGCTACCAGCTCCAGAGGCCACTGAGCAGTCTGGTGGTGCTACTCTGGGTCATCTCTGTCTGTCTGTCTCACACACACGCACACACACACGCACATACACACATAACCACACACACACACGCATGCACACATAACCACACATACGCACACACATAAACACACACACACACACACGCACACACAGACACACACAGACATGCACACCCAAACACACACACCGTCTGCTCTCTCAGGAAAGGATGGAGCTGCCGAGATGGATAGCTGCCGTTTTACGGCTCCTGAACAATTCTACTATTTTATGTTTTTTTTTACGTTGATGTGAACTTGTTTTTTTTTACAAAATATTTCCGCCATCATTTCCTATGACCGAAAAAAGCTTCTGGACATCAGAACAGCGATCACTAACCTCGATTTGGATGAAGAATTCTGCTTCAACGAGTCGGCAGAGGAAGAGACACCCCAAGAGAGGCAAACGAGCCTCGAGTACATAAACCACCTCTACCCTCCGTTCTATTGGCAAACGTACAATCACTGGAGAGCAAACTGGATGCGCTCCGGTTGAGAATATCCTATAAACGGGGCCTGAAGAACTGTAATATCCTATGTTTCTCTGAGTCATGACTGAAGAAGGACATGGATAATCTAGCTGGTTTTTCTATGCATTGTCATGACCAAACAGCAGCTTCAGGTAAGTTTAAGCGGTGTGTCCCCCTTTGTTAACAACAGCTGGTGCATGGTCTCTACTATTAACATTTACATTTACATTTAAGTCATTTAGCAGACGCTCTTATCCAGAGCGACTTACAAATTGGTGCATTCACCTTATGATATCCAGTGGAACAACCACTTTACAATAGTTCATCTAACTCTTTTAATGGGGGGGAGGGGGGGGGGGGGGGTTAGAAGGATTACTTTATCCTATCCTAGGTATTCCTTAAAGAGGTGGGGTTTCAGGTGTCTCCGGAAGGTGGTGATTGACTCCGCTGACCTTGGCGTCGTGAGGGAGTTTGTTCCACCATTGGGGTGCAGAGCAGCGAACAGTTTTGACTGGGCTGAGCGGAACTGTACTTCCTCAGAGGTAGGGAGGCGAGCAGGCCAGAAGTGGATGAACGCAGTGCCCTTGTTTGGGTGTAGGGCCTGATCAGAGCCTGAAGGTACGGAGGTGCCGTTCCCCTCACAGCTCCGTAGGCAAGCACCATGGTCT
The DNA here is from genome assembly GCF_002910315.2 of Salvelinus sp. IW2-2015. Classification (NCBI taxonomy): domain Eukaryota; kingdom Metazoa; phylum Chordata; class Actinopteri; order Salmoniformes; family Salmonidae; genus Salvelinus; species Salvelinus sp. IW2-2015. The sequence continues at coordinate 16,147,567 of NC_036871.1, forward strand.
TGTAGCGGATGCGAGCTTCAACTGGAAGCCAGGGAGAGAGCGGAGGAGCGGGGTGACGTGAGAGAACTTGGGAAGGTTGAACACCAGACGGGCTGCGGCGTTCTGGATGAGTTGTAGGGGTTTAATGGCACAGGCAGGGAGCCCAGCCAACAGCGAGTTGCAGTATCCAGACAGGAGATGACAAGTGCCTGGATTAGGACCTGCGCCGCTTCCTGTGTGAGGCAGGGTCGTACTCTGCGAATGTTGTAGAGCATGAACCTACAGGAACGGGTCACCGCCTTGATGTTAGTTGAGAACGACAGGGTGTTGTCCAGGATCACGCCAAGGTTCTTAGCACTCTGGGAGGAGGACACAATGGAGTTGTCAACCGTGATGGCGAGATCATGGAACGGGCAGTCCTTCCCGGGAGGAAGAGCAGCTCCGTCTTGCCGAGGTTCAGCTTGAGGTGGTGATCCGTCATCCACACTGATATGTCTGCCAGACATGCAGAGATGCGATTCGCCACCTGGTTATCAGAAGGGGGAAAGGAGAAGATTAATTTGTGTTCGTCTGCATAGCAATGATAGGAGACACCATGTGAGGATATTGACAGAGCCAAGTGACTTGGTGTATAGCGAGAATAGGAGAGGGCCTAGAACAGAGCCCTGGGGGACACCAGTGGTGAGAGCACGTGGTGCGGAGACAGATTCTCGCCACGCCACCTGGTAGGAGCGACCTGTCAGGTAGGACGCAATCAAAGCGTGGGCCGCGCCGGAGATGCCCAACTCGGAGAGGGTGGAGAGGAGGATCTGATGGTTCACAGTATCAAAGGCAGCCGATAGGTCTAGAAGGATGAGAGCAGAGGAGAGAGAGTTAGCTTTAGAGCAGTGCGGAGCGCCTCCGTGACACAGAGAAGAGCAGTCTCAGTTGAATGACTAGTCTTGAAATCTGACTGATTTGGATCAAGAAAGTCATTCTGAGAGAGATAGCAGGAGAGCTGGCCAAGGACGGCACGTTCAAGAGTTTTGGAGAGAAAAGAAAGAAGGGATACTGGTCTGTAGTTGTTGACATCGGAGGGATCGAGTGTAGGTTTTTTCAGAAGGGGTGCAAGGTTTTGCCTACAAAGGGAAACCCAGCCGCGAACTTCTCAGTGGTGCGAGCCTACTAGACAAGCAATATTTTTTTCGAGGCAAGCAATACTGAAGCATGTATGAGAACACCAGCTGTTCCAGGTGACTGTGTGATCTCGCTCTCCGTAGCCGAGGTAAGTAACATCTTTAAATTGTTTAACATTCACAAGGCCGCAGGGCCAGATGGATTACCATTACTCAGAGCATGTGCTGACCAGCTGGCAAGTGTCTTCACTGACATTTTCAACCTGTCCAAGAACGCCAAGGTAACCTGTCTAAATGACTATCGCCCCGTAGCACTCACATATGTAGCAATGAAATGWTTTGAAAGGCTRGTCATGGCTCATATCAACACCATCATCCCAGACACCCTGGACMCACTCCAATTTGAATACCAGCCCAACAGATCCAGATGACGCAATCTCTATTGCACTCAACACGGCCTTTTCCCACCTGGACAAGAGGAACATCTACGTGAGAACGCTGTTCATTGACTATAGCTCAGCATTCAACACCATAGTGCCCATAAAGCTCATCACTAAGGTCAAGACCCTTGGACTCAACACCTCCCTCTGCAATTGGAACCTGGATTTCCTGACGGGCCCACCCCAGGTTGTGAGGGTAGGCAACAAAACATCTGCCACGCTGACCCTCAACACGAGGGCCATCAGGTGTGCGTGCTTAATCCTCTCCTGTACTCCCTGTATAACTCACATCTGCATGGCTGCGAACGACTCGAACACCATCATTAAGTTTGCTGATGATATGACGGTGATTTGCCTGATCACCGATGACGATGAGACAGCATATGAGACAAGAGGTCATTGACCTGGMAGTGTGGTACCAGGACAACAACCCATAGCCTCTGGAAGTAGTTTGGGGACGGGGGTGCTGGGATTATTTTCATGGAGGGGTCCGTTGATATAGGACTAGTAAAGGCCTAATGCACTACCTGTGTGAAGAAAATGTTTTTAAAAAAGAAAAAAAAGTAGTGCACTATACAGTATATGGAATAGGGTAGATAAGCTTGTGAGGATTATTGATCGGCGGCCAGTGGAAAGTAGTCGATCACCAGTGGCCTAGATAGTGTTAGGGAGGAGGACTTAGGTATTAATAAGATATGGGTCTTATAGCGTACTCTTCAAATCAGAGGAATTGATYRTACTCTATATCATTGTTGATAACTGATGTAAGGTTTTYAAWTCCCTTAGCATATGACGTATTCATAAGAGTAGGTTTGACTATGGAAAGTAAGAGAGAGCAGCAAGAGGAGAAATAATGAACAGACCGATAGACAGAGAAAATRTGTACAGTGGCCATAAGGGGAGAGATAGAGAGGTAGTTGGGATAGTATGTTGAGTGAGAGAGCCTCAGTGRTGTATGCTCCCTGAGGGTAGAGCTAGACCTGGTGTGTGTTAGCGCTGGCAGATAGCAAATAAATAAATACAAATGTATAATAATATTTGTCACATGCTTCGAAAAACAACAGGTGTAGACAAAGTGAAATGCTTACTTAAAAATAATTAGAAGAAATTGAAAATAATAACACGAGGAATAAATACACAATGAGTAATGATAACTTGGCTATATACATGGGGTACCAGTACCAAGTCGATGTGCAGGGGTATGAGGTAATTGAGGTAAATATGTACATATACAGAGCCTACGGAAAGTATTCGGACCCCTTGACTTTTTCAACATTTTGTTACATTACAGCCTTAATCTAAAATGGATTAAATGAAATACAAAAATCAGCAATCTACATACAATACCCCACAATGACAAAGCAAAAACAAGTTTTTCGAAAAAAAGAGAAATACCTTACTTACATTAGTATTCAGGCCCTTTGCTATGAGACTATGAAATTGAGCTCAGGTGCATATTGTTTCCATTCATCCTCCTTGAGATGTTTCTACAACTTGAAGTGCACCTGTGGTAAATTCAATTGATAGGACATGATATGGAAAGTCACACACCTGTCTATATAAGGTCCCACAGTTGACAGTGCATGTCAGAGCAAAAACAAAGCCATGAGGTCAAAGGAACTGTTCTTAGAGCTCCGAGACAGGATTGTGTCGACGCACAGATCTGGGAAGGGTACCAAAAAACGTCTGCAGCATTGAAGGTCCCCAAGAACACAGTGGCCTCCATCATTCTGAAATGGAAGAAGTTTGGAACCACCAAGACTCTTCCTAGAGCTGGCAGGYTGGCCAAACTGAGCAAGCGGGGGAGAAGGGCTTTGGTCAGGGAGGTGACCAAGAACCCGATGGTCACTCTGACAGAGCTCTACAGTTCCTCTGTGGAAATGGGAGAACCTTCCAGAAGGACAACCATCTTTGCAGCACTCCACCAATCAGGCCTTGGTGGCTAGAGGGAAACCACTCATCAGTAAAAGGCACCTGACAGCCTGCTTGGAGTTTGCCAAAAGGCACCTAAAGGACTCTCAGACCAAGAGAAACAAGACTCTCTGGTCTGATGAAACCAAGATTGAACTCTTTGGCCTGAATGCCAAGCATCACGTCTGGAGGAATCCTGGCACCATCCCTACGGTGAAGCATGGTGGTGGCAGCATCATACTGTGCCAATGTTTAACAGCGGTAGGAACTGGGAGACTAGTCAGGATCAAGGCAAAGATGAACGGAGCAAAGGACAGAGAGATTCTAGATGAAACCCTGCTCAAGAGCGCTCAGGACCTCAGACTGGGGCGAAGGTTCACCTTCCAACAGGACAACGACCCTAAGCACACAGCCAAGACAACACAGGAGTGGCTTCGGGACACGTCTCTGAATGACCTTGAGTGGCCCAGCCAGAGCCCAGACTTGAACCCGATCGAACATCTCTGTAGAGACCTGAAAATAGCTGTGCAGCAACACTCCTCATCCAACCTGACAAAGCTTGAGAGGATATGCAGAGAAGAATGGGAGTAACTCCCCAACCACAGGTGTGCCAAGAGTGTAGTGTCAAACCCAAGAAGACTCAAGGCTTTAATCGCTGCCAAAGGTTATTCAACAAAGTACTGAGTAAAGGGTCTGAATACGTGCTATATGTAAATGTGATATTTCAGTTTCGATTTTTTCTATAAATTAGCAACAATTTCTAAAAACCTGTTTTTGCTTTGTCATTACTGGGTATTGTGTGTAGAGTGATAAGGGGGGGGAAACGATTTAATCCTTTTTAGAATAAGGCTGTAACCTAACAAGGTGGAAAAAGTCAAGGGGGTTGGAATACTTTCCGAAGCCTCAGTACGTATAGTTGAAGTTGGAAGTTTACATACACCTGAGCCAAATACTTTAATCTCAGTTTTTCACAATTCCTAGTTAAAATTCCCTGTCTTAGGTCAGTTAGGATCACCACTTTATTTTAAGAATGTGGAATGTCAGAATAATAGTAGAGAGAATGATTTATTTCAGCTTTTATTTATTTCATCACATTCCCAGTGGGTCAGAAGTTTACATACACTCAATTAGTATTTGGTAGCGTTGCCTTTAAATTGTTTAACTTGGGTCAAACATTTCAGGTAGCCTTCCACAAGCTTCCCACAATAAGTTGAGTGAATTTTGCCCATTCCTCCTGACAGAGCTGGTGTAACTGAGTCAGGTTTGTCGGCCTCCTTGCTCGTTCATGGCTTTAGATGCTTCTGATAGGCTAATTGACATCATTTGAGTCAATTGGAGGTATACCTGTGGATGTATTTCAAGGCCTACCTTCAAACTCAGTGCCTCTTTGCTTGACATCACGGGAGAATAAAAAGAAATCAGCCAAGACCTCAAAACAAATTGTAGACCTCCACAATCTGGTTCATCCTTGGGAGCAATTTGCAATGCCTGAAGGTACCACGTTCATCTGTACAAACAATAGTACGCAAGAATAAACACCATGGGACCACGCAGCCGTCATACCGCTCAGGAAGGAGACCCGTTCAAAGGAAACAGGTACAAAAGTATCTATATCCACAGTAAAACGAGTCCTATATCGACATAACTTGAAAGGCCGCTCAGCAAGAAGAAGCCACTACCCAAAACCGCCATAAAAAAGCCAGACAACATGTTTGCAACTGCACATGGGGACAAAGATCGTACTTTTTGGAGAAATGTCCTCTGGCAATGAGGATGAAAATTATGTGGATATATTGAAGCAACATCTCAAGACAGGAAGTTAAAGCTTGGTGGCAAAACCCCAAGCATACTTCCAACGTTGTGGCAAAATGGCTTAAAGACAACAAAGTCAAGGTATTGGAGTGGCCATCACAAAGCCCTGACCTCAATCCTATAGAAAATGTGTGTGAGCAGAACTGAAAAGCATGTG
>NC_036871.1:16153627-16340465 GCF_002910315.2 Salvelinus sp. IW2-2015
CACACACACACACACACACACAAATCTCCTCTCAGTCACAAGAATAATGAGATACACTATCGTTTGACTAAGACTTTGCCTCTCCCCATCTCTTGGGATTATGCCGGAGGGCTCAGGCCACTGATGAGAGTAGAGGAGTGATGGAATGAAAAATGTCATGGAAGATTTTTTAACATGACATGATAGGTCATGGCTGTTGCATTAGCTTGTGATTACCTAGCTAGCCACACAAGACTAAGGAAGAGAACAGATTCTGCATCCCAAATGACACCCTATTGCCTATATAGTGCACTACTTTTGACCAGAGCCTGATGGTCCCCGGTCAAAGGTAGTGTACTACATAGGGAATAGGGTGTCATTTCAGACAAAGACACTCTAAGTGTAGCCAAACGTAGAATTACCATTACCAGTCTGACACACTCATCCTCAACACCAAACATTATGAGGAAAATGACATTAACAGATGGTTATGATGGCCAAGGCAATTTTTTTTTGCCACACCTCATATCTCCTTGTGCCTAAACAAAAGCCAGTCATTTTGTGTGTGATGCCAATTGTCATTGACTGGACGTATCATAAGTGCAAATGTGTTCTATGGAGCCATATTGCTGACTACACTACCAATTACTACCATTGGCAGTGATGGACAAGCAGTAAAGGTTTGTGGAAAGCAGCGTCTACATTCTGAAAGCAGATGGCATTCTTCACTATAATGAATTCTATTTTGGCTAGTTCCCCAAGAAGACAAACCGTTATACACACTCAGAGATCGTCATACAGTGCAAGTGCACATTGGATATGTGCAGCCTCTATTTACTTGCGGTGCAGCTTACAGTCCCAATTCAAATGCATTCTTTTTCCCTTTCTCCAAAGCATACATCCATTCACGACAGCACCGTATCACTATCATCAGTATTCAAGTGTATTCAAGCCTGTGACATTTACGTGACATTTCCGTCCACTTCCATGACGTTTACATATTGAACTCACGAGCTAGATCACACACCCACGGTGCGATGGTTGTCATCTTGTTAGCAAAATATTAACTTTAAAAATAATCCACTCTTCAGGTGTTGGTGATTGTTACTTCTAATCTAGTTATATATCAAACATATTTCATCCCTTGTTTATTCAGGAAGAGGGAGCTGAGGAGAGGGAAACAGAAAAACGAGTGAGAGGATGTAAGTGTGTCAACTAATCTCCTGTGTCACCATGTCTGTGTGTCATCTTGGCATTGTTCTACTAAACAATGGATTGTGTCCCAAATGGCACCACAGGGGACGTTGAAATGGGTTTCTGGTACAGAGAGGATTGAGAAGCTTTCCCCTCTCAGCCTCTCATTGTCTCAGCTTCAGAATGCAACAGTAGCAAGCATCCCCTGCTCTCTCTCTGGGCAAACATGAAGCTCATCAGTCGATTCATTAAGCGGAGAGGAAAATATAATTTTGACTCCCCAAAAAGTCATGAAAACCACAAAAACAAAGCTCTGTGTGTGTGTGTGTGTGTGTGTGTGTGTGTGTGTGTGTGTGTGTGTGTGTGTGTGTGTGTGTGTGTGTGTGTGTGTGTGTGTGTGTGTGTGTGTGTGTGTGTGTGTGTGTGTGTGTGTGTGTGTGTGTGTGTGTGTGTGTGTGTGTGTGTGTGTGTGTGTGTGTGTGTATCGAGGGGTATTCTGAGGCATGAACAGCATCAAACCATTTCTTCCTTGCTCTGTTTCCCTCTGTCAGACAGACAACATGACTTATGACACAACAACACAGACATGTTACCCCTGAGTACAGACAGGATCTGTAACAGCAGTGTATTCCTCATCCATCAAATTAATGGACACAATGAAAAAAAGAGATAAACCAACAAGTCATCGCTGAAAATAATACGTCAAAACAAAACACTTTACTCTCTTTTTTATTTCCTCAAGGCCAATGTTGTGAAAAGTGCCAAGCTAGAGAAAGACTATCATTTTTCCCCCAAATGTATAAAATGGTTGAAGTTTATCAAATATAACTTACATAATCATAAGTTTGTGCCCTGTGATACATTTGAATGACCAGTTTTTATTACATTATACCATCGTATGCAATAGTGAACATTCTCACTCAACCACTAACAATGAAGCCAATTTATCAACCTGTTTCAGTCATGTATTTTCATGACCCCGATATGACAGCGTTGAAAATCCAAACAAAGGATATATGAAACATATGTTACATATTTCACATCTGCCTGTGTTCTAATGTCATTACATGGCTATTAACTATCATCTGAGATTAGAGAGATGCAGGCTAGTTTCTTGGTGCAGGCCAGAATATCAAGGGTAAAACCCAGCATGAGTTCAAAATGACACCCTATTCCCTATATAGTATACTAGTCCTATCGGCCTTGGTCAAAAGCAGTGCACTACATAGGGAATAGGGTGCCATTTGGGACATACGCCCAGTCAAAAATCTGTTCTCCTGAGACTGACAGTGTTCCTGTCTGGATAAACCCCCCTATGTGACAGATCTCTGCACTGGGCTTTTGGACTTTCTGTTGTGTCTGTCTCCACTTTCTACTGAACCTCCTACTATCACACCCACACCCACACACACCCTTCCATCACACTCCATTATAACAACATCGCCTCTTCCACACCGTGGAACACAATCCTGTCCTATGATACTGGGCCTTGATAGAAATGAGAGACAGCTAGAGCTGCCCGAGCCAAAGAGCCAGAGCCCGGGAGAGTCATGATGGGTTAGGTTTCATGTTCTCATTCTGTATCAATCCAATACCAATGAAGCCCTTCTCCCTGGCTGTCTACACAGTTTTCTCTGAATGTCATGGCACTCACAGTCACGCACGCCACACTGAAATGTCATTCTACMTTTTTCATTAGTTCACTCTCTCTCGTTCGTTGTAGATCAGGGATGTCAAACTCAGTTTGCCCCAGGGGTTGCATTTGGTCTTCAACGAGGTCAGGAGGACAGCACTGAAAATGTGTTATATTTCTTTGCTTTCTTCCTCTATCTATCGTTTTTTGGAATTTCTGATTCTCCCTGRCTGTCTAGCTTTCATTTAGCTGATTATTAGGTAGCTGGACACAGTCAAGAAACTTATGAATGTACGTCCATCACAATTTCTACACAGTTTCAACTTAGTTTTAGTCATTGAGTATATTGAGTTCGTCCCCCCTCCCCCCCAATTTTTTTTACCAAAGATTTAATTTTTTATTTTACTTAAACCATCCATGGGCCAGATTGTACCTCCTCGCGGGCCAAAAGTTTGACATCCCTGTTCTAAATTTAACGCTATTTTTTACTAGCTAAATCACCCACAAACCTGGTCTCAGAGCAATTCGTATTATTCTGTACGTAAATCCATTTAGTATGATATGTTATGTTTTGTATGGTGTGTAGTAATTTGTGGATATCCATCACCTATTTGTACGAATTACAAATGGGATTATATGTTACGAATTTGCTAAATTTACAATATGTTATGAATTTGCAAAACGTACAATATCTTACGAATTTGCTAAATGCATGATATGTTACGAATTCTAGCTAGGCAGCTAGGTGGCTAACGTCATCTAGCTCGCTAAGTTTGGGAGTTAGTTTAAAGGGTTAAGGTTAGGGTAAGGGGAAGGGTTATCTAACATACTAAGTAGTTGCAAAGTAGCTAAAAAGTAGTAAGTAGTTGCAAAGTTGCTAATTAGCTAAAATGCTAAAGTTGTCAGTGATGAGATTCGAACACGCAACCTTTGGATTGCTAGACATTTTTGTTATACCATCTGTCTTATGTAACCATACCAAATGTAACATATCATACTAAATGGAGTGTCTCGGATTTACTTACAGAATAACACGAAATGCCCTGAGACCGGGTTCCACCCACTGACTGCTTTGTCAGCCTGCAAGGAGCTTTACCTATGAAACAGCCTACAAGGCAGAATCCTGATTTATCAGACTCTGAGGCTGCTAACGAATCTGATCAAGCTCTGAGGCTGAAATTGAATCTGATCAGCCTGTCAGGAGTTGAGCTGACTCACTGTAAATGTAAACATTATCCAAGAAACATGAAGTGTCACTTATAATTATACACATATCAGTTATGCAAGCTAACAGGCAGCATAGATAACAAGATAGCATACTAGCTAGCTCACAAGACTAGCCAAGTTAGCTGTGTTGTTCCTTGCATGTGATTGGCTGTGGTCTTGGGGAGGGGGCACGCAACCTGGGAAACAGCGCTCCCTGTCAGGCATCGTTCAGTGCTTAAATGCCCCACGAGCGCATTGCGATCACAGGGCTCCTTGATGAGGTGGTTATCGTACATTTGAACAAATTAATGGATACTTTTTATTATCTTGTGATCTCGACAAAACAACTTTCGTTATGTTGTGATCATGAAATAAATATGTTGTGACGTCCACATAACGAGGGAATAATTTTTTTATACGTATGACCTCTCTGGACTTCCGTAGATTTAACAGTTTCACAGTGGCTGAAGGACAGAGCTGCACAGACAGTCGGTTACTAGTCTAGGTGTTATTGTCCTCACCAATAGAATCGGGGACAGGACTGTGGATTGGTTTCCGTCCGTTTGTTCGTACGAAGTCAAACGCAGTATCTCAGACTGCACTGGCCCGATTTTGATGAAACTTGAGTGAATGATGCATCATTCCATAGAGATACAGCATTTACAAAATTACACTGATTGGCACAAGGTGGGAGCTATAGTAACTAACTGAAATGTGTGAGTCACACCAGAGAGGAATAGGGTGAAGCGCGAGGAACATCTGTCTTCTCCAGTCTCTTTAGCTAACATTCCACTCCTTCCCGCTGCTTGTCATTGCCTTTGAAACATGACAAGGACTACAGGGAGTGGATTAGCTAAAGAGACTGGTACCCAGGCTAACTGACATCCATTTTTAATATGATTTGTTTTCATTGTTAGAGCGACCATTGAGTATCTGGTCAATATAATGGATCATCTGAAATTTGTTAGTCACACGCGATATCTCAATTGGCCCATGCGGGGGCGCTTTATCATTTGTGGGGGACGACATGTTTACTGGTGTCTTGTTATCACTATGTGTTCAGATCTCTTCTTCTCTAGCTCTTCCTAAAGTTGACGTCAGCGGTTGTGCTCAGTATCATCCTCCAAGCATCCCACTGTTTCCCCTTTCATCTTTCTCTTCGGATCCCCAWTAGGACAGCTAGTCTTTCTGGGGTCCCTTGTCATCTCACATTAAGGCAGTCCATTGTTCCAGGGTTGAGGCATGTTCAGGGCCGGCCCTAGCCTTTTGGGGGCCCTAAGCGAGATTTTACCATGGGGAGTAGAAAAAAATGCTACGGTTTTAAAGCAAGCTTTCTGCAATTCTACACATTTTGCCAAGACTTATGCCACGTTAATGATATCTGAGTGAGAGTGACTTACAAAATCAATGGGGCCCCCCCTGGAGGTCAGGGCCTCTGGGCACATGCCCTGCAGGCCCTTTCGGTATTCGAGCATGATTACTACACGTTTAGATAGCTGGGTAGACTAACTTACCAATCAAAAAATTGTTAGCTGATATTTGTATTGATACCCCACAAGACATGCCAAGGCAGCAGCTACTCTTCCTGAGGTCCAGAAAAATGAAAGCAGTTTATATAAAAAACATTACAATACATTCACAGACTGTGTACCCTCAGGCCCCTACTCCACCACTACCACATATCTACAGTACAAAATCCATGTGTACGTGTGTGTATAGTGCGTATGCTATTTTGAGTGTGTGTGTATACATGTGTCTGTGCCTATGTTTGTGCTGCTTCACAGTCCCCGTTGTTCCATAAGGTGTTTTCTAATGTTAAAAAAAAAAAATGTAATCTAATTTTACTACCGTCAGTTACTTGATGTGGAATAGAGTTCCCTGTAGTCATGGCTCTATTTAGTACTGAGCGCCTTCCATAGTCTGTTCTGGACTTGGTGACTGTGAAGAGACCTCTTGCGGCATGTCTTGTGGGGTATGCATGGGTGTGACATGACAACAACAAAAAAGTATTTGGCCCCCTAGCGGCTGGGGGCCCCAAACGACYGCTAATATCACTTATGCCTGGAGCCGGCCCTGATGTTATAGGCTACATGAGTGGGGTTATGGCATGTTATAGGGAGGTCTTCCATATCATTAAACTGATGTACTAAAACAACAGAGTCTCTTAATGGGGAAATTCTCATTAATACATTACATGTTTGTGTTTTATGATCCTTGCAATAATGATCGTACTGTATAACAGTGTTGTAAGATGTTCTTAATGAAAGAGAGAGATTAAACCATATAGAGTAGAACTTATAGTGGCATAAAATAAATATTCCAACGTAATAAAACAAAGCCCCCTGATGAAAAATGAATCGTATCTAATTAAAAAACTGTGTGTCTAATCCTTTTTTTTTTGTTGGTTCATACCATTTTGTCACACTAGGAACAAAGAAATGACACATGGTTAAATCATCTGCTGAAGGCATATCATTGTGGTGATCCAGGGACTTATTGTGAACTATGGCAGTTTTTTTTCCTGGGGTGATAAGACTGCAAACAGAGCATCCACACACTGCTTTACTCTGAGCATGCATTGTTTCATGGGTGAGGGACTACACAGTGTCTACGTCCGAAATGACATCCTATTCCCTACATAATAGCTATGTTTAACCAGGATTCATAAGGTTATGGTCAAAAGTAGTGCACTTTGCAGGGAATAAGGTGCCATTTGGGACTATAAAAAGTCATCATGATCACCCGGGGAGGCTCATATTGGTTCCCATCCTCTACTGCTGGGCCTGTGAAGTCATTCAGGAGCCAAAATCTGTGCTGCTTCTGCTCTGCCACGTGTCAAGAGGGTGAAACAGACGGGAGAGTGGCTCTTGTCATCTGGTCGCTAGGCAGCTGAGGGCGCGGCAGCCTGGCAGGGCACCCGCAACCTTCACGTGATCAGATGGGGGGGATGGAGGCTTTGGGCTGGGCTACACTGCTACACTTGCTGTGCCCCAGCTGGGAGACAGCGAAGTTAGCCTACAACCTAATGAAAATAATKATCAACAATCAAGCATTCMTCTCAACGAGGCCTCCTTCACTCAGACACTTGTCATCAAGGATAACCTCAACCTGCTTTTGGAAATGATTATTTTACATGACAAATTTCAGTTAGACTGTATAGTACTCCTTCCCTCCGTACTCTAATTTGGAGGTTGACGGGATTAAGGGCACTGGAGGCCCAGTGTAGGTGATTAAAACAGATTGAGATGATTGACTGGGGATGTTGGTGGTGGTGGATGGTAGCGCTGCATAATGCATCATTGTGGAGTGGAGTGTTAGCAGCAGCAGCCCAGTGACTAGCTACTGTAGATGTACAGCCTGGCTGTCGGTGGAAGCAGTGTGTTTGTCCCAAATGGCACCCTATTCCTTACATAGTGCATGGGCCCTGTTCAAAGGTATTGCACTATATAGGGAATAGGGTGCCATTTGGGATGCAGGCTCAGAGTGGAGCTCCAAGAGGCATTTGTCTCGATGCGCTGGGCCTGTTGCCATGGCAGCAGTGGGGCACTCATTAGCAAATATTACCCTTGGCCAGGCCGCGAGAGAGAAAAGACAGAGAAAGCAGGGCAGATGAACTACTGTATGTGATATACACTGAGTATACAAAACGTTAGGAACACCTGCTCTTTCCATGACATAGACTGACCAGCTGAATCTAGGTGAAAGCTATGATCCCTTATTGTTGTCACCTGTTAAATCCACTTCAATCAGTGTAGAATATGAAGGGGAGGAGACGGGTTAAAGAAGTGTTTTTAAGCCTTGAGACAATTGAGACATGGGTTGTGTATGTGTGCCATTCAGAGGGTGACTGGGCAAGACAAAATATTTAAGTGCCTTTGAAAGGGGTATGCTAGTAGGTGTCAAGAACTGCAATGTTTCTGGGTTTTTCACGCTCAACAGTTTCCTGTGTGTATCAAGAATGGTCCACCACCCAAAAGATATCCAGCCAACTTGGCACAACTGTGGGAAGCATTGGATTCAACATGAGCCAGCATCTCYKTGGAACGCTTTCACACCTTAGAGTCCATGCCYTGACGAATTGTGGCTGTTCKGTGGGAAAAGGGGGTGCAACTCAATATTAGGAAGGTGTTCCCAATGTTTTGTACGTTCAGTGTATTTATATCATTGTGCATTTCAGCTTTTTGTTTCTGTACTCAGGAGGATAATGCTCAGGAGGATAATGCTCAGGAGGACAGGACTGTACGTTAGTGAAGCTAGACTCCTGTGTGAGTGTCCCAGTACACTGAGGACTGAATAACAGTTAAGCATATAGGACCTGCTCTTATTAACCAAACAGTATTCAGATATTACACCTACTGCAGACTGGTGTATTTTAGGCCAAACTTGCTTCCATGGTTCAGTAGCTGAAACTAGACCAGAGAGAAAGGCCTCTTAGCCTACTGTACATTCCAAATGGCATTCCCTTCATAGTGTCTATGTTTGTGCACTATACTGTATAGGGAATAGGGTGCCATTTGGGACACAGGCATATAGTTGGTTCTTTCACTATGTCTTCAGTAGCTGAAACGAAACACATTAAAGACGAGGAATGCCGTCATCAATCACAATTCACCAGCGCTAGACATTGGACTGTTGCCTTGTGCGTCTGTACCAGACCTCAGCTTGCTTTCTCTGCACTCAATCAAGAATCTGTTGACTCCCATAACCCAAGTCATCCCACAAGGATGCAGTGCCAGCCTTTGATGGTATCAATTATAAGGTCAGAAAAAAAGAGCAGAAGACGCTGGCTAATTTATATGGCTGTTTGGAAGAACAGAGTCAGAGTCTGTGGTCATTAGTCCACTGTCAACGAGTTCAGAGCACCAGGGGAATTAGCTAGTGTTGTGTGTCACTGTTGAGTCTTTTCAAAACAACACAGCCACTCTCTAGTTGGTGCTACTGGCATTTTCTCACTGGAGTAAGATAGAACAGGCAACGTTGGAGTAAGATAGAACAGGCAACGTTGGAGTAAGATAGAACAGGCAATTGTTGGAGTAAGGAATAGGCAACGTTGGAGTAAGATAGAACAGGCACGTTGGGAGTAAGATAGAACAGGAAAGTTGGAGTAAGATAGAACAGGCAACGTTGGAGTAAGATAGAACAGGCAACGTTGGAGTAAGATAGAAAGGCAACGTTGGAGTAAGATAGAACAGGCAACGTTGGAAGTAAGATAGAACAGGCAACGTTGAGTAAGATAGAAAGCAACGTTGGAGTAAGATAGAACAGGCAACGTTGGCGTAAGATAGAACAGACAACGTTGGAGTAAGATAGAACAGGCAACGTTGGAGTAAGATAGAAAGGACCAACGTTGGAGTAAGATAGAACAGCACATCGTTGGAGTAAGATAGAAAGCGCACGTTGGAGAAGATAGAACAGGCAACGTTGGAGTAAGATAGAACAGGCAACGTTGAAGTAAGATAGAACAGACAACGTTGGAGTAAGATAGAACAGGCAACGTTGGAGTAAGATAGAACAGGCAAGTTGGAGTAAGATAGAACAGGCAGTTGGAGTAAAGATAGAACAGGCAACGTTGGAGTAAGATAGAACAGTCAACGTTGGAGTAAGATAGAACAGCAACGTTGGAGTAAGATAGAACAGGCAACCGTTGGAGTAAGTTGGAGTAAGATAGAACAGACAACGTTGGAGTAAGATAGAACAGGCAACGTTGGAGTAAGATAGAACAGACAACGTTGGAGTAAGATAGAACAGGCAACGTTGGAGTAAGAGAAGTCTGGGCTTATGCTGTGTAGCTCACTGAACTCTGCAGAGCGGTCTCTTGAACGTAACAAATAACAATTGTTTTATTGCTCAAACCTTCCACCAATCTGTTCATTTGAGAATGTGCTGCTACTAAGACTCATTTAAGAACTTGCTACTGCTACATAACACTGGTCTCATGTCATCAATATTGAGTGCCTGGTCATTTGAATGTATAACGATACTATATGTTGAGATAGGACCATATTCCCTATATAGTGCACAACTTTTGACCAGGGCCCATAGCGCTCTGTTAAAAAATTGTGAACTAAATAACGAATAGGATGCCATTTGGGACGCAAAAATGACAGTATGCCCATATACATGGTTACATCACACAGGTAGTGGAGTTCCCCATGATTCCCATCCTAATTGTTTCACAGCCAACTGTTTCAAATCCAACACTTCCTCTGTTTTTTTATTGAAACAAGAAAAGGTCTGGATGCTTTGAGATGAAAAACATGCATCCATTGCTTATCAGGTCTGGTGAGAAGCAAGGATACGGAAAAATCTTCTCCGTTGCAGGAAGCGTTGCAGACAGTGCTACTGAGAAAAGGGTCAAAATGGTTGACAAAAAACTGCATATATAGATCAAGAGAACTATTCTTCTTTATGGCTGCCAAGGCCACTTGAACCCTGTTTGATAGCTGAATTGGCTGTGAACGAATGGCCTTTCATACGAGAGGCTGTGGAAACCAGATAGAACTCTCAGGGCCTGGTATACAGTAAGAGGAGGAATAGCGTTTGAAAATAAGAAGAAAACAGGAAGGAAGTGGCCTATAGAGTCTAGAGAAATAGAAAACTGATAGAGAAATCTCAGGACCTGGTATGAAAGAAAGATAAAATTAAGTTGATCTACTGTAATGTTAAAAAAGAATGGGGGGAAAAGGAGGAATGGCATTCTTGTAAGAAAAACAAAAGAAAAACAAGCAAGTTGGGAGTGGTCTAGATTGGAGTCTACCATAGAGTCAGTAATTAAGTCTGCCGATGGGTGGGACAGGAGAGGGGTTAGGATCCATCCCAGTTCTGATGTCACACTGGGCTCACAATATGTTCCAACTGCACAGGAAGCTGCTGCTGGAGGGCTCCCGGGACATAAGCCAATCAGTGATAGAGTCATCTTATATGACAGACAGATGCGGTGTCCAAATTAGAACATCTTCAGTCTCAGCAATCAGTGAGACTGAGGCTGTCCTAATTTGGACACCATAGCCACAGTTGTCTTGGCTCTGATGCTCTCTGCTTTAGGAGCTAGACATCTAATTTACAATTTTGAATCAATTTTTTAAAAACTGCTTCTAAGAGTTAAATATTAGGCCATACAGGATTTCTAACGAACAGGTAAAATATTTATTGAAAAAATTGTTTCAATTCAAAACAGGTTTTTGCTAATGATACAATTTAGGCATATAAAATGAGCCTACATGACATTAGTAAGGCTACTCCTGTGATAAGGCAGTTTCTGCAGTGGGCTACTCAGACAGTTGTGAGAGGCTGTTGAGGGTCCAATGGAAACAGTGAGATATGGCTAGCTGCTGGTCTGTTTACTACTGCTGCTTGACACAGTGACACAGTTTCCTGAACTGAGCAGGATGATAACATTGTCGCCAACAGCATGAAAGCTTCCTTCTTAAAGACCGCCTTGCCATGCAACTCTTTCAGTGCTTTTTTAACATCAAGCTAAAAATATCCCAAAGATGTATGTTGTCTGAAACGTAGATTTTAGAGGCAATATGGCCTTTGCGAGTCAAACAATGGCCTAAACATAGTTCAGGGTCAAACCCCTAGAAAACAACAAAGCACCCCAATGACCTTTCAACACTCTAGTATCAATTTCCTTATTTTCCTTAGCATTCAYGAACTCACAAAGGTTACCTTAAGAAAACACACTGAGGAGAAAACACAAACTGCTGGACTGTTGGACTACCCCTAAACCACCACCGTTTCTAAAGCAAACAAAAGCAATAATGAAACAATCACAGCATCTGAAAGTGAAACGTACTAACTTCACTGTTCTCTCGCTAGCTCCCAGCTCCTAGCTCCTTCTGGATCTGCATATTACGGTCCAAAGTTAAACAGAGCCAGCCAATCATTTCACAGCTGAGACATCTCTCCATCTGCAGTAGTCCCATTTCCCGGCCTGGGCACATCACACAGACGGCTGATTGTGAAAGATGATGCACTCACACGGACTCCGTTAACAGGTTCTCCAAAGCCCACATGCTTAAGCCTATAATTTAATTGCAGTGGCATTCCAGAGGTACAGTAATGGAGTGTGCCAGTACATCCTTGTCTTGCATGTAGCATGGGAATGTCTGCTGCTCAGGGCTTGTATTCACAAAATAAATCTAGGATCAGGTCACTCCTGTCCATGTAATGTTAATCATAATAATCTAAAAGGGAAAACTGATCCTAAATCAGCACTCCTACTCTGAGTTGGAGTGTGAGCGGCAGATGTACGGGGCGATAGTCATTTAGACAGGTTACCTTGGAGTTCTTGGGCACAGGGATTATGGCGGTCTACTTGAAACATGTAGGTTCACACTGTCCTCTCCCACCTGGAATAGAGGAACACCTACAGTGCTTTCAGAAAGTATTCACACCCCTTGACTTTGTTGTTGTGGTACAGCCTGAATTTAAAATTGATTACATTGAGATGTGTCACTGGCCTACACACAATACCCCATCATATCAAAGTGAAATTATGTTTTTAGACATTTTTACAGGTAGTGGGTGTTGGCTCCCTCTCCAGAGCCTGACGAATGTCCACATCTACGTCCCAGACCACAGGGGCTACAACTCGAGAGGAAGGGACGATGGGTGCATTCAGGACCCTCTATGGAATCGTAGAGACTGGACAGGCCATCGGCTTTGGTGTTATTTGAAACTGGGCTATAGGTCAGCGTGAAGTCAAATCTCGTAAAGAAAAGGGCCCACCTTGCTTGGCACGGATTCAGCCTCCTCGCAGTCCGTATGTTCTCCAGGTTCCGATGGTCGGTGAGGATGATGAATGGGTCCTTGGCACCCTCCAGCCTGTGTCTCCACTCTTCTAATGCCAACTTCCCCGCCAGGAGCTCTCGATCACCGACGTCGTAATTCCTCTCTGCAGGGGACAGCTTCTTAGAGTAATACGCACATGGATACAATTTTTGTGGATTTCCTTGTTGTTGAGACAGAACTGCCACCACCTCTGAAGCATCCACCTCCACCACAAAGGGTATTGTGGGATCTGGTTATTTGAGCAACGGGGCGGAGGTGAAATGTCCCTTCAGTAGGCGGAAGGCCTCGTCAGCTGCTGGACTCCACAGCAACTTATGGGGACCACCCTTGAGGAGAGAGGTGAGAGGAGCGGCAGTAGAGTTAAAGTTCCTGATGAAAYGGCGGTAGAAGTTGGCAAACCCCAAAAACCATTGCAACCCCTTTATGGTGGTTGGGACTGGCCATGACCTGAACGCATCTACCTTCTTGACGTCCATCTTYACTCCTTGCAGGCTGATTTGGTAACCTAGAAAGGAGACAGACTCCTAATGAAACTGGCACTTCTCTGCCTTGACAAACATTTGGTTAGCCAGGAGGCATTCCAGAACTACTCGGCTGTGAGCGATGTGATCCTCCAAGGTTGCCGAGTACACCAGGATGCCGTCGATATACACGACCACCTGGTGTCCGAGCATGTCCCGGAACACCTCGTTGAAGAATGCCTGGAACACTGACGGAGCATTGGCTAAGCCAAATGGCATCAGTTAAAAGCTGTCTTTCATTCATCCCCCTCCCGAATGCAGATGAGATTGTATGCACTCCGCAGGTCCAATTTGGTAAAAGAACTGGGCCCCGCGGAGGTGTTCGATGGCTGCCGGCACCAACGTGAGAGGGTAACGGTATTTGGTGGTGATCTCATTAAGTCCTCCTCAATCAATACACGGGCGTAACCCTCCACCCTTCTTGACATAGGAGAGGTGGACGTGCGGATGAAACCATGTTGGAGTGCCTCATGGATGTACTCCTCCATGGCCTTGGTTTCAGCCACCGACAGAGGGTAGATGCGTGGTCCTGGTATCCCCCTGGGATGTTGGGCTGAAAGGCAACCACAGGACTTTCAACCGACGTAGAACCACAGGGGACGGGAAAGCATGTCCTCCGGCATTCGGGTGCCCAGTCCGTAATTTCATCCTTGAATCAGAAATGCCCTAAACTAAATTGTTTTTCTGGTTTGTCCTCTCTCGAGTTATGGCGAAGGTGACCACAGATGTTGTCTAGAATGGAAGGGATAATTTGACCAAGAACAGTGTGGTCAAATTGAAGTGATGGCGACCATGGCATTCAATATGGTCCTTGACCATATTGTCTGAGCCAGCAAACTGTACACAGCATCCAGTCGAAGCTATCAACTGCCTTTTCTCTCAGGAGTGCGACATGAGTCCACATGGAGTGAGCATGGAGAGAGATCCTGTCTAAACTTCTCTCATGCTGCTGGTGTACTGGTAGGAAAATAGACAAGACATAATGGACTGGAAAGGACGTGGCGGCTCAGGTGAGAGGCATTATCAAGGGCCATCCACTTTGAACATGCGCCATTGAGAGGACGAACTCAAACACTATCTGAAGAAGAACATGAAGAAACTCCAGAATGATGAGTGCCGGAAGGGAGGAGGGTGGTCAACTGTGCCCGTAATTTATTTAGGCTTATCCAAAATGGTTTATTTGGGTTATCAGGTTGATTGTGGAGGTCTGAACACTGCAAAATGTATAGTAATTTAGAAGAACAATGGATTGAGATACCAATCTGTCATTACCGCAAATGGGGCAGTGATGAAACATTTTTTATATATATTTTTTAATTTATTTAACCTTTATTTAACAAATTCTTATTTACAATGACGGCCTACCCCGGCCAAACCCTAACCCGGACAACGCTGGGCCAATTCTGTGCCGCCCTATGGGACTCCCAGTCACGGCCGGTTGTGATACAGCCTGGAACCGAACCAAATACAACTTCTCTGTATATACGAGAACTAACGGGACTGCCCCGGGTAGAGCTCCTGATCGACATGTGTACTTGGTGCATTGAGTTGGTTGGAACCTCTCCAGCGCGCTGATAATGAAGAATGATTCATTTAAGATTGACTTTGAGTGTCCCTGTGTAGAATTTCCACTACACCAGTTACAGAGTTTAATGGCTGTGATAAGAGAAAACTGAAAATGGATCACGACAGTTGTAGGCCTGATCAAGACAATGATGAGATAGTGTGGTGCCAAGTCAACAACTTCTCCCTCATCGTCAGCAAGGCAAAGTAGCTGATCGTGGACTACAGGAAATTAAGGGATGAGCACGTCCCCATCTACATCGATGGGGCTGTAATGGAGCGGGTCGAGAGCTTCATGTTCCTCGGTGTCCACATCACCAATGATTTAACATGGTCCACACACACAAACACAGTCGTGAAGAAGGCACGACAATGCCTCTTCACACTCAGGACGCTGAAAAGATTTGACATGGGCCCTCAGGTCCTCAAATRGTTATACAGCTGCACCATTGAGAGCATCTTGACTGGTTGCATCACCGCTTGGTATGGCAACTGCTTGGCATACAACCACAACGTGCTATAGAGGGTAGAGCATATGGCCCAGCACATCACTGGGGCCGAGCTCCCTGCCATCCAGGACCTCTATACCAGCCGGTGTCAGAGGAAGGCCCTAAAAATTGGCAAAGACTCCAGCCATCCAAGTCATAGACTGTTCTCTCTGCTACTGCATGGCAAGGCGGTACCGATGCGTTAAGTCTGGAACCAACAGGACCCTGAACAGCTTCTACCCCCAAGCCATAAAACTGCTAAACAGTTAACCAAATAGCTACCCAGACTATCTGCATTGAACCTATTTGCACTAACTCTTTTGACTCCTCACATATTCTGCTGCTACTGTTTGTTATCTATCCTGTTGCCTAGTCACTTTACCCTTACCTATATGTGCATATTACCCCAATTACCTTATACCCCTGCACGTCGACTCGGTACTGGTACCCCATGTATATAGGCAGGTTATCGTTACTCATTGTGTAGTTATTATCTTCGTGTTGTAATATTTTGTATTTAATTTTTTATGTTTCTCTGTGCATTGTTGGGAATGGCCCGTAAGTAAGCATTTCACTGTTAGTCTACACCTGTTGTTTACAACGCATGTGACAAATAACATTTGATTTGAAMCCACTTGCTGGGAACTGTAACGTGGCTGTTACGCTCGTCGTTGTAAGGAAGAGTGGACCAAAGCGCAGCGTGGAAAGTGTTCATGATCTTTATTGTCAAGAATCACTCAAACAAAAATAACGAATACAAAAACAAACAGTTCTGTCAGGTAACAGAGACTAAACAGAAAATAACTACCCACAAAACACAGGTGGGAAAAAGGCTACCTAAGTATGATTCCCAATCAGAGACAACGATAGACAGCTGCCTCTGATTGGGAACCACACTCGGCCRAAAACAAAGAAATAGGAAACATAGAATGCCCACCCTAATCACACCTAACCAAATAGAGAAATAAAACGTCTCTCTAAGGTCAGGGCGTGACAGTGGCTCATATAGCACAAGGATCTYTACAATATACAAGTCTGTCATGGAGAAAATATCAATTCACATGTCAGGCTTGCTTTCAAATCCCAAGCCTCTGTGTTTAATCCAGTTATTTTCCAAAGATGCAGGCATGGCAAAATGCAGTCTCGGGAAAATTACTGAAATGGGCCCATTAGTGGACATCAAGCCACTACAGTGCTAATCATCGCCACATAAACACCAGTACATGTCTACTAAGAGCTCATGCCTACTCACCTGACTACACACTATGGTCCCATCCCAAATGGCACCCTTTTCCCTATATAGTGCACTACTTTTGAACAGAGCCCTACAGGACCCGGTCAAAAGTAGTGCACAATAAAAGGAATAGGGTGCTATTTGGAACTCATTCAGAATGCATCTCAGAGTATAATTGGGAAAGTATACTTTTTCACAATGGAACCAGAAAAATAAAGATCCAGTAACAAGCTATAAAGCACATGCTTTGCACATTATATTGAAGTCAACAATACTTCCAAAATTATCTTGATCCTGACCTGAAAACATATAGCTACTCTTCATGGATTTTTTTGTCTAATAAACCTGATGTAAAAGTCTCTTTTCTCATTCAGTGGTCATGTGTACAGCTTGATGAGCAGTTTATCATCTTGGCCTGATAATCAAGCTTTACAGAGGAGCTGTTAGCAGGCTGTGAAACCCTCTGTAATGAGGGCGAAGGACGTTAGGCTGTTTAGCACGTCACATAAACCTTCATTGTTGGGGCTTCCGTACAGCGCGAGGGTAAGGAAGCCATTGCTTATTCAATTCATTATTCTATCGAATGGTTGGGGGAACAAACAT
The DNA here is from genome assembly GCF_002910315.2 of Salvelinus sp. IW2-2015. NCBI lineage: Eukaryota > Metazoa > Chordata > Actinopteri > Salmoniformes > Salmonidae > Salvelinus > Salvelinus sp. IW2-2015. Next base: position 16,170,845 of record NC_036871.1, read on the forward strand.
GTCCGTCATAAAAGCTTCAACAAAATGATGCCTGTTATCCCATTTTGGCAGCGCCGTGGGTAACACAAGAAGACATAAGGGTAGCAACAGGGGGGAGAGAAGGGTGTAGACCCCTGATGAGTCCGATGTTCTGTCGACATAAATTACAATTATTTCCGGCTGGATCGTTTTGGAGTGCCACTTAGCATCAGTCTGTCCAAATGGCACGCAAATGGCCACCTGACATGGCTTGCGTCCAAAATTGCACCCTTTTCCCTATATAGTCCACTACTTTTGACCAGGGCCCATTACACTATGTAGGGAATGGGGTGTTATTTGGGACACAGCCTGATCCCGGAACTGACTGGAAAGGATGGACAAGCATCACTAGTTCTTATAATAACCCTCCAGTTTTCTTACATCCCTGTTAGGTTAACTCTGTGGGGAACTCATCTGAATGATAAACAGTGTTCTTTGGTATCTAATCAATGACCCAGATCCACAGCTTCAATTGGAAGGAGTCACATGTAGGCAGTCATACAGGAATGAAACATGAAACATGCAGGACTTGTGGCATGGATTTTGCATAAAACCACCATCACTTGAAAGTAATGATAGAAATGGTTTTAAACCAGGTCATGTCAGTCCAACAGAATTAAGAGGTAAAATACTCATGTTTACAACAGGATTAGTCTCTAGGATTTGTAAGAGTAAAAGGCAGCAGAGCACTATGCTATGATAATGTCATGTGCAAAGAAGGAGAACATAGAGCCACTCTTACCTCGATACAAGTAATTAAACACTCACTTTATTCCAGGTATTAAGAGAGGCCACAGCACGACACATTTGCATAATCTGTTGAAGCATTGCAATGCAGTATGACATCAGCTAATGGCCATTTCAAATACAAAGGAACCAATTTATCAGCGCTACACGTTTATTTAATGAACACAAAAACAAGGGAAATATTGTAGCAAATGGTTGAAAAGCTGTGTCTGAATCAAGTTATATCACTGCAGTCTTTTGGTGGCAGAAGACTCTAAAAAGAAAAGGTTCCTTGAGTATCCTTTATGGGTCCTTCAAATTGAAACTGCGGGGGAACCCTTATAAATTCTTCTTTAATGGATCCTCAAATAACCCCGGCCAATATTATTATTATGAAAAGTAATAATACGCATAACAATAACACAAATAACACAATATTTTAGTTCTCAGTGTTTATTATGATTTTAGTGGCAAAGCAGAATAAAAAATGTAAATATGAGGGAAACTCCCAGTAGAGCCCCAAGTCCAATGGGTTTATCCTCTGGCGTGTTGATGTTAATGTGTTGATGTTCTCCGTATCCACAGCCAGAATGGTTTTGCAGTGCATGGTGATCAAACAGGTTTCCTGCCTACATGTGACTTCTTCCAATTGAAGATGTGGATCTGGGTCATTGATTAGATACCAAAGAACACAGAGGTGTCGGGAGAGTGAAGTCTGTGAATCCCCCCCAAAATAGTAATTATACAGATGATTAACAAAACGTGCACACGACAGTATTCATACCTTGGTTTTGTGGTGAATGTGAATGAAAAAAACTGTTTTGATAATGTTTTTTATAAACATACCTTGTCCATAATGTAAAGGCCTGTGGGATATTCATTAAAAAGGTAAGGGAGGAGGATGGTAAATGTGATCTGCATTACATACCAATACCAATTGACATACCTTTATATGCCTCCTCGTTTATATACCTGCAGACAAAGACACAAAAGTGAGCAGTTCAGTCATCTGCACCCAATACAGCTAGCCTTCAACATATTCTTATAGCCTACATAGCCTTACCTCTTTGTTGATTGTTAACCATTGAATTGTGTCCATGTTCTATTTTAGAAAGATTTGCACACATATGAAAAGATAAATGGTATCATCATAAAACAATATACATTTAGATCATACAAGGGACAAACCTTACCTTAAACTGAGGAGATCTTTACATTTTCAGTTCAGTGCCTGCACCTGCTGTCCTTTCAAATTCAAATACAAATGTTTCAGTTGGGCAGTTAGGTTCCTGCAAGAACCCCCACCAACTAAGGAGGTTCCTCTATGAACCCCACCTCTAATGGGGTTCTTGGAAGAACCTTTTGGGGGCCATTTTCAGTGCCAAGAACCATAAGGTTCTTCAAAGAACTTCGAGGATTTTAGAATAACCCTTGTTGAACCCATACTTTTTTGAGTGTAGGTCACAGTTGAAATTGACTTTGTGGAAAAGAAGACAATGGTGATACAGTGTGAGCTCATTGCAGAGTGGCCCTTTTACCATAGCCACTACCCGTCATGTGCTAATGGGTGCCAATGCAAGAGACATTTGATCTGCAACCAGCTAAATGGTCCATGTCTCACACACTATTGACTGGCCAACATGGGAGATGGAGATGTGTGTCAATGGGGCAGTGTTCCCATGGTAGATGGGGTTGGGGTGGAGGAACATGTATATCTTCCCACTGCACATGTATTTTCCCCCACACGGCGAACACAGGGCGATTAATGATTGCCCCCGGGGCATGCAMACGTAGTGACTTCCGGTGCCGACAGAAATGGCCGCCTCGCTTCACGTTCCTAGGAAACTATGCAGTATTTTGTTTTTTTATATGTTATTTCTTACATTGTTACCCAAGGTAATCTTAGGTTTTATTACATACAGTCGGGAGGAACTATTGGATATAAGAGCAACGACAACTCACCAACATTACGACCAGGAATAAGACTTTCCCGAAGCGGATCCTCTGTTTGGCCTACCACCCAGGACAATGGATCGGATCCCAGCCGGCGACCCAAAACAACGGCGCCATAGAAGGGGCAGACGGAGCGGTCTTCTGGTCAGGCTCCGTAGATGGGCACATCGCGCACCGCTCCCGAGCATACTACTCGCCAATGTCCAGTCCAGTCAGTCCAAGGTAGACGAAATCCGAGCAAGGGTATCATTCCAGAGAGACATCTGAGACTGTAACGTTCTTTGTTTCACGGAAACATGGCTCACTCGAGACACACTATCTGAGTCGGTACAGCCACCTGGCTTCTTCACACATCGCGCCGACAGAAACAAGCATCTCTCTGGTAAGAAGAAGGGCGGGGGTGTATGCCTTATGATTAACGAGACGTGGTGTGATCATAACAACATACAGGAACTCAAGTCCATTTTGTTCACCTGATCTAGAATTCCTCACAATCAAATGCCGACCGCATTATCTACCAAGAGAATTCTCTTCGATCATAATCACAGTCGTGTATATTCCCCCCCAAGCAGACACATCGACGGCCCTGAAATAACTTCATTGGACTCTATGTAAACTGGAAACCACATATCCTGAGGCTGCATTTATTGTAGCCGGGGATTTTAACAAGGCTAATCTGAAAACAAGGCTCCCCAAATTCTATCAGCATATCGATTGTGCTACCAGGGCTGGCAAAACCCTAGACCACTGTCATTCTAACTTACGCGACGCATATAAGGCCCTCCCCCGCCCTCCCTTCGGAAAAGCTGACCATAACTCCATTTTGTTGCTCCCAGCCTATAGACAGAAACTAAAACAGGAAGCACCTGCGCTCAGGTCTGTTCAACGCTGGTCCGACCAATCGGATTCCACGCTTCAAGACTGCTTCGATCACGTGGACTGGGATATGTTCCGCATTGCGGCGAACAACAACATTAACGAATACGCTGATTCGTTGTGCGAGTTTATTAACAAGTGCATCGGTGATGTTGTACCCACAGCGTCTATTAAAACATTCCCCAACCAGAAACCGTGGATTGATGGCAGCATTCGCACAAAACTGAACTTGCGAACCACTGCTTTTAATCAGGGCAAGGTGACCGGAAACATGACCGAATACAAACAGTGTAGCTATTCCCTCCGCAAGGCAATCAAACAAGCTAAGCGTCAGTACAGAGACAAAGTGGAGTCGCAATTCAACGGAGGTATGTGGCAGGGTCTACAGTCAATCACGGACTACAAAAGAAAAACCAGCCCCGTCGCGGGTCACGATGCCTTGCTCCCAGACAGACTAAACAACTTTTTTAGTCGCTTTGAGGACAATACTGACACGGTCCGCTACCAAAACCTGCGGGCTGTCCTTCACTGTAGCCAATGTGAGTAAAACATTTAAACGTGTTAACCCTTGCAAGGCTGCAGGCCCAGACGGCATCCCCGGCCGCATCCTCAGAGCATGCACAGACCAGCTGGCTGGTGTGTTTACAGACATATTCAATCAATCCTTATCCCAGTCTGCTGTCCCCGAACCAAGAAAGCTAAGGTAACTGAGCTAAATGACTACCGTCCTGTAGCACTCACTTCCGTCATCATGAAGTTCTTTGAGAGACTAGTCAAGGACCATTTTTTTTATTTATTTTACCTTTATTTAACTAGGCAAGTCAGTTAAGAACAAATTCTTATTTTCAATGACGGCCTAGGAACAGTGGGTTAACTGCCTGTTCAGGGGCAGAACGACAGATTTGTACCTTGTCAGCTCGGGGATTTGAACTTGCAACCTTTCGATTACTAGTCCAACGCTCTAACCACTAGGCTACCCTGCCGCCCCTTCACCTCCATATCACCATATCACCTCCACCCTACCTGACACCCCAGACCCACTCCAATTTGCTTACCGCCCCAATAGGTCCACAGACGACGCAATCGCAATCACACTGCACACTGCCCTAACCCATCTGGACAAGAGGAATACCTATGTAAGAATGCTGTTCATTGATTACAGCTCAGCATTTAACACCATAGTACCCTCCAAACTCGTCATTAAGCTTGAGACCCTGGGTCTCGACCCCGCCCTGTGCAACTGGGTCCTGGACTTCCTGACGGGCCAGCCCCAGGTGGTGAGAGTAAGTAACAACATCTCCACCCCGGTGATCCTCAACACTGGGTCCCCACAAGGGTGCGTTCTCAGCCCTCTCCTGTACTCCCTGTTCACCCACGACTGCGTGGCCAATCATCAAGTTTGCAGACGACACTACAGTGGTAGGCTTGATTAGCAACAACGACGAGACGGCCTACAGGGAGGAGGTGAGGGCCCTCGGAGTGTGGTGTCAGGAAAATAACCTCACACTCAATGTCAACAATACAAAGGAGATGATCGTGGACTTCAGGAAACAGCAGAGGGAGCAGCCCCCTATCTACATTGACGGGACAGTAGTGGAGAGGGTGGAGAGTTATAAGTTTCTCGGCATATCAAAACAAATCAAATTTATTTCTATAGCCCTTCTTACATCAGCTGATATCCCATACACATCACGGACAAACTGAAATGGTCCACCCACACAGACAGCGTGGTGAAGAAGGTGCAGCAGCGCCTCTTCAACCTCAGGAGGCTGAAGAAATTTGGCTTGTCACCAAAAACACTCACAAACTTTTACAGATGCACAATCGAGAGCATCCTGCCGKGCTGTATCTCCGCCTGGTACGGCAGCTGCTCCGCCCATAACCGGAAGGCTCTCCAGAGGGTAGTGAGGTCTGCACAACGCATCACCGGGTGCAAACTACCTGCCCTCCAGGACACCTACACCACCCGATGTCACAGGAAGGCCGAAAAGATCATCAAGGACAAAAACCACCCGTGCCACTGCCTGTTCACTCCGCTATCATCCAGAAGGCGAGGTCAGTACAGGTGCATCAAAGCGAGGACCGAGAGACTGAAAAACAGCTTGTATCTCAAGGCCATCAGACTGTTAAACAGCCATCACTAACATTGAGTGGCTGCTGCCAAACATACTGACTCAAATCCAGCCACTTTAATAATGGAAAAATTGATGTAATCAATTTATCACTAGCCACTTTATATAACGTTTACATACCCTACATTACTCATCTCATATGTATATACTGTACGCTATACCATCTACTGCATCTTGCCATCTTGATGTAATTAAATGTATCACTAGCCACTTTAAACAATGCCACTTCATATAATGTTTTCATACCCTACATTACTCATCTCATATGTATATACTGTACTCTATACCATCTACTGCATCTTGCCATCTTGATGTAATGTTTCACTAGCCAACCTGTTTGGGATAGGGGGCATCATTTTCACTTTTGCATGAAATTCRTGCCCAGAGTAAACTGCCTGCTACTCTGTCCCAGATGCTAATATATGCATATTATTAGTAGTATTGGATAAAAAACACTCTGAAGTTTCTAAAACAGTTTGAATGATGTCTGTGAGTATAACAGAACTCATATGGCAGGCGAAAACCTGAGAAAAATCCAACCAGGAAGTGGGAAATCTGAGGTTTTTAGTTTTTCAAAGCTTGGCCTACCGAATACACAGTGTCTATGGGGTTAAGTTGCACTTCCTAAGGCTTCCACTAGATGTCAACCGTCTTTAGAAACGTGTTTCAGGCTTCTGCTATAAAGGAGGGGGGRATGGGAGCTGAATGAGTCATGGGTCTGACTCTCGTTCCAGTGCTTTGCTACAGACAATGGAATTCTCCGGTTGGAACATTATTGATGATTTATGTTAAAAACATCCTAAAGATTGATTCCATACATCGTTTGATATGTTTCTACGACCTGTAACGGAACTTTTTGAGTTTTTGTCTGGACGTAGTGATAATGAAGATGGATTACTGGGCTGAACACGCTAACAACGAGTGCCTATTTGGACATAAATGATGGACTTTATGGAACTTTATGGAACAAATCAGTCATTTATTGTCGAACTGGAATTCCTGGGAGTGCATTCTGATGAAGATCATCAAAGGTAAGTGAATATTTATCATGTTATTTCTAATTTCTGTTGACTCCAACATGGTGGATATTTCTCTGGCTGGATTGGGCTCTGAGCGCCATACTCAGATTATGCTTTTTCCTTAAAGTCTTTTTGAAATCTGACACAGCGGTTGCATTAAGGAGAAGTCTATCTTTAATTCTGTGAAAAACACTTGTATCTTTGATCAATGTTTATTATGAGTATTTCTGTGATTTCTGTGGCTATCTGCAAAATCACCGGATGTTTTGGAATCAAAACATTACTGCACGTAACGCGCCAATGTAAACTGAGATCTTTGGATATAAATATGCACATTATCGAACAAAACATACATGTATTGTGTAACATGATGTCCTATGAGTGTCATCTGATGAAGATCATCAAAGGTTAGTGACTCATTTGATCTATATTTCTGGTTTTTGTGACTCCTATCTTTGGCTGGAAAAATGGCTGTGTGTTTTTTCGACTTGGCTCTGAACTAACATAATCATATGTTGTGCATTCACTGTAAAGCCTTTTTGAAATCGGACACGATGGGTAGATTAACAAGATGTTTATCTTTCATTTGCTGCATTGGACTTGTTAATGTGTGAAAGTAACATATTTCCCCAAAATATTTTTGAATTTCCTGCGCTGCCTTTTCAGCGGAATGTTGTCGAGGGGTTCCGCTAGCGGAACGCCTGCGCTAGAAAGGTTAAACAATGCCGCTTTATATGTTTACATACCCTACATTACTCATCTCATATGTATATACTGTACTCTATACCATCTACTGCATCTTGCCTATGCCGTTCGGCCATCACTCATTCATTTATTTTTTATGTACATATTCGTATTCATTCCTTTACACTTGTGTGTATAAGGTAGTTGTTGTGGAATTGTTAGGTTATATTACTTGTTAGATATTACTGCATGGTTGGAACTAGAAGCACAAGCATTTCGCTACACTTGCATTAACATCTGCTAACCATGTGTGTGACAAATACATTTGATTTGATTTGATTTAGAGTAAAAGCAGGTTGGATGACAAATTCTAACTTGGTTGTCAGTCATCATTCATAACATTACCTGATGTTGAAGTTCATGCCTGTGTGAACAAGAGTCCCAGTACCTCTTGATTGGTTTAAATCAGCTTAGAAACCAGGCATTACACTGTGGCTACACTCACTCACCCAGCCAGGGATTCATGTGGCAATTTCATTAGTCAGCTAATGTTCTGGCTTGGTGTGTTTCCATATGGAACCATCTGAAAGAAGCCATTGGTTTTGTTTTCTGCATGGGAAAAATGAACAGCTTGTCTTCTGAGTTAGCGTTGAGCTAATTTGGACCTCCACGCCTTTTCATAAACAATAGGAACGATTGTTTACTTCGATTCAACCCATCCTTGTCGTCATGCCAACTCCTGTGTTTCATCCGAGTCAGCCTTTGTGTTGTGAAGCGTTGGCGAATATGCTTCTTGAAAAGTAAAGGTGGAAACTGCAGCTTCAAACAGTGTACCTCTGTGTCTGCTGGTGTGTGATGGGTTTGAACTGCAAAACCGGGTAACAGATTGCACATCACAGAGGTGACGTTCAGACTGGGTGTGTGGTGCCTTCATCTTTCAGGATGCTCGGCTCTAAAGTGTTCCTCACCGGAGGACTCAAACATTTATCTTTTGTAAGAGACAAAAAGGCAGTGTTGAAGTTCTTGTTTATCTGCCTCTGTGGCAGTATGCTTTAACTTTGTTGTTACTGTACATAACGTTGTTTTTTGTTTGTCATGATTTGACCTCGTGTCATTTCTCTAAGAGGGACTTCCATGCAGTGAGTCAGTGGGTAGCGTTGAGGTAGACGGATTCATACTAGAACTAGACACAACGTGTCCTATTTAAGTATGTCTTTCTTTATCATCCCCTTGAGAATACCTCCTGTGTAATCTATCACAGACGTGTTCATTAGTCAGTGTGCACGGAACATTCAGAAGACATCTCTCACCTGGGAAATGGTATTAACTGCAGCATCAGTGTGCCATATGCTTGGATCAGGGGAAGGAGAGGAGCAATTAAAACACTTTTGATCAGTATCTTTGTTCACCTCAAGGTAAACCAGCCATGGGCAGAGTCTTATGATGGTGTGTTGAACATGTTGTATTACATGTCTTCTTACCCAGTGCTTTATCCTTTGCCTTTTTTTACACCCAGAGAGAGTAAATGTCAATGACTTCTTTCAATATGAATATTCCGGGCCTTGGAAAATAGCTGTTATCAACAGTTGTCATGGAAACACACATTCATGTCAGAGTAAGAAAAATAGATATATTCCGCCATTGGCGTTTAATACTTTGCATCTAGCAAATTCTGTTTAAATGTTTTCTTTTAAAACCCCCCTTTTTTCAATGTTCAACCACACATTGAATTAGAGATTCCATCATCCCCCAACTGTGCATTCTGCTGTTTAGGAAATGAGAGAGAGGACATTAAACTGATGTTCTGCCACGGGGATCTGTCTGCATCCCCAAATAGTACCCTACTCCCTGCTACTGTAAATACAGGTAGTGGGTCCTGGTCAAAGTAGTGCATTAAATAGGGAATAGGGTGCAATTTGGAACGCAGACCTGATCAAATGGGTTTTGGCTGCAGCAGGATTCAGATTCCTTTTTTATGCAGCGGTTGGATGGGAGTCCGTGCACAGCACCACAGGTGGGGACGGTCCAACAGCCTGCATCAGTTTCTCTATTCCAGTAAGCCATTATGTGGCCTCTGGCTTCACTTACTCCTACTTTTATGCTTAACCAGATCCAAAATGGCTTCTCTGTGTTTCAATAGAAGCACCCACTTTTCCTTCAGAGAGGGGGCTCAGGACAGGTGCATGATGCATCTCTGGGTTTGGTCCTGAGTTGAGATGGATGTAAAGGGCATCCTATAACATTTATTCAACAGCGCATTGAGGGAATCACAATGTACCTGCAACACAAAGAAGAGTAGCCGTCATACACATAATCCATTGTGCAGTTCATATCTACTGTATCTATTTTGTGACCTCTCATTCTATTCACAGATTAGGCAAACCTGTAGGGACCCCTGGTTTACTTTCAGCCGTGTGCAGCACAATTCAGAACGTTTATACTGCTTGCCTCTTGCTTTTGTGGTTATTTGTTCCATAGAGAGCCTCACAAAGTAGTGTCATTAATCACAAAGTACAACTTACCCTGAAGTTACAGATGTAGGATCTTAATTTGAGCCAGTTTGCTACTTAATGGAATTTATTTGTCTGACATTTTAATGTGGAAATTAAAACATTAGAAGCTTTTTTTAAACCTTGAATACGCTATAAGATTGCATTTCCTACTGTGCGGGAAAATTCTCAGCAACAAAATATTGATCAAATTAAGATCCTACATCTGTACTGAAAAGGCTCCAATTTACAGTTTGAACACAGGGAAAGTTTGCCCAAGTTTTTTCAGTGTAATTATTCTGTTTTTGCTAAGATGAGCGTCTTTTACTGTAATTTAGGTTAGCTCAACACAGTATGAGCTCGTTCATTTGACATTCTCTCATAAAAGTGAATTGAAATAGAATGGCTTGGCTGTAATTGAACTGCTTGGCTGTATTTGGGGTCTTCTAATACATATTATGAGAATCGATGATAGTCCCTCTGTGACGTATTGTGCTCGAGTTAAGGGTGCTCAGGGTTCCAGTAATGACATTGAGACCTTGAGCTATGACATCATACAGCATACGGTGGCCAAACACTACTGCCACACATGCTTGTTTAGTGTTCCTGTGTGAGATCATATTGCTATTTCAGACAGAGTTTGCAACCAGTCCAAGCTGTATTTCTTCCCATTCTAGTCTTTCATAATCATACAGCCCATGATTGTCTAAATTCACATTGTCTGTATGCACATTCACACACTTCAAACCTGATGCCTTACAACGTAACAAATCCTTACTTTTCATCAGAGATTGCTTGCCAATAATGAAAACGATTAAGTGGGACTAAATGAAGCCATAATAACTAATGATGCTGCCACTTTATCGCCTTTATATTCTACAAAGCGGTTTTGAATCCGTCGCTTAGCCACATGATCACACTGTCAGCCCATTGTTTAGGAGAGAAATGAGATATCCTCTTTCACTGAACTGTTGTTCTACGCTGAGACATAGACATATGCTGGGCTGGGCAGTGGTGGAGAAAAGAAAATATTGGGGCGTATGTTTTGCTTTAAATACCATTATTTTTGTTTACAATGCTAAGAATTCTCTCTAATTCTCTCAATGCTAAGAATGTTCTCGACTTCAGAAGTTTCACTTAATATCAATAGCACAAAAGTACCTCGATCACTAGAGGATTGCACCATGTAATAACACTATGACCCTATTAGAGGTGTTTAACAAGCAGTGAACTTCATGCAGCGGTACTATGTTGCCATTTGAACATGATCCATTAACCTGCCCGAATATGTTCTGTTCACTGTTCCACGAATGTCCTGCAAAATCGTTCCTTTGTCCCACATTTGGGCTTTTTAGATGTGGTCACCCTAATTCTACCAGTGGGAACATTGCTACAGCAACATGATAACACCATCTATTCACATGTGAGGAGAATAACATAATTTGAACCACACATGTGAACTTGGCAATTCCACGTGTGAAAGTGAGATTTTAACAGGTAGAGGTTTGTTTTACATGTGAGATGGCAAATTGGATTTTCACATGTGAAAAACAATAAAATGTAAAAAGCCAATTTGCAGTTTCATATTTGAAAAACGTTCACCTGAGTATATCACTTTCAAATGTGGAATTGCAAGTTCACGTGAAAAACAATCACGTGTATGTTTTATACGTACAGTATGAAACTGAAAATGTGATTTTCATATGTGAATGTTTTTAACGTGTGAACCCACAATTCACATACGAGGTCAAAACGTGATTCTCCTCACACGTGAAAAGGTGGTACATGTGAAGACATGTGAACTCTGAATTTAATACATGTGAAAATATGGTTTCATGTGTGAAATGTAAGCTCAACATGTGAAAACAGCTATTTCACATGTGAAAATGTTTCACATGTTGAGCTTAAATTTCACACTTGAAGCAATATTTTCACGTATTACATTTAGAGTTGACATGTTAACACCAAATTTGCCATGTTTTTTTTATAGGGGTATGTTCCTAGAGGTGTTCTCCATGGGGATCTGGATCATCATTCAGGTTACATTGAATCAGGACACTTTCTGATGTTAGACTTGGTTAGGCAGAATGTGACACACATGCGCACGCGCACTCAAACGCACACGCGCACACACATACACACACTGTTAGGCAGAATGTGAACTTCTCCCCCTTCATGGTGTGAGCACTGTCCCCAATTAGAAACAGAAAAAAATGTATCTTAGCTAGTGTAATGTTTGCTGGTTTGTGTAACTGTCCTTCTGGTTGATGAACTTCCGGCGCCGAAAAGAGATGGCCGCCTCGCTTCGCGTTCCTTGGAAAATATGCAGTTTTTGTTTTTTATGTGTTATTTCTTACATCGGTACCCCAGGTAATCTTAGGTTTCATTACATACAGTCGGGAGGAATACTGAATATACGATTAACGTCAACTCATCATCGTTCCTACCAGGAATATGACTTTCCCGAAACGGATCCAGTGTTTTGCCTTCCACCCAATACAATGGATCTGATCCAGCCGGCGACCCTGTGCGACGCCGAAAAAGGGGCAAACGAGGCGTCTCGTGGTCAGGCTTCGGAGACGGGCACATCGCGCTCCACTCCTTAGCATACTACTCGCCAATGTCCAGTCTCTTGACAATAAGGTTGATGAAATCCGAGCACGGGTAGCATTCCAGAGAGACATCAGGGATTGCAACGTGCTCTGCTTCACGGAAACATGGCTAAACAAGGGACGCTAACGGAGTCGGTGCAGCCAGCTGGTTTCTTCATGCATCGCGCCGACAGAAACAAACATCTTTCCGGTAAGAAGAGGGCGGGGGGGTATGCCTTATGATTAACGAGAAGTGGTGTGATCATCATAACAACACACAGGAACTCAAGTCATTCTGTTCACCTGATCTAGAACTCCTCACAATCAAATGTCGACCGCAATATCTACCAAGGGAATTCTCTTCAATCATAATCACAGCCGTATATATTCCCCCCAAGCAGACACATCGATGGCCCTGAACGAACTTTATCTGACTCTTTGTAAACTGGAAACCACACACCCTGAGGCTGCATTCATCGTAGCTGGGGATTTTAACAAGGCTAATCTAAAAACAAAACTCCCTAAATTCTATCAGCATATCGATTGTGCTACCAGGGCTGGAAAAACCCTAGATCATTGTTATACTAATTTCCGCGACGCATATAAGGCCCTCCCCCCCCCCCTTTTCGGAAAAGCTGACCACGACTCCATTTTGTTGATTCCAGCCTACAAACAGAAACTCAAACAACAAGCTCCCGCGCTCAGGTCTGTTCAACGCTGGTCCGACCAATCTGAATCCACGCTTCAAGACTGCTTCGATCACGCGGATTGGAATATGTTCCGCATCGCGTCCACAAACAATATTGACGAATATGCTGATCGGTGAGCGAGTTCATTAGGAAGTGCATTGACGATGTCGTACCCACAGCAACGATAAAAACATTCCCAAACCAGAAACCGTGGATTGACGGCAGCATTCGCGTGAAACTGAAAGCGCGAACCACTGCTTTTAACCAGGGCAAGGTGACCGGAAGCATGACCGAATACAAACAGTGTAGCTATTCTCTCCGCAAGGCAATCAAACAGGCTAAGTCCCAGTACAGAGACAAAATCGAGTCGCAATTCAACAGCTCAGACACAAGAGGTATGTGCAGGGTCTACAGTCAATCACGAGTTACAAAAAGAAAACCAGCCCCGTCGCGGACCAGGATGTCTTGCTCCCAGACAGGCTAAACAACTTTTTTTGCCCGCTTTGAGGACAATACAGTGCCACTGACACGGCCCCCTACCAAAACCTGCGGGCTCTCCTTCACTGCAGCCGAGGTGAGTAAAACTTAAACGTGTTAACCCTCGCAAGGCTGCAGGCCCAAACGGCATTCCCAGCCGCGTCCTCAGAGCATGCGCAGACCAGCTGGCTGTGGTGTTTACGGACATATTCAATCAATCCTTATCCCAGTCTGCGTTTCCCACATGCTTCAAGAGGGCCACCATTGTTCCTGTCCCAAGAAAGCTAAGGTAACTGAGCTAAACGACTACCGCCCCGTAGCACTCACTTCCGTCATCATGAAGTGCTTTGAGAGACTAGTCAAGGACCATATCACCTCCACCCTACCGGACACCCTAGACCCACTCCAATTTGCTTACCGACCCAATAGGTCCACAGACGACGCAATCGCAACCACACTGCACACTGCCCTAACCCATCTGGACAAGAGGAATACCCATGTGAGAATGCTGTTCATCGATTACAGCTCAGCATTTAACACCATAGTACCCTCCAAACTCCCATCAAGCTCGAGACCCTGGGTCTCGACCCCGCCCTGTGCAACTGGGTCCTGGACTTCCTGACGGGCCGCCCCCAGGTGGTGAGGTAGGTAACAACATCTCCACCCCGCTGATCCTCAACACTGGGGCCCCACAAGGGTGCGTTCTGAGCCCTCTCCTGTACTCCCTGTTCACCCACCGACTGCGTGGCCATGCACGCCTCCAACTCAATCATCAAGTTTGCGGATGACACTACAGTGGTAGGCTTGATTACCAACAACGACGAGACGGCCTACAGGGAGGAGGTGAGGGCCCTCGGAGTGTGGTGTCAGGAAAATAACCTCACACTCAACGTCAACAAAACAAAGGAGATGATTGTGGACTTCAGGAAACAGCAGAGGGAGCACCCCCTATCCACATCGACGGGTCAGTAGTGGAGAAGTGGAAAGTTTTAAGTTCCTCGGTGTACACATCACGGACAAACTGAATTGGTCCACCCACACAGACAGCGTTGTGAAGAAGGCGCAGCAGCGCCTCTTCAACCTCAGGAGGCTGAAGAAATTCGGCTTGTCACCAAAAGCACTCACAAACTTCTACAGATGCACAATCGAGAGCATCCTGTCGGGCTGTATCACCGCCTGGTACGGCAACTGCTCCCCCACAACCGTAAGGCTCTCCAGAGGGTAGTGAGGTCTGCAGAACGCATCACCAGGGGCAAACTACCTGCCCTCCAGGACACCTACACCACCCGATGTCACAGGAAGGCCATAAAGATCATCAAGGACAACAACCACCCAAGCCACTGCCTGTTCACCCCGCTATCATCCAGAAGGCGAGTCAGTACAGGTGCATCAAAGCAGGACCGAGAGACTGAAAAACAGCTTCTATCTCAAGGCCATCAGACTGTTAACAGCCACCACTAACATTTAGCGGCCGCTGCCAACATACTGACTCAACCCAGCCACTTTAAAAATGGGAATTATGGAAATTATGTAAAAATGTACCACTAGCCACTTTAAACAATGCCACTTAATATAATGTTTACATACCCTACATTACCCATCTCATATGTATATACTGTACTCTATATCATCTACTGCATCTTGCCATCTTTATGTAATACATGTACCACTAGCCACTTTAAACTATGCCACTTTATGTTTACATACCTACAGTACTCATCTCATATGTATATACCGTACTCATACCATCTACTGCATCTGCCATGCCGTTCTGTACCACCACTCATTCATATATCTTTATGTACATATTCTTTATCCTTTACATTGTGTGTGTGTGTAAGGTAGTAGTTGTGGAATTGTTAGGTTGATTACTGTTGGTTATTACTGCATTGTCGGAACTAGAAGCACAAGCATTTCGCTACACTCGCATTAACATCTGCTAACCATGTGTATGTGACTAATAAAATTTGATTTGATTTATTTGATTTGAAGGTTATCTCTTCATTGGTTTTAGGAAAAAGAGGGAGAGAGGGAGGAGTTATGTGTGTGTATACTGTATTGTGTTGTGACATAGCTACTGTGTGTGTGTGTGTGAGTGAGAGAGAGAGAGAGTTAGGGAAAGAGAAAGAAAGAGGGAGAGAAAGAGAGAGAGGTCTCTGAACTATTGAATGTCATATCAGGCTGTGTTCAGACAGAGCAATCTGTATGTGGTGGATTGAACCCATTTAAATTCAGGACGATTGCAGTGTTTCTCAAATCCTTCAGAGGTGAATGAGTTTCTACCCTGCAGACAGGCTTCTGAAGCTGAGACCGACTATGAGTGAGAATAAACGCACAACAAGACACTGCCAGTTCCCTGGGCACTCTCTCTCTCCATCCTCCTTGCTTATCAGTGCAACTTTTACCAGCAGGTTTCAGTTTTACATATGCAATTGCATGATCTCCAAATTTATTCCATGTGCGTTTTTTAAGCCGTTTTGCTTCATTTAATTCCAGAAGCGGTCTATGAAAGTTCATATAGTATCCTGAGATTGAATCAAAGCCCCAGACGTACATACATAATGTAGAACCATTCTCACTCCATATAAAATACATGTAATGCATCTTGTTGTTGTCCATAATCCCAAAGACAATCAGCCCCTGGATGTAAGATCAGTGTCTTATCATCTATTTCATCATCACCGGCTCTGTGTGTTTCTGTGAGATTCCTTAGAACGAGGCCTCTTATTTACTGCTATGACGGATGGCTAGATGGTGTGTATCTGCCTGTGTGTAGATGTAGATGTGCAGTGGATGGTGTGTGATGGTGATGAACCCTAATCATCATGCTCCTCCAGGGATTGTTATCAATGGCTTGCTTCCTGAAACATCTGCTGCATGGTTATCAGTCATCAGATGACCGCAGCAGAAGCCCCATGCAGGAAATGGCTGTACAGCTAGGCTGTAGAATAACAGACTATAACCAAATGGCACCCTATTCCCTATGTAGTGCACTCGTTTTGACCAGAGCCCAGGGCTCTGGACAGAAGTACTGCC
Organism: Salvelinus sp. IW2-2015; assembly: GCF_002910315.2. Classification (NCBI taxonomy): domain Eukaryota; kingdom Metazoa; phylum Chordata; class Actinopteri; order Salmoniformes; family Salmonidae; genus Salvelinus; species Salvelinus sp. IW2-2015. The sequence goes on from NC_036871.1 coordinate 16,187,535, forward strand.
CTATATAGGGAATATGTTGCCATTTTGGACACACCTAAGGCCTCAACAACACCAGACCTTCAGATTTTCAATTACCACAGCATGTAATCATCAGAATCATGCTGAAAGAGACTGTGTTTTCCCCCACATAGTTGTTGAGTATGTTGTAATGTTGAGTATACTAAAACCTATAATCTGCACTGATTGCAGCGCAATGATGCCGTCGGTTATGTTTATAATGGTTAATTTTGACAAATAGTTTGTGGTGGCTGCCTGTGATTATGCCAGATGTTGTCCCTAATCAAGTTGACAAAAACAGGTCACAATGTAAGTGATGAGAGTTTAACGTCCAAGCAGCCACGAGTCCAAACATTGCTAAGTGTCCCATACAGTAGACTGTGTGAAGAAAGTTGCTACCCTGAACCTTTTTTTCATCAGGTTTGTCCCCTGAACTCTAAACCTAGGCTTGTAAAATTTCGGTAACGTTCCCAAAATGTCCAGGTTTTCCAGAAATCCTGGTTGGAAAATTCCTGGAATCAGCATGGAATCAACACAAGCACGAAAACCAGGAATCCTCTACCCTGGATTTCTGGAAACCTGGGAAGGTTAACAGAATTTTGCAACCTTAATACTTCCACATCCACAAAGGCTGCTAACTGAATGGCACCCAGTGTGGTGTTATGCGTAATCCTTCCAGATGCAGCCATGCAGCTTTTTCTGGTGTGAAACTAATGAGTTCTGCTCCACCTCACGTCAGTCTGAGGCTTCTGCTAGGCTTTGAAACCTGTTTACCCTTCTCCCTGATGCCCGGGAGGCCTGGCTTATACCTGCAACACAAATGAAATAGCTGTGTTTGGGAATTACAGGGGCAGGCGGCCAGCGATCAGAGGGGTTAGCTAGCTTGTGTATCAGGGTAAGGAGRAGCAGGCCCAAGCTATTTCAGCCATGCAGCAGCCAGCAGTCGGCCAGAAGAAACCATCTGTAACACATTACATTTTTCCCCACAGAGCTGCTGTTGTGAGTTGGTGTTCACCAGTCTGATAATCAAACAGACATAATTTAATTTTAGTCGTGTTTTTATAAATAAAGCAGAAGACAAGTTTATTTTGGACATCCGGTCGTCTTCTGTTTCTTCTTCTTCTTGAAAAGGTTTCACCAGATTCCAACCAATCAAAGTTAACAAGCTGGGGTAGGCTCTGTCCTGAGACGTTGCCCTATTATTAGTGTGAGTGAGTGAGGTAGCTCCAGCATCCACCTAGCATCTAGCATCAGCTCTGGGACAGGGAGGGAGGAAGTTTGTCTGGACTCTCAGCTAATGGGGGTAAAAGAGTGTGAAATAAGAGTCTTTCACTTCTGGCAGTGCTGGGGATGTTACAGCAGGTACTGGTATGTTCAATTTAAAGCCATACACAGACTAGGTGTTGTTTTGATAGTTATCTTCTTAAAAGTTGTTGGGAACTCCTAACCTAGTCTTCAGTTGTGGAACTTGTGGAACAATATTGATTCCAGGGGCATAATGCAACCCAAACATCTGAGAGGGCACAAAGTATGCGAGGATGGCTGGCGGTAGTCCAGCGGGGGGGCTCTCCCTGTCCATAAATTGGAGAGTTTTGCTCTTTGCTCTATGTTTGTCCGGTACACTTTTATCGAATTCAACCACCAACCCTTTCCTCATTTGTGTTGCTTAACTGGACAGGTGGTGACCTTGATGTACTACGGAAGCTGAGATTCAATTGGCACATGTGCATTCGAGTTGAGTTGTGCAATACAAATGAGGTAAAAGTCGGTAGTTGTATTCCATAAACATCTGTATTAAATCTATGAATTTCAGCACCCCACAAAAGGACCGGGTTGTACAAGACAAACATAGGTACAGCTAACCGTTTTCAGAATTGACATTTCTACAGGCATCGACTGATATTGATTTAATGTTATTGCTAGCAAATCGCGCGACCAGTCATCAAAACTCAACTCCACCTTGATATAAGAGAACGGAGTTGAGTGTTCCTCAGCTAGTCAGACACACTCCTCATTACATAAAGTCTAGTTGAATTCTGGCTTTAAGTTTCAGTGTTCTAGTTCCAGTGTTGATGGGAACAAACACTAAAGTAAGTGATTGACATTCATCATGTTGCAATAGACCGCACAATGTCCTCCTGGGACGCCCAATGACAATTTTAGGCCTCTAGCAGCTAACCATTAAAGTCAGGGACACCCTAGTGGATCAGGACATCAAAGAGTGACCGAGTAATGACCGCAGAGGCGACCAGGCCTTCTCCTGACCCCTGACCACTTGGGGGACTTGAAGCCAGGTGATAATCCCTCCTTTCACATTCACACCACCACATAAAGAAAAAGAGATTGAAGGGACATTGTGTAGAGGTGCGTGGTGTGTGTGTGTGTGCGTGCGCGCGCGTTTGTGTGTGGAGGTCAAGTTTGCCTTATCACACCTGGCTGAAGAAACACAATGTACAAAACGGATAAAGAGAAGGAAGGAGGGATGAGGGAGGGAGGGAAAGAATCTGTTGGAATGAATAAGAAATCCCCAAGAGGATGGAGGGATTTTGTGTGCCCACCTTGAGGGGAGTGAGGCGAGCGAGGGGAGCAACAGACTGAGTGGACTGAATGGAAGGGGTTGATCTTGACCTTGAGATTCTGGGTCTGAATCGCCTCTCTGCTGTTTCCGGGCAACATATTGTTGCCTTGACTGTAAGGGACAGAGACTGATATAAGGAGGGTAAAAGGCTAAGCAGCAGAGACGGCGTGTCTGAAATGGCACCCTTTTCACTATATGGTGCAATACTTATTTTTTTCACTAAGTAGTGTACAATATAGAGAATAGAGTGCCATTTGAGATGCAAGCACAGATTATATCATACAGTATCTGGTATTGGAGTGATGCAGCAGAGTCTCTCCCCTCCCAAAGGGCCGTTCCCCCCCATTCCTCTTGGGAGAAAGGTCAGAGGCCACAGGCCAGCCAATGGCCTTAGCTCTAGCGGAGGTCATTGCCCTGAATCTGAGCTGAGTTCTGAGGCTCCGCTCATATCTGACCCTGGGGAAGCAGCATGTCAGCAGTCAAGATCAAAGTCACTCTCTCTGGACACTGGTACATATGGTCTGGGATGAGATGAGCTTCAGCCCCCACCGCCAGCCTTAGTAAAAGGGATGTAATACCTCTCTCTGTGAGCCTGTGATGTGTCTCAAATGGCACCCTATTCCCTATGTAGTGTGCTACTTTTGACCAGGGCCCATAGAGTTCTGGTCAAAAGTACTGGACTTAATAGGAAACAGGGTGTGATTTGGGATGCACCCTTGATGTAACATCTCCCCCTGTGAGCCTATTTGTGTGACCTCAGGGGTCAACCTCTTCTCCTCTCATTAAAGACACAATGAAGCGTCCCTCATAATCTCAGTTAACAGGAACAGTGAAAAGGAAATTATAGAATGGTCTGTAACTCCCGTGTAAGCGTTTAATAGGGAAACTCGAGGAATGGGCAGAATGAAAATGTGGAGAGCGGAAGGAGCTCAACAAATGTGAGACATCATAAGAGAATTTGGAAGAAATGACTCTCGCTCACAATTAAAATTGTAATGGGTTAAAAAACAAATCTAATTCAAGTTAAAATCATGATATTTCAGCCGTCAACGGCCTTCTTCAGAATTGGAAGGATGACGGAGAGAGATAAATGAGAGGGGATGGTACAGCTCCAACACAGACAACTATTAATCAGTGTGCATCTGGCGTTGCACAAGGAATGAGAGCAGGACTTCTTTGTACGTTCTGTGCATTTTCTGTATGTGATGGAGGGATGATTGAAAAAGGAAAATGGCAGCTCTTCAGACAGGACAAGAGGCCTTTCAGACAGATGCCACCTTTTCAGACATATCTGAGAGATGTTATGCTATTCTTTCTGATTGGTATTGTGGACTTCAGCGTCTGAGGCATGCTAAATAGGTGTCATTAAAGAGAGAACAGAGGAAAAACTTTGGTGACTGTATAGTGAGAAGAATTTGATATTGGATGCCATCTACTGTTTTCAACTGAATTCTGAACATTGTCTTTAGTTGTGATTTGTGTGCTGGCCAGGACCAATTTAAAAATAGATTTTACCTTGTCATTTCAACTTCAAATAAAACATGTCATTTTGTACTTACACTACCGGTCAAAAGTTTTAGAACACCTACTCATTCAAGGGTTTTTCTTTATTTGTACTATTTTCTACATTGTAGAATAATARTGAMGACATCAMMACTATGAAMTAACACATAAGGAATCATGTAGTAAAAAAGTGTTCAACAAATCAACATCTATTTTATATTTGAGATTCTTCAAAGTTGCCACCGTTTGGCTTGATGACAGCTTTGCACACTCTTGGCATTCTCTTATCCAGCTTCATGAGGTAGTCACCTGGAATGCATTTCAGTCAACAGGTGTGCCTTGTTAAAAGTGAATTTGTGGAATTTCTTTCCTTCTTAATGTGTTTGAGCCAGTCAGTTGTGTTGTGACAAGGTACGGGTGGTATACAGAAGATAGCCCTATTTGGTAAAAGACCAAGTCCATATTATGGCAAGAACAGCTCAAATAAGCAAAGAGAAACGACAGTCCATCATTACTTTAAGACATGAAGGTCAGTCAATGCAGAACATTTCAAGAACTTTGAAACTTTCTCCAAGTGCAGTCACAAAAACCTTCAAGCGCTATGATGAAACTGGCTCTCATAAGGACCGCCACAGGAAAGGAAGACCCAGAGTTACCTTTGCTGCAGAGGATAAGTTCATTCGAGTTTCCAGCCTCAGAAATTGCAGCCCAAATAAATGCTTCACAGAGTTCAAGTAACAGACACATCTCAACATCAACTGTTCAGAGGAACAGTGAATAAAGGCCTGTGAATCAGGCCTTCATTGTCGAAATGCTGTAAATAAACCACTCCTAAAGGACACCAATAATAATAAAAGACTTGCTTGGGATAGGAAATACAAGCAATGGACATTAGACCAATGGAAATTTGTCCTTTGGTCTGGAGTCCAAATTGGAGATTTTTGGGTCCAACCGTTGTGTCTTTGTGCGACGCGATGTGGGTGAACGGATGATCTCTGTTCACCCACACTGTATTTCCCACAGTAAAGCATGGAGGAGGAGGTGTTATGGTGTGGGAGTGCTTTGCTGGTGACATTGTCTGTGATTTATTTAGAATTCATGGCGCACTTAACCAGAATGGCTACCACAGCATTCTGCAGCGATTTGCCATCCCATCTGGTTTGGGTTTAGAGGGACTATCATTTGTTTTTCAACAGGAAAATGACCACCACCTGTATATAGCYTCGCTACTGTTATTTTCACTGTCAATTTACTTTTTTTTCTTTACWTATCTATTGTTTACCTAATACCAATTCTGTTACTTAAAAATTGCACTGTTGGTTAGGRCTTGTAAGTGAGCATTTTACTGTAAGGTTGTATTCGGTGCACATGACAAATAAACTTTGATTTGATTTGATCCAGCACACCTCCAGGCTGTGTAAGGACTATTTTACCAAGAAGGAGTGTGATGGAGTGCTGCATCAGATGACCTGGCCTCCACAATCCCCCGACCTCAACCAAGTTGAGATGGTTTGGGATGAGACGGAGCGCAGAGTGAAGGAAAAGCAGCCAACAAGTGCTCAGCATATGTGGGAACTCCTTCAAGACTGTTGGAAAAGCATTCCAGGTGAAGCTGGTTGAGAGAATGGCAARAGTGTGCAAAGCTGTCATCAAGGCAAAGGGTGGCTATTTGAAGAATATCAAATAAAAAATATATTTTGATTTGTTTAACACTTTTTGGGATGCTACATGATTCCTTGTGTGTTATTTCATAGATTTTGATGTCGTCACTATTATTCTCCAATGTAGAAAATAGTAAAAATAAAGAAAAACCCTTGAATGAGTAGGTGTTCTAAAACCTTTGACCGGTAGTGTACCTCTGACTCTCTGATGTCTGTGTTGGTGTGGCCTGGGATTCTAGAACCTGTAAAGTTAAATAAATACGTTTAGTAACTATTAGAAACCTGTGACATTATGCTGAAGGCAGATGGAATGACATAGTGGATTCTAAACACATGCCTTTCTTTTCAACTGCTTTGTTATTTTTGCATACCAGATAGCACACACCACTGCATTCTCTTTTGCATATCTTAAAGAGTAGACCCTATTCTGCCCAGTCAGCGACATTGGGTTCCAACAGATCTAGGAAGGATCCAGGGTACTGTCATGCACCAGCCTGCATGTCAATAGACATATAGGTTAAGTCTCTAATGGAACCCTATATGCCCATAGGGCTCTGGTCAAAAGTAGTGCACAATATAGGGAATAGGGTGTCATATTGGACGTAGCCACAGTGAGATCCATGGTAGGATAGTTACATGACCAGGAAATCAATAGTATCGACAATCGATTGACTCAACGAGATGTAAACAAAGGTCATGGTAGAAAGCATCAGAGATCACACTGCTATTGGTTTGTAAATCTATCATACGGTGGTGTTGTCACGTCATCTGAGTACTGTAAAGCAGGTCAGTGGAAAACAGTAATATTCCATGTTAAAGTGCAGTAAAATGGTTAATTTGTTATTGATAGGCTTGAGACTGGTAATTTTTGGTAATTGGCTGAATCCAGATTAGGACTATACTGTAAAGCAATTACATTCTATCATATTCTGTGTGGACTGACAGTATTTTAAAATGTCAACTGATGAGATCGTATGCCCTGTATGTGAATGAGTTCTACATTGTTCTGTAAGGAAGAGCTTAGCTAAGTGAGACAGCCTTTAAAATGGTTTGGAGAAAATAAAAATGAAAATACACAAGACTTTAAAAGGCACCGGTGCTTGGCAGCTTTGTTTATTAGTCTGGACATGAAAGGGAAAARGTTAACTGGCCTATATCACGCCACATTCTCCCTTTAAACCCTATTTGAACATTCTTCCCACAATCCAAAATATGTGGAATTCCCCTTTTGGATGAATATGCATATCTCGTAAAATGAGAATTCAGCATGAGTTGGACTGGAATTGGAAATATAATACAAATGATGAGTCTCTACTGTGAGTCTCTCTGTGTGAGAATTGGAATGCTGGATGTCCTTCAAAAGATACCCAGTTGAAAGGTGGTGGAGAATGTTCATTCAATGTACCAATACTAATGTAACAATTCTCCTGTAACGTCATTCTTTTATGGCTGCTCTTGTGAATTGGCTTGTTAGTTTATTGTCTCACAATTGTCTCATCTGAATGCTGGCGGGCCGGCAGTAGACACAATAATTAGCCTTTTTACAATCGTGTCTGAACAGAAGATGTGTAATTGTTTCTGGTGATGGCACAAAAACCCCTGCACACATTTAATGTTAATAAACGAATAAGTAGGAAGGGAACCCCACCATAAGTCATTTTCACACCCTTCATAACACATACATAGATTATAATTTCCCTCAGTTGGAATAGTTTTATCCATATACATTTAACAGAGTTTACCATTGTCTTTCCTCCTGCCTATTCCAGTCATCCTGTGAGACTTCTCATCACATCATGAACCAGGTGCTAAAAAGCAAAGATAGAATATAAATACATACAATTTACATAAAAATACAATTAATGCATCCAAGGACTCATTGGTTTACTGGGCTCTCTGCCCCAGACAGAGTGGGCGGCCGAGTGGCCGCGCAGCCTGGGATGGCCTCTGTCCCAAATGGAACCCTATTCGCTATATTCGCTATACAGTGCACTACTTTTGACCAGGGCCCATGTAATTGGAAATTGAATAAAACGGATTTAACTACTGTGAGTCTCTCTGTGTGAGAATTGGAATGCTGGATGTCCTTCAAAAGATACCCAGTTGAAAGGTGGTGGAGAATGTTCATTCAATGTACCAATACTAATGTAGCAATTCTCCTGTAACTTCATTATTTTATGGCTGTGAATTGGCTTGTTAGTTTATTGTCCCACAATTGGCTCGTCTGAATGCTGGCAGTAGACACAATAATTAGCCATTTTACAATCACGTCTGACCAGAAGATGTGTAATTGTTTCTGGTGATGGAACAAAAAGCAGGTCAGTGAGACACAATGAACCAACATTTGGGTGGCCTGGGACCCAAATGGCCCCAAAGTCGCTACACAGTGCACTACTTTTGACCAGGACCCATGGTCAAAAGTAGTGCACTATATAGGGAATTGGGTGCCATTTGGGACAAAACCATGGAATTAGAGAGACATTTGTTACAGGCCTGGGCTGCAGTGGTTGTGTCACTAATTGATTTGAGCCTCTTCTATATTATTGCCTTTTCTTAGATAAGCCATCACCGCCCCCACCCTTCCTCCGAGTCCACAGCTGGGGCTGGTTCAGAGAGGAACAGCTGCTGGCATCAGACCAGACCAGGAGCCCAGCTGGCCCAGCGCTGCATGGTACTATCTGCCTTCCAAATGGTACCCTATTCCCTACATAGTACCCATAGGGCTTTGGTCAGTAGTAGTGCACTATAAAGGGAATAGGGTGCCACTTGGAACACCCCCTCTATCTGCCTCTGTCTGGATGGACACCGCATGGGATCCACGGGGCGCTAGCTGCTGGATCATACAACRCTTTCTCAATATGGTCTTCTGTTTTTGTTTCATTTGGTCTCTGTGGTCACTGATAAATTGGAAGGAAGGATGTGCGTACTGAGTGCATCCCCTCTCTTAGCCATCACCCCCTATCGCTGGTGGCTAATCCTAAAGCTGGTCAGTCAGTGAAATAGAAGCAGTGACACCTCCAGATGCATTCAGCCAGGTTATAATAAAATCCTCTAAGGCCGTGGCTGCTGACTGGGCCATGGTTAGGATATAGCCCACAGAACATTGACTCCCTGGAAAACAGTGGCAAGTGTTGCTGAGTGGACTAGCCTAGCTAAGTAAATAAAATACAACAAAATGAGATAAAGCATGATACTCACCATTCCTATTGAGGTCCTCGCTTTCTCCATTCTGATGCATCATCATGTCAGAGATAATGTTGCTAATGTTGTCTAAGGTATCATGTAACAACACTATAATTGCAATTCAAATGCTTTCTATAAATATAAATGTATATCATATATGTCTTATTTMAAATCAACACAGTAGTCACACTGCTTCGCAGAGACTTAAAAAAATGGTTGTCCCTATGATAGGCTAGTGCAGTATTTTTGACTAGTAGCCATAGGGTAGTGTAGTGTAGTGCACTATATAGGGACTGCACTATATAGGGAATAGAGCCATGTAGGGCTCTGATCAAAAGTTTTGCACTGTAAAGTGAATAGGGTGCCATTTGGGACGCAACCCTGGTCAGCAGCTGCACCAGGCGGAGGAGATGGACAGGCCTCGGCCCTGGGTAACGGGTTCCATGTTTTTCATTTAGAGACTCCATCTTGGACACTCCCCAGTCTTTATTTTCCATTACGGGGAGAAATGCCGGAGCTGAAATGGGTTTCAATCACACAGCAGTTTGAGGCCAGAGGTACCCTTTTATTTCTTATTTAGCTCCTTTTATTTCACGGCATCTCTTTTATCTTGCCTGAGGCATATGGTTGTGGGCACTGTAAAGTGCTTTCAAATGACATAAAATAAGTTGTATATAATGCACAGGTTTCAGAATCTTTGTGATGCTTATGTATTAAAATACAGTATACACACAGTGGACACAAAGTATTCACATTACGTATACAGAAATGTAAATACACTCATAACTGTATGGAAGGCACATCAACACAATACAAATACACACTATACATGTAGGTTCTGTTCCACAATAAATATTCATATTTTGAGATAACGTACTGTAGTTGTTAATTTCTCCAACATGTCCAGTGTGTGTGTGTTTACTGCAGGGGTAGGCAAATAAACKTCGTTTTTTCAGGACCCAAAGATAATTCGTAAAAATCCAAATAACTTCACAGATCTTCATTGTAAAGGGTTTAAACACTGTTTCCCATGCTTGTTCAATGAACCATTAACAATTAATGAACATGCACCTGTGGAACGGTCGTTAAGACACTAACAGCTTACAGACGGTAGCCAATTAAGGTCACAGTTATGAAAACCTAGGACACTAGAGGCCTTTCTACTGACTGAAAAACACCAAAAGAAAGATGCCCAGGGCCCCTGCTCATCTGCATGAACGTGCCGTAGGCATGCTGCAAGGAGGCATGAAGACTGCAGATGTGGCCAGGGCAATACATTGCAATGTCCATACTGTGAGACGCCTAAGACAGCGCTACAGGGAGACAGGACGGACAGCTGATTGTCCTCGCAGTGGCAGACCACGTGTAACAACACTTGCACAGGATCGGTACATCCGAACATCACACCTGCGGGACAGGTACAGGATGGCAACAACAACTGCCCGAGTTACACCAGRAAGGCACAATCCCTCCATCAGTGCTCAGACTGTCCGCAATAGGCTGAGAGAGGCTGGACTGAGGGCTTGTAAGCCTGTTGTAAGGCAGGTCCTCACCAGACATCACGCAACAACGTCACCTATGGGCACAAACCCACCGTCGCTGGACCAGACAGGACTGGCACAAAGTGCTCTTCACTGACGAGTCACGGTTTTGTCTCACCAGGGGTGATGGTCTGATTCGCGTTTATCGTCGAAGGAATGAGAAGTACACCGAGGCCTGTACTCTGGAGCGGGATCGATTTGGAGTTGGAGAGTTCATCATGGTCTGGGGCTGTGTGTCACAGTATCATCGGACTGAGCTTGTTGTCATTGCAGGCAATCTCAATGCTGTGCGTTACAGGGAAGACATCCTCCTCCCCTCATGTGGTACCCTTCCTGCAGGCTCATCCTGACATGATCCTCCAGCATGACAATGCCACCAGCCATACTGCTCGTTCTGTGCGTGATTTCCTGCAAGACAGGAATGTCAGTGTTTTGCCATGGCCAGCGAAGAGCCCGGATCTCAATCCCATTGAGCATGTCTGGGACCTGTTGGATCGGAGGGAGAGGGCTAGGGCCATTCCCCCCAGAAATGTCCGGGAACTTGAAGGTGCCTTAGTGGAAGAGTGGGGTAACATCTCAAGGCAAGAACTGGCAAACCTGATTCAGTCCATGAGGAGGAGATGCACTGCAGTACTTCATGCAGCTGGTGGCCACACCAGATACTGACTGTTACTTTTGATTTTGACCCCCCTTTGTCCAGGGACACATTATTCCATTTCTGTTAGTCACATGTCTGTGGAACTTGTTCAGTTTATGTCTCAGTTGTTGAATCTAGTTATGTTCATGTAAATATTTCCACATGTTAAATTTKCTGAAAATAAACGCAGTTGACAGTGATAGGACCTTTCTTTTTTGTTGAGTTTAGATTCAGCTGTGGGCAAATTTTTGTCGGCGTGGATGGTCGTGGGGGCCGAACTTAATTGCTATAATTTGTACACTGCAAATTGACCCCAACTAAGTCCCCAAAAGAGATTGCATTTGAAAATATAATTTCATACCTGGATTACATTGAGACACGATCACGTCTCTTTTTTTATATTCGTGGGAATACTTGGGAATACTTGGGAATACTTGCAATTCATACAATAACAAAATGTCTACCCAGACACTGTTTTGGTAAAAAGCTGAGGGATGGCCTCCTGAGTGGCGCAGCGGTCTAAGGCAGTGTTACGGCGTCACTACAGCCTGGGGTTCAATCGCAGGCTTTGTCACAACCGGCCGTGACTGGGAGTCCCATAGGGTAGCACACAATTGTCCCAGCGTCGTCCGGCTCATCGCACTCTAGCGACTCCATGTGGTGGGCCAGGCACCTGAAGGCTGATTTCAGTCGTCAGTTGAACAGTGTTTCCTCCAACACATTGGTGCAGCTGGCTTCCGGGTTAAGCGAACGGGTGTTAAGAAGCGCGGCTTGGCGGGTCATGTTTCGGAAGACGCATGATTTGTCCTTCGCCTCTCCCCAGCCCGTTGGGGACTTGCAGCTATGTGACAATATCGTAATTGGATATCATGAAATTGGTGGGTAAAATTATTAATTTTTTTAAGCTGAGGGATAGGGCTGGAGAAATGTAAACATTTAAATTCATAGACAGAGCTATAGTTGCAAGGACCATCCACGATGTCAAAATGATGGTTGTAAACATGTTGAGGCTATAGTGTCCGTTTACAATAACTTTGTTTACAAACATTGGAGTATAACAAGATTTTATTTTTTGGTTCAAATGGGTTACGTAAGTTGAACTAAGCTCATGAGGCATTTCTAAGTTATATTCTTCAACAATCAATGGGTACATATCATTAATTTATAAGTCAAAAAATGGCACCATATTCCCTATGTGGTTTTAACTAATTTTGACATAGTACTGCCCTATATAGGGAGCCATTTGGGACACTATGACTGGAGAACATGCCAGCCAGTATCTGAGAGCTCCAATGTCCGTCAGACAGAGATCCAGGGTGGAAGGATTTAATTCGCTAACTGGGGCATGTCAGAGCCATTTCATGGTGCATTTGACAGAGAGAAGCTGGGTGAATCGTATTGGAGTATAAATGCCTTTAGGATTCAGGGAGTCATTTATCCGCGCTGTCCTTGGCTAGTGCTGCCATGTGCCTTTCTTACTTCCCCACTAGTCAAGAACAGTAGGCAGAAGGCTGTGCATACTATACTGTGCTGTGCATGCATACTATTGCACAAACAAAATACCTCATATTGCTTCCACCTATTGGTTTCCTTTGTCTGAGCACCAAATGGCACTCTATTCCCTATGTAGTGCACTACTTTTGACCAGGGCCCATAGTGCCCTGGTCAAAATAAGTGCTCTATATAGGGAATACGGGTGCATTTGGGACATATCTTTTGTCTCCTTCAGATTTTATGTTCCAGTTTCCTCCCGTGACTAGGAGAGCTTCCTCTCGGAATTCCTGAAGGATGCGTCACCCATAAAGACCCCATCCATCACAGAGAAAACATAGGCAAGAAACAGGTGTCACCTTAGAACAGCCCTTACTGCAGCACCCCCCCGACCTCCCAACATTTTCCAAACCTGGGTTCAAATATTATTTGAAATCTTCCAAATACTTCTGAGCGTTGGCTTTAGCCTGCTTGGAGTGCCAGGTGGCAGGGGTTTGCACTGTTGAGAATKTTACATTGGTTCCATTGAAACAAGCAAGCTCAATCAAGCACAGAGACAGTATTTCAAATTTCAAAGTGTATGAACCCAGGTCTGACGTGTTCATCAGCGTAACTGTGTAACAGAATAACTGTGTAACAGAAGGATGGGGTGTAATCAACCCCACTAAGTCTACCATGACATGAGAATAATGGTGAAATAGGCAATTTTAGAGCCCAGTGTATGTACTACAGTTCTTCATAGAGAAGCGATCCATGAAGTGATCTGTGGCGTGGCTGGGGGTTATGGGGAGAGGAGCATTAAATGCTCAGCGATAGCTGTTAAGAGTATGAGTAATGATGTGGCAGCACCTGCGGCTGGGATACAAACACTTTTATAACCCTCAGTCCACACCAGACTGCTGCTGCGTGAGCCTGGGCTGAAGACAGCTACAATATAGAACAAGAAAGAGATAGACCCATCGGATGGTCCCTTGCATGTGGATTAGCACTTTTTGGATGGTCCCTTGCATGTGGATTAACCCTATTTGGATGGTCACTTGCATGTGAATTTGCCTTTTTGGATGGTCCCTTGCATGTGAATTAGCCCTTTTGGATGGTCACTTGCATGTGGATTAGTTGTTTTTGGATGGTCCCTTGCATGTGGATTAGCCCTTTTTGGATGGTCCCTTGCATGTGAAATTAGTTGTTTTTGGATGGTCCCTTGCATGTGATTAGCCCTTTTTGGATGGTCCCTTGCATGTGGATAGCCCTTTTTGGATGGTCCCTTGCATGTGGATTAGTTGTTTTTGGTACTCCTTGCATGTGGATTAGCCCTTTTTGGATGGTCCTTGCATGTGGATAGTTGTTTTTGGATGGTCCCTTGCATGTGGATTAGCCCTTTTTGGATTGGTCCCTTGCATGTGGATTAGTTGTTTTTGGATACTCCCTTGCATGTGGATTAGCCCTTTTGTGATGGTCACTTGCATGTGGATTAGTTGTTTTTGGATGGTCCTTGCATGTGGATTAGCCCTTTTTGGATGGTCCCTGCATGTGGATTAGCCCTTTTGGAGGTCACTTGCATGTGGATTATTGTTTTTGGATGGTCCCTTGCATGTGGATAGCCCTATTGGGTGTCCCTTGCATGTGGATTAGTTGTTTTTGATACTCCCTTGCATGTGGATTAGCCCTTTTTGGATGGTCCCTTGCATGTGATTAGCCCTTTTTGGATGGTCACTTGCATGTGGATTAGCCCTTTTTGGATGGTCACTTGCATGTGGATTAGTTGTTTTTGGATGGTCCCTTGCATGTGGATTAGCCCTTTTGATGGTCCTCTGCATGTGGATTAGCCCTTTTTGGATGGTCCCTGCATGTGGATTAGCCCTTTTTGGATGGTCCCTTGATGGATTAGTTGTTTTTGGATGGTCCCTTGCATGTGGATTAGCCCTTTTTGGATGGTCCCTTGCATGTGGATTAGCCCTTTTTGGATGGTCCCTTGCATGTGGATAACCCTTTTTGGATGGTCCCTTGCATGTGGATAGCCTTTTTGGATGGTCCCTTGATGTGGATTAACCCTTTTTGGATGGTCCCTTGCATGTGGATTAACCCTTTTTGGATGGTCCCTTGCATGTGGATTACCCTTTTTGGATGGTCCCTTGCATGTGAAATAGCTGTTTTGGATGGTCCCTTGCATGTGAATAGCTGTTTTTGGATGGTCCCTTGCATGTGAATTCTAGAATATTGTAAAATGAATCATTGCTTGGCTATAAGAGGCAGCGCTCATTAGCTGTTTTATGTCCCATCTAAAATGTATCCTATTCTCGTTCACTACGTATGCAGGTGTAGACCTCTGATTGTTATCGTCTTATCGCAATACTGCTCCCATGGCAACTGTGTCCTGGAGAGGTCAACTCTGTTAACCAAAGCCAGCCTGAGCTGAAAGCTGAACACCAGTGTTAATCAATGTCATATATTACATTATACCATATACACGCAAATGTTCATTTATATTGTATGTAATTTTTATACTTGTGAGATGTATATGAAGTTATACATATGAGTGTAAAGGATATGATGTGTATCAAAGGAGTTTAATCAAAGCAGGCTGTGTATTCTGTGAGCTAACACACAGCTGAGGGTGAACCCTGTGACCTCTCTGGGACCCTGGACGACCTTTACCTCAGCGTGGCGATGTTGGGCTACGCTCGGAATGTTGGGACTCGGGAAAAGGCATCTGCAGCAACAACATGCTGTTTGAGAGGAACTCTCACATGGATAGACCTTTACTATCATGGACAAGAACGTGTAGAGCAAAATCTACTATAGGTTTGGAAACTATGGTGGATGTTGTTTTTTTTAGCAGGCAGGGTCCATTGTCATTCAGCTGTCTATCATCAGTTTTTTTTTCATCAGTGCACACACCGTGGACTTTCTCGAAAGTTTGTACGTTACAGCCTTATTTTAAATGGATTGATAAAACAAATCTGCAATCTACACACAATACCCCATAATGACAAAGCGAAAACAGGTTTGAGAAATGTTTGCTAATTTATTAAAATAAAAAACAGAAATACCTTATACCTTATTAATTGGAATGAGTTTGAAACACTCTTCCTAGACCTGGCAGGCCGGTCA
Organism: Salvelinus sp. IW2-2015; assembly: GCF_002910315.2. Lineage (NCBI taxonomy): Eukaryota > Metazoa > Chordata > Actinopteri > Salmoniformes > Salmonidae > Salvelinus > Salvelinus sp. IW2-2015. The sequence goes on from NC_036871.1 coordinate 16,203,237, forward strand.
AACTAAGCAATCGGGGGAGAATGGCCTTGGTCAGGAGGTCAACAAGAACTCGATGGTCACTCTGACAGAGCACTAGAGTTTCTCCGTGGAGATGGGAGAAACTTCCGAAAGGGCAACCATCCCTGCAGCACTCCACCAATCAGGCCTTTGCGGTAGAGCGGCCAGACGGAAGCCACTCCTCAGTAAAAGGCACATGACAGCCAGCTTGGAGTTTGCCAAAAGGCGTCTAAAGAAATCATGACCTAAGAAATAAGAATCTTTGGCCTGAATGCCAAGTGTCACGTCTGGGAGAAAACCTGGCACATCCCTACGGTTTGTGGCATGATGGTGGCAACATCATGCTGTGGGGATGTTTTTCAGCGGCAGGGACTGGGAGACTAGTCAGGTTCGAGGGAAAGATGAACAGAGCAAAGTACAGAGATTCTTGATGAAAACCTGCTCCAGAGCGCTCAGGAATTCAGACTGGTGCGAAGGKTCACCTTCCAACAGGACAAAGACCATAAGCACACAGCCAAGACCACGCAGGAGTGGCTTCGGGACGAGTCTCTGACTGCCCTTGWGTTGCCCAGCCAGAGCCCGGACTTTAACTCGATCAAATATATCTGGAGAGACCTGAAAATAGCTGTGCAGCGACGCTCCCCATCCAACCTGACAGAGCTTGAGAGGATCTGCAGAGAAGAATGGGAGAAACTCCCCAAATACAGGTGTGCCAAGCTTGTAGCGTCATACCCAAGAAGACTCGAGGCTATAATCACTGCCAAAGGTGCTTCAACGAAGTACTGAGTAAAGTGTCTGAATACTTATGTAAATGTTATTTTTTTTTTTTATGTATAAAAACCAGTTTTTTGCTTTGTCATTATGGGGTATTGTGTGTAGATTGATTGGGGAGGGGGATCATCCATTTTAGAATACGGCTGTAGCGTAACAAAATGTGAAACGTTTTCCATTAATAGACAAATCCAGGTAGGTCCCTCCTCGTTTTGGCCCGTTTGCTTCCGTTTGGTTCCTAGTAAATACGACACAGTAGTCAGTCCTGCGTTTGAAAATAAAGCAAAATAATGTGCKAAAGTCTCATCTCATATACTAAACAACAAAGTCAGTCATTGTCGTGACACATCCATAGCAGGCGATCAAACAGACCTGAGCTACGCAATAATACATATTTCGGTTTCCTCTGGAAGTGTCAAACAGGAAAAGACTGAAGGTTGACGACAACTCCTTCTCGGGCCGGAGGCGKAGACAACAGCATGAGGACACGGCGCTCTCTGTGGCATTATTTGATCACTCAATGAAAGAGCACACAAAGCTATGAAGATAAAAGAACAGGATGAGATGGAAGGATTTCTTTCCACTTCTTTTTTCCTCCGCTCTCATCTCTCCATTTCAAGAGAGCCCCCCCCCCCCCCCCAGTAGCTGAAATGGCTTAATGGTATTTGTTTAGAATGTCAACTTTAACCCTAGTAACACACACAGTAGCCAATGTCATTCAACAAGTCCCTTATGAGAGACAATAAGAATGACTACAATTAACAACAGGAAACGCAGAGAGATTACTAAAGTATACGAACTGCATTGCCAATGCAAATGCTGACACGCATATAAGGCATAAGGCATATACACAAGGCATATACACAAAATCACAGCTCTATAAAAATTCAAGATTTGAAGCTAGAACTACAATAGCCTAATGATAAAGATGCCAAAAGCATATTAAAGATTCAGGAGTGGATGAAACCAGACTCACTGCTACTAATGAGGATTCCTGAACCTGACACCAATGCCAGTTCATTTTTCAAAAGGACAGGATGAAGAATAGAATTACATCCCAGACAGACAGTTGTAAACAGGTTGAAACCACCCTCCTTTTATTTTAAATGTGATATGTACAGGAAAAAGGTCTGTTTACATTTCTTAATATATCAGGTCAAAGTCTGAAAAACAATTGCACTGTGCTTACAATAGCTTTATACTTTAAACRTCATGATACATACAGCATTGTGAAGTCAGACGGGATACAAATACACTGATCCCCCTAATGCAGAGGCTTATTTTAACTTTCACTGTAAAAAACTAGAACCAAACAACGAAAGCTTTTCAGGGAAACAAAAGTACCCCAAAACAATCATGACATACTGTACCGAAGAGATTCAAACGGTATGTGAAAAATACTTGGTGTAATGGTGTGTCAGTTAGCTACAAAAAGGATCTGACCACATTGTTTTCCCTCCTCAGGCACTTATTATAGACCTCTGAACCTAGCCATGAACTAGCCTGGTCCCAGGTCTGTTTGTGCCATCTTGTTAACTGCACCCGGGCTAGTTTTCCCTAGGTACAGATCTAGGATCAGCTTTCCCCTCCCCCAATCCTAACCATTAGCGGGGGAAATGCAAAACTGACCCAAGATCAGCGACTAGGCCGAAGGAACTTCATCCTACACCCTTGTTAACAACGATGACCGTAGACGTAAACTAGACAGCACAAACAGATCTGGAACCAGGCTAGCAATGGACACCAGACAACAGATTCCCACCAGACTGCAGACATTGGCGAAGTACTGCAGAGCAGACGACATAACACTCTTATTTCCATGTTAGACATGTTCAACAGCTGATACAGGGAGTTCGCTCTCTCACACCATGGCCTGAGTCCCAAATGGCACTCAAACTATTTAGCTCAACTATAGGGATCTGGTCAAAAGTAGTGCACTATGTAGGGAATAGGGTGCCATTTGGGACGCAGCCTGCGTTAACTCACAAATGGAAGCTAATGCATTTCATATGACTGTACTTGGCGTAGGGAGAACACATTGAAGCACATCTCCAAAGCAGCGAGGTGCCAGACACTTCTGTTATAGTATACCGCGAGGCGACACAGAGTACATACGCCAGTCATTTTCTTTCTCTCCCCTTTTGTGTATTCACCACACTCTCCTTTGTTCGGTTGCATTCATCTCCACCATTCTGTACATTTCATAGACATCCGAGCATCGTCACATTAAAGGCCCATTATATACAAGAGAAGAGTGACTCACTAGTTCTCAGCTATACGACAGCTGAACACAACTACCACTCAAACACAATTTCATATTTTTATTAACAAAGGAAGATGGGTCGATTAAACCGAAATCTTGCATCAGTATTCCGGTTGTCTCTCTTTCTGTTTCTTTGTGGAGCGAAACCGTGATGTGGCCCTCCACTCCGGAGCAGCCTCTTGCGACTGTGTTCTGTTCTTTGGCTGTGGCAGGCAGCAGGTGGCTTGTGATGAAAAATTCAGTGCAGGGCTGGCGGGGGAAGAGGAGAGGTGGGGAGGAGGAGAGGATGGAGCCAGAGACAGGCAGACAGGCAGGCCAGGTTAGCCGTGCCCAGAGCAGAGAGGCCAGGCAGTGGATCAGAGACCTCTCTCTCACTCTCTGTGGAGACGACACACACATGAATCATTTATGAGGGGCCTTCATTAATAACCAGTGCTATGCCCTCCTTCTCCCCCTCCTTTAACACACTCCATCTCTTTTCACTCTCTCTCTCTCTTTTCTCGAACCCTTTGGGGACTACTGAAGGGGCTTCTCATAAAGACAAAACGATTAAAACAGATAAATAGAATACTGAGAGAAGCTCAGCGTTGTTGTTTGGACTTAGTGTTAGAGTAGTACTGTCTAGGCAGCCTAGGGGTTTTTCCTGGCCAGGGGTGGGCAAGGGGCAGGGGTGACAGGTCATGTAGGAGCCATGGTTAACAACACCAGACCACAATGGAAGTGTCAATGATGGAGACCACACCACACTCGCACATCGCTCACTCACATTCAGACACACGGTATCTCTCACATGCACGCATGCACAAAGGCACACACACCCACACATACACACTTGTCCCTGGCTTAAAATAACGTCCGTTTGCCTATCTGTTTGATTGTCAGAGCGTGAGGGTAACAGATGTCTGTGAATCACACAACACTACTACCCAGAAAGCATTGTGACCATAAATACAGAAAGTCTCACTTAACAACAAACAGTCTGTAGGAGGGGAACATGACTGACTAGGACTGAATGGAAGACTAAGAGGTCACATCCCGGGTAAGCTATTAATTCAAACACCCACTGTACAGTCCCTAACTCTTCTTAGATCAATCTCGGCTAATCAGCTACTCACGTTGTCCACAACTGTGGCCCCCTCTTGCCTGTCCCTAATCCCCTCAGGAGTAGAAGGAGCTTCCCCATTCTATGCTAAGCAGCTCCTCAAGTTGTCCACATCTTCCACAACAGTGGCCCCTCTTGCCTGTCCCTATCCCCTCAGGAGTAGAAGGAGCTTCCCCATTCTATGCTAAGCAGCTCCTCAAGTTGTCCATATCCATCGCCACCAATTGTGGCCTCTTGGAAGCCCTGTCCCTTCCCCTATACCTTCCCCTTTCCTCTGTTCCCTCAGGAGTAGAAGGGCCTTCCCTTCTCGGGCCCCTGCAGCTTGTTGAGCCTGGCCAGCTGGGAGGGCGAGGGGGGTACGTCCTGTCTATAGGGGCCCTTAGGCGACACAGGGTCCTTGTGAGCCGAGTACCCGTCATAGGTGTTGTTCCCGGGGTGTTCCTGTGGGGGCGCTAGCAGTAGCTGCTTCCCTTTGGCCTCCTGCTCCCTGCGTCTCTGCTCCTGCCTCAGCAGCTCCTGGGCCTCCAGGAGGACGCGGGCATTCACGCCGCTCATCCCCGGGTAGCCGTTTCTGGAGCCCTTGTAGCTAGAGTAGCGAGGGTTCTCCTTGGCCGTCTGGAAGCCATCACCTGGCGGGTAGACCTTGTCCCAGGAGTCCTGCGAGATGGAGCTGGGGTTCTTCCTGGGTTGCCTGTGGAGGGAGGGAGAAAGTGTGAATGAAAGGTAGTGCGAGACACGAGTGAAAAGAGCGTTTTAAAGAGGAAGAGTGCATTGACTCAGAAAGAGAAGGGTGAGAAAGTGAGAGAAAAGGTGAGACTACAGAAATAGAATGACTAGAATGGGATTCAATATTCAAGCAAATGATCCCATAATGGGTGGACTGGACTGGCGTCTATTTATACTGTACCCATGGGAATAAAACAGCCTGCCATTTAGAGTACCAGTGGTGATGCTATTTCTACGGGTGAGACACGAGTGAAGATGTTAAGAGGGTTTTAAAGAGAAGGGGTGCAATGACTCGGAAAGAGGAGATTCCACAGAGAGAGGCCGGGCCAGACAAAGCCCAGCACCACCCATAACCAATAGGCAATTTAGCACACAATAAAAACATAGAAACACATAAACCTAGAGGGACAGTGACACAGCCATTTCCATCCATATAGCCCTTTTGTGAAGGACAGACAGGCCCATTGGGTTTGACAGGCAGTAATAGCAGCCCTGCTGCAAATGAGACTCAACCGGACCCACTGTCACTCTGGCGGTTTCACAGTAGAAATCTGACATGGTATTTAAAAAGGAGGAGCTGTCAGCCTCCTTCTTCCATACAACATACAGTCAGTCAGCCCTGCAGATGTGTGTGTGTGTGACATCACCCCGACTCATGCTTGACTGGGCACTTTGTGAGCTCTCTGTGTTCAGCCCATATGATATGCATGAGTGTTCAGGCCTAGAGCACAGCTTATCTCAGGGGCAGGAGAAATGGAATAGACTGAATAACATCAACGAACCAGACCTGGGTTCAAACACTATTTGAAATCATTTCAAATACTTAATCTGTGCTTGATTGAGCTTGCCTGATGGACCAATAGAATAGTCCCAAAACTGTAAACCCCACCCACCTGGCACTCTAGGCAGGATAGAGCAAACACTCAAAGTATATGAAAGATTTCAAATAGTATTTGAACCCAGGTCTGCAACTAAGGCTTTTGTCTCAGAGCCATGCATAATTAGTGGATTTATCAACCAACTGTGAAGAAGAAACCATATTATTTCTGTATTTGAAGAAGAACCATTACAATGAAAAATGTGTGTGATACCAGACCTTTGTGTAAAGATGACCGGTTAGAAATGTACTGACCAAAAAGATCAACTCAACACGCAACAATTTCATTGATTTTACAGAGTTACAGTTCATATGAGGAAATCAGTCAGTTTAAATAAAGAAATTATGCCCTAATCTATGGATTTCACATGACTGGGAATACAGATCTGTTGGTCATAGATACCTTAAAAAGAAAAGGGCCTCACAATCTCATCATGCTATCTCTTTGCATTCAAATTGCCATCGATAAAAATGCAATCRTGTTCGTTGTCAGTAGCTTATGCCAGCCCATACCATAAACCCACCGCCACCACGGGGCAGTCTGTTCACAAAGTTGACATCAGCAAACCGCTCGCCCACACGACGCCATACCACGTGGTCTGCGGTTGTGAGGCCAGTTGGACGTACTGCCAAATTCTCAAAAATAACGTTGAGATGGCTTATGGTAGAGAAATTAACATTCAATTGGCAACAGCTCTGGTGGACATTCCTGCAATCAGCATGCCAATTGCACACTCCCTCAAAACATTGTGTTTTGTAACAAAACTGCACATTTTAGAGTGGCCTTTTATTGTCCCCAGCACAAGATGCACCTGTGTAATGATCATGCTGTTTAATCAGATTCTTGATATGCCACACCTGTCAGGTGGATGGATTATCTTGGCAAAGGAGAAATGCTCAATAACAGGGATGTAAACACATTTGTGCACAAAATTTGAGAGAAATAAGCTTTTTGTGCGTAAGGAAAAAAAATATTCGGAAATCTTTTATTTCAGCTCATGAAACATGGGACCAACAATTTAAATATTGCGTTTCTATTTTTGTTCAGTGTAGATATGCTTTCTTTCAACCCATAACATACAGTACAAGTCAAAAGTTTGGACACACATACTTATTCAAGGGTTTTTCTGTATTTTGACTATTTTCTACATTGTAGAATAATAGTGAAGACATCAAAACTATGAAATAACACATAAGAATCATGTAGTAAGCAAAAAAAGTGTTAAAAAAGTGTTAAACAAATAAAAATATATTTTATATTTGAGATTCTTCAAAGTAGCCACCCTTTGCCATGAGGACAGCTTTTCACACTCTCTTCTCAACCAGCTTCATGATGTAGTCATGTCAAAAGTTATCGTGGAATTTCTTTCCTTCTTAATGCGTTTGAGCCAATCAATCTCAGTCAGCTGTGTTGTGACAAGGTAGGGGTGGGTGTACAGAAGACAGCCCTATTTGGTAAAAGACCAAGTCCATATTATGGCAAGAACAGCTCAAATAAGCAAAGAGAAACAAAAGTTTCTTCAAGGGCAGTCGCAAAAACCATCAAGCGCTATAATGAAACTGTCTGTCATGAGGAACGCCACAGGAAAGGAAGACCCAGAGTTACCTCTGCTGCAGAGGATAAGTTCATTAGAGTTACCAGCCTCACGAATCAGCAATTAACTGCACCTCAGATTGCAGCCCAAATAAATGCTTCAGAGTTCAATTAACAGACACATCTCAACATCAACTGTTCAGAGGAGACTGCGAAAATCAGGCCTTCATGGTCGAAATGCTGAAAAGAAACCACTACTAAAAAGACACCAATAAGAAGAAGAGACTTGCTTGGGCCAAGAAACACGAGCAATGGACATAAGACCAGTGGAAATCTATCCTTTGGACTGATGAGTTCCCACAGTGAAGCATGGAGGTGGTGGTGTGATGGTGCTTTGCTGGTGACACTGTCTGTGTTTTATTTAGAATTCAAGGCACACGTAACCAGCATGAGTACAACAGCATACTGCAGCAATACGCCATCCCATCTGGTTTGCGCTTAGTGGGACTATCATTAACCCAATTGAGATGGTTTGGGATGAGTTGGACCGCAGAGTGAAGGAAAAGCAGCCAACAAGTGTTCAGCATATGTGGGAACTCCTTCAAGACTGTTGGAAAAGCATTCCAGGTGACTACCTCAAGCTGTCATCAAGGCAAAGTGTGGCTACTTTGAAGAATCTAACATATAAAATATATTTTCATTTGTTTAACACTTTGTTGTTAAACCATATCCTCCACATATGATTTCATTTCATTGACATAAAAGGACAATTGGGCTGTTTCTCTGTGAGTAATGTAAACCAGCTATCGCTTCTCCATTAGATATTGTGCCAGAACCGTACATATGATGTAAAAAGAGAAAGCGAGAGGAGGGATGGAGGAGGAACATGTGGCATTAGTCACATTCTCTATGTCCCAAATGGCACACTATTCCATTCCCTCAGTGCACAACCATAGGGCTCTGGTCAAAAGTAGTGCACTATAATATGGGGAATAGGGTGCCATTTGGGACGCACTTAGACAGACAGTGTTCTAAAGAGACCAAAGCTACGGCAGCTGTTGCAGTGGGAGGCCCTTTGGTCCTGCTGTAAATGGCATGACTTTGGCTGTATGATCAATGCTGTTTCATTGATGAATATGGGCTCTCAACAACAGTCATTGTTCAAATGATGCATTTGAATTGGAACCCCTTGTTTAGCAAAGCTTCCCCAAGAGGAAACTGACCTTTATCTGAAACGAAAGCTGTTTTTGAACGCATAGGCCAAGATTCAGCCATTCAACCAACGGCAGCAGTTGTGTGTGTGTGTGTGTGTGTGTGTGTGTCTGGGGCCATATGAAATCCATCAAAATCACACAAGCTGATACCAGGCCCCATATTACTCCAAGGCTGTGGTCTGGTCATCCAATGGCATTTTGAAGGTAAACAATCAGATTCTTAAGATAATACAAAACAGGTTTATCCAAACAACTGGCCTTAATAGAATTACAATGAAATTACACCACAAAGCCACAGGATGTTTCTTTGACCAGGCATCGGAGACATTGGTACAATAAATCTCCGCTTTAAACAAATCTGCTTCTTCAAATATTTAACAAGCGGGATTCTGTATCAACAATCAAGGATTAAGCAGCATTGATGAAGTACTAGCTCGGAGACTAGGAGATTACATCTTGGTGATAAGTCATTGCTGACTGGAGAATGTAGGGTCGAGAGCATACGGGGGATTTACTGTTACATACACTACATACACAAAAGTATGTGGACACCCCTTAAAATGAATGGATTTGACCATTTCAGCCACACCCGTTGCTGACAAGTGTATAAAATCGACCACACGGTCATGCAATCTCCATAGACAAACATTGGCAGTAGAACGGCCTCACTGAAGAGTTCAGTGACTTTCAACATGGCACCGTCMTAGAACGCCATCTTTCCAACAAGTCAGATCGTCAATTTTCTGCCCTGCTAGAGCTGCCCCGGTCAACTGTAAGTGGTGTTATTATGAAGTGGAAAGGTCTAGAAAGCAACAACGGCTCAGCCGCGAAGTGGTAGGCCACACAAGCTCGCAGAACGGGACTGCCGAATGCTGAAGTGCGTACAAATCGTCTGTCCTCTGTTGCAACACTCACTACCGAGTTCCAAACTGCCACTGGAAGCAACGTCAACCCAATAACTGTTTGTCGGGAGCTTCATGAAATGGGTTTCCATGGCAAAGCAGCCGCACACAAGACTAAGATCACCATGCGCAATGACAAGCATCGGCTGGAGTGGTGCAAAGCYCKCCGCCATTGGACTCCGGAGCAGTGGCAACTCGTTCTCTGGAGTGATGAATCACGCTTCACCATCTGGCAGTCCGACGGACTAATCTGGGTTTGGTGGATGCCAGGAGAACTCTACCTGCCCAAACGCACAGTGCCTTCTGTAAAGTTARGTGGAGGAGGAATAATGGTCTGGGCTGTTTTTCCATGGTTCAGGCTAGGTCCCTTAGTTCCAGTGAAGGGAAATGTTAACGCTACAGCATTCAATGACATTCTAGATGATTCTGTGCTTCCAACTTTGTGGCAACAGTTTGGGGAAGGCCCTTTCCTGTTTCAGCATGACAATGCCCCCGTGCACAAAGCGAAGTCCATACAGAATTGGTTAGTCGAGATCGGTGTGGAAGACCTTGACTGGCCTGCACAGAGCCCTGACCTCAACCCCATCAAACACCTTTGGGATGAATTGTAACGCCGACTGCAAGCCAGGCCTAATCACCCAACTATCAGTGACCAACCTCACTTATCCTCGTGGCTGAATGGAAGCAAGTCCACGCAGCAATGTTCCAACATCTAGTGGAAGCTTTCCCAGAGAATAGAGGCTGTTATATCAGCAAAGAGGGGCCAACTCCATAGTAATGCCTATGATTTTGGAATGAGCAGGTGTCGACCATACTTTTGGTCATGTAGTGTTATCTCAGGTTACTGTAAAATGTGTCTCTTGGTTTTAAACTCACCACTGACTGTACATAGTTCAGCTGCAGAGCAGTCCGACCACACGCTTCCTCCAGTTTCTACGGTCGCTAGCAAGGTTTGCAATTTGATGTGGTTGGACCTACTTGTTTTCAACATCTACTAGCCCTTGACAGTTTAGTGTACTGTAATTGTGGAGGGTCTGGGAAAACCACCCCTAAAGTTAATTAAACTGTTACAGTTTGCCCACACACAACACCACCCACACCACACAACACACAACACACACACAACACACACCACACACACACACACACACACACACACACACACACACACCAACACACCACACACACACACACACACACACACACACACCACACAACACACACCCACAACATCCCTACCACAACATATCTACCATTCACAGTCCAGTCAAGCTCATTTAGCAGCTTCCACTACACAAGCATGACCTATCCTATAATCCCTCAGCCAATCACAAGCATGAACTATCCTCTAACCCTCAGCCAATCACAAGCATGAACTACCCTCTACCCCTCAGCCAATCATAAGCCACAGAGAGACACACCACTTCCTGTAATAACACACATATCACGTAGATCAAAGGTAACCACTATCTCAGATTAGTGTGATCATGTCAGATTACTGGGGCTGGTAACGTGATACAGCCTGGCTGCACAACTGGCAACCTATTATTTACATCTTGACTACTTTGACCAGGGCCTATAGGGCTCTGGTCAAAAGCGTACTTTTATGTAGAGAATAGGGGGTCATTTGGGACGCAACCCCAGACTATGGTTTCACAACACATCACTGGGGCACATTGCCTACTCTCCAGGACACCTACAGCACCTTCACAGGAAGGCCAAAAAGATCATCAAGGACAACACCCACCATTTACTCACCCTGCACCTTAAGGCTGCTGCCTCATACAGTTGAAGTTTAAAGTTTATATACACCTTAGCCAAATACATTTAAACTCAGTTTTTACAATTACTGACATTTAATCCTAGTAAACATTCCCTGTCGTAGGTCAGTCAGGATCACCATTTATTTTAAGAATGTGAAATGTCAGATAATAGTAGAGAGAATGATTTATTTCAGCTTTTATTTCTTTCATCACATTCCCAGTGGGTCAGAAGTTTACATACACTCAATTAGTATTTGGTAGACTGCCTTAAATTGTTTAACTTGGGTCAAATGTTTCAGGTAGCTTTCCACAAGCTTCCCACAATAAGTTGTGTGAACTTTGGCCCATTCCTCCTGACAGAGCTGGTGTAACTGAGTCAGGTTTGTAGGCCTCCTTGCTCGCACACGCTTTTTCAGTTCTGCCCAAAATTTTCTATAGGATTGAGGTCAGGGCTTTGTGATGGCCACTCCAATACCTTGACTTTCTTGTCCTTAAGCCATTTTGCCACACTTTGGAAGTATGCTTGGGGTCATTGTCCATTTGGAAGACCCATTGGAGACCAAGCCTTTACGTCCTGACTGATGTCTTGAGATGTTGCTTCAATATATCCACAATTTTCCATCCTCATGATGCCATCTATCTTGTGAGTGCACCAGTCCCTCCTGCAGCAAGCACCCCCACAACATGATGCTGCCACCCCGTGCTTCATGATTGGGATGGTGGTTCTTCGGCTTGCAAGCCTCCTCCTTTTTCCTCCAAACATAAGGATGGTCATTATGGCCAACAGTTCTATTTTTGTTCATCAGACCAGAGGCAATTTCTCCAAAAAGTACAATCTTTGTCCCCATGTACAGTTGCAAAACGTAGTACTGTGCTTTTTTATGGCGGTTTTGGAGCAGTGGCTTCTTCCTTGCTGAGCGGCCTTTCAGGTTATGTCGATATAGGACTCATTTTACTGTGGATATAGACACTTTTGTACCGGTTTCCTTCAGCATCTTCACAAGGTCCTTTGCTGTTGTTCTGGGATTGATATGCACTTTTCGCACCAAAGTACATTAATCTCTAGGAGACAGAACGCGTCTCTTTCCTGAGCGTTATGACGGCTGCGTGGTCCCATGGTGTTTATACTTGCGTACTATTGTTTGTACAGATGAACGTGGTACCTTCAGGCGTTTGGAAATTGCTCCCAAGGATGAACCAGACTTGTGGAGGTCTACAATTGTTTTTCTGAGGTCTTGGCTGATTTCTTCTGATTCTCCCATAATGTCAAGCAAATAGGCACTGAATTTGAAGGTAGGCCTTGAAATACATCCACAGGTACACTTCCAAATAACTCAAACGATGTCAATTAGCCTATCAGAAGCTTCTAAAGCCATGACATCATCTTCTGGAATTTTCCAAGCTGTTTAAAGGCACTGTCAACTTAGTGTATGCAAACTTCTGACCCAGTGAAATTGTGATACAGTGAAGTGTAAGTGAAATAATCTGTCTGTAAACAATTGTTGGAAAAATTACTATTGTCATGCACAAAGTAGATGTCCTAACCGACTTGCCAAAACTATAGTTTGTTAACAAGAAATTTGTGGAGTGGTTGAAAAACGAGTTTTAATGACTTCAACTGTACATAGACATGGAATCAATGGTCACTTTAATAATGGAACACTAGTCACTTTAATCATGTTAACATACTGTATTTTAGTCAATGCCACTCSGACATTGCTTATCGTAATATTTATATATTTCTTAATTCCATTATTTTACTTCAGATGTATGTATATTGTTGTGAATTGTTAGATACTACTGCCCTGTTGGAGCTAGGAACACAAGCATTTCGCTACACCTGCAATAACATCTGCTAAATATGTGTGTGACCAATAACATTTGATTTGTGCTTTGACAGGAATGACCCATTTGTATATGTGGACTGATAATATCAGGCTGATGTTATGTATATGAATGCATGATACCATGGTCACGGCAGTCAGCCAAGCGGTTAAGAGCGTTGGGCCAGATACTGAAACATCGCTTGTCCAAATCCCTGAGCCGACTAGGTGAAGAATCTGTCGTTGTGCCCTTGAACAATTGCTCCTGTAATTCGCTCTGGATAAGAGAGTCTGCTAAATGACTCAAATGTAAATTGAAAAAATATAGGGATTATGTTGAACGTGGAAAACATTGTATGGCCTATGTGTGTTCTCTCTCCCTCACTGTTACGCAGACGCACGCACGCACGCACGCACGCACGCACGCACGCACGCACGCACGCACACACACACACACACACACACATCCTCTCACCGTGGCAGGGAGCTGTACTGTCTCTGCGCCTGTTGGAAGGCGTCTCTCTCCTCCTGCCTCTGTCTCTGTCTCTGCACCTCTACAGACACAGAGTGTCGGCCTGTCTGTTGTCCATCTGTCTGGTACGGGCTTGGGCCTGTGTTGGTGTTGTTGGGCTGAAAGAGGGGCCAACATCCTGGTTATTCAACACACACAACTATCCGACACATACAGTACACCAGAGCCTTACATTTAAGAGTTTGGACATTGAGATTCGACCAAATGTATTAGGATGCATTTACAGTACATCTATGAATCTATGAATAAATAGAAGGGACTAAAAGTTGGCCAAACTCTCTAAATATATGGCTCTGCAATACTTACCAGGAGCCATCAAGACATGACCTGCTCTTGTCCTTCACCGTGGCCAGGTCAAACAGAGGTTAGACTGACAGACAGAGAGGAGGACGGAGGAGCATGCTGGTGACGCAGGGTGGACGGAGATGAGATGAGATGGATGTTAGTACTGTAGGTGTTAACGAAGCCTCTCAGCCGACGCCCTAGCACAGGTCATTAACCGTCCTGAACAGACAGAGCGCACGCCACGGAACGCCACGGAGGAACAGCGTCGTCATTCACTTATCTCCAGCTCCTCCTGGCAGGTGACTGTGGATGCCTCCCAAATGGCACCCTACTGTATACCCTACATTTTTGACCAGGGGCCTGGTCAAAAATAGCGCACTGTATATGGGAATAGGGTGCCATTTGAGTCACACATCCCATATATCCTCCACGGAACACATTGAAACATGTCGAGGAATGACTAACTACTACGCCTTCGTTCTCCTTCCCCATCTCTCATCAGCGAGGAGGTGGGTGTAATGGCTGCGGATCAGTCATAACACAAAGGTTATCTAATTACTTTGATGGGCCATGCCAAGTATTCATATAGAGTGCCACGCTCTAGCGGCGGAAGGGCCATAAAGCGATTTGTCCCATCATCGCAGGGAGGACCTCCGAGACACCCACATTAAACCTAATGAATCCTTTTAATCATCGGGGATTGATTGGCATAACCTGGGCTGTTGGGCGTGCTGTCACACTCTGTTGCCATGGCGACGCCAGCCAGACCATGGACACCTAAAAGGTAGCTCATCTCCATCCATATTGCTAGCTATAGTAATTTCCAGATGTGAATTTCACTGTGCATATTACATATTGCATACGTAAATTACAGTTTGCAATATGGAGTGATTGGATATACATGATCCCTTTAGTGTCTTGAAATAATAACTTCGTAAGACAAGGAAACAAAGCTAGAAAACCACAATCTATAAAGCTTATTGAGGTATTAAAATGAATGCGGAAAGCGCTAAAATAAAATACGGAGAGGCAATATAAACGCTTCTGGCTGGCGAAAGCAGCCCCCGTGGATGCACTGCTCTTAGTGTGGTAAATGACCGCAATAAAGGTTCCCCAACGCAGAAGTAACACAGTCTATCAGTCACTGTGATCGAATTAGCCCAAGGAAGCCATGGTCGTGTTCAGTAGGGCACACCGTAGCAAAACGTTTTGCAACGCAAAGTGACAATCTGTGTTCTTATTGGACGAGTTTAGGTAGTACCCATTGCCAAAACGTTTCTTCCCTACAGAACACAAGCCAGATTCCTCCACTCTCCTCTGGACCATAGTACTACAGTGAGAAATATACCATCCAGAGGGGTAGCAATCAGAGGTAGAGCTGTCTAACCTCCGCTAACCAGGAACACCTAACTAAACAGCATGCAGGACCAGATCATTAGGGAAGTGATTTGCAGCACAACTACAGACATGCTGGATTTCAGACAGCAGGCCCCAGCGGGCTATAAGGGAGATAATGCACAGGGCTGGCCTGACCTGTAATATCAAAGCCTGCTAAGAACACTTACAGTGACAGGGTCAGTGCTTCCACATGGCGGTACTCTCCCTTCACTGTTTACCCTATGGGCCCCAGAATGGAATTCCCAGAACTCTTTTCACCTTGTGTATGTAGAGAAGTCATTCTTCTTGCTGACTTGACCATAGAAATAGAATTACTAGAACGGACATTCCCATTCAAGTCAGCGTTCCGTAATGGGTGGGCCAGCGGCCATATTGAGTGTGGTCTACCCATTGTGTAATTCTATTTCTTTGGACTTGTGACACTAGTCTAGACTCTAGACTGAACACTATGGCCACTACAGAAGATGTTAATTGAACGTTATCTGCTGAGTCTGTCTCCTTACACTAAATGGAATGGAGTGGGTGGGGCAGGACTGATGGGATTAATTTTCTGATGTATAGGGCCTCTTAGTCTGATCAATTCACTCTAATAATGACACAGCTACAAATGCAGTCTGCATCCCAAATAGCACACTATCCCCTATATAGTAAACAAAGCATTGCACAATATAGGGCAAAGGGTGCCATTTGGGACACAGATACAATGTATGTACAAGTGCATGACTTTTTCCACATTTTGTTATGTTACAGCCTTATTCTAAAATTTATTGAATAAATAAAAAATCCTCAGCAAAAAAAACTGAAATACATGATTTACTTGGGTATTCAGACCCTTTGCTAAGAGACTCGAAATTGAGCTCAGGTTCATCCTGTTTCCATTGATCATCCTTGACATGTTCCTACAACTTGATTGGACTGCACCTGTGGTAAATTCAATTGATTGGACATGATTTGGAAAGGCATACAAATCAAATCAAATCACCTGTCTATACAAGGTCCCACAGTTGACAGCACATGTAAGAGGGAAAACCAAGCCATGAGGTTGAAGGAATGGTCTGTAGAGCTCGGAAAACAGGATTGTGTCGAGGCACAGATCTGGGAAGGGTTCTAAAACATTTCTGCAGAATTGAAGGTCACCAAGAATACAGTGGCCTCCATCATTCTTAAATGGAAGAAGTTTGGAACCACCAAGACTCTTCCTAGAGCTGGCTGCCCGGCCAAACTGAGCAATCGGGGGAAAAGGGCCTTGGTCAGGGAGGTGACCAAGAACCTGATTGTCACTGACAGAGCACTAGAGTTCCTCTGTGGAGATGGGAGAACCTTCCAGAAGGACAACCATCTCTGCAGCACTCTACCAATCAGGCCTTTATGGTAGAGTGGCCAGACGGAAGCCACTCAGTAAAAGGCACATGACAGCTGCTTGGAGTTTCCCAAAAGGCAACCCTCAGACGATGAGAAACAAGATTCTCTGGTCTGATAAAACCAAGATTGAACTCCAAGCAGCTGTCATGCGTCACGTTTGGAGGAATCCTGGCACCATCCCTACAGTGAAGCATGGTGGTGGCAGCATCATGTTGTGAGGATGTTTTTCAGCGGGAGGGACTTGAAGACTAGTCAGGATCGAGGAAAATAATTATGGAACAAAGTACGGAGAGATTCTTGATGAAAATCTGCTCCAGAGCACTCAGGACCACAGACTGGGGGTTAAGGTTCACCTTCCAACAGGACAATGACCCTAAGCACACAGCCAAGACAACGCAGGAGTGGCTTTGGGACAAGTCTCTGAATGTCCTTGAGTGGCCCAGTCAGAGCCTAGACTTGAACCCGATCTAACATCTCTGGAGAGACCTGAAAATAGATCCAACCTGACAGAGCTTGAGGATCTGCAGAGAAGAATGGGAGAAACTCCCCAAATACAGGTGTGCCAAATCTATAGTGTCATACCCAAGAAGACCCAAGACTGTAATTCCTGCCAAAGGTGCTTCAACAAATGATTGAGTAAAAAAGTCTAAAAAYCTGTTTTTGTTTTGTCATTATRGGGTATTGTGTGTAGATGGATGAGGGGGAAAAATTATTTAATCAATTTCAGAATAAGGCTGTAATGTAACAAAATGTGGAAAAAGTCAAGGGGTCTGTATACTTTCTGAAGGCACTCTATATGCACAGGGAGCATAATTGAGTTTTCAGCGACATATGTTACCATTTTCCATACTTTGGCAATCAGTATGGCAGGAAAAAAAAATCTAAGAACACAAAATTACTGTTGATTACTGTGCGGTTCTGTAAGACGTTGGTTATTCTGTTATTTTGAAATAAATTGTGATGGCAATCATGTCTGACTCCCTTCAACGGTGCAGTCATGGGAACAGGGTAACTTTGCTTTCTATCAGTAATGTAAATAAACAATGTGATGGTATTATCAAGGACTTTAAATCGGCAATCAGCAGTTGAAACAAAGTGATTTGGTAAAAAACTGAGTGTAGGGGCTGGAGAAATGTGACCACTCTCAAATTCACAGACAGAGCTATGGATGCAAGGACTGACCATCCATGATATCAAATGTACAGTTTAAACATGTAGTGTTTGTTACATTTACATTGTTTACAAACATTGGAGTAAAACAAGCTTATATTTCRTGTTCTGATGGGGTACAACAGTTGAACTAAGCTCATGAGGCATTTATAAGTTATATCCCTCAGCAATCAATGACTACATATCATTCATTTATAAGTCAAAAAATGGATGAAGCAACTGCAGATTGCCCCTTTAATGACCATGCCTGAGTCCAAAATAGCACCCTATTCCCCTAAGGCTCTGGTCAGAAGTAGTGCACTATACAGGGAATAGGGTGCCATTTGGGACACACACAATATGTACAGGCTTGACTGTGTAGAGCAACAAAGCGCAGCTTGAAAGCCCTTTCCCACACACATTGCACACTCAGTGTCTCAAAACAAGACCAAGCTTTTTATTCGATTTATCATCATCACCTCTAAATGAAGCCCGGGGCTCGTATGTACGAATCGTCTCAGAGTAGGAGTGCTGATCTAGGATCAGTTCTGCATTTTAGATCACAATGAATGATCCTAGCTCAGTACTCCTACTCTGATACACCTAATTCATACAGCCCCAGAGGTCAATGGAGTCTGTTCATGAGCTCTCCATTTACAACTGTTAGAAAACTCATTAAAATCAATCCTTAGACAACGTAATATAAACGCCATATAAAGATTATAAAAACGGTACATGTTGACAGTGTCTAAACCAGCACTAAAAACAACATCACACATATATAGGCCTAAGTGACGAAAGTTGAATTAGTACAAATGTATTTCATAACAATGTATAGGATTAATACAACCAAATATTTAAATATATACAGCAGTGGTTATAAGACAAAGACATGACACAACAATATATACATATTCTAGAAATATTAAAGTAGTGACTTTCAAACATTAGGCAAATTATTTTGCTGATAATTCATAATTTTACGTTGTAACAGACAGAATGTAAAATGTATACTTAAGGCATACTGCTGGTGTAATGGATGGAAGAATAGGACACAGTGCAGTCTTTATCTAGGGACCATATACCTTCAATTACATCATAGAAAGGTATTCTGTAAGAATTATCAAGACATTTCCAATCTTTTCCAATTGTAATTGTTTGAATTATCACTCATCCTATTGTGGTGACCATGCCATCAAAAGAGTACAAATTCACAACGCCTGAACCTCTTCTCTAAAAAGGCACAGTTAAAAACCGACAATTGCGGGGGTGCTTTCCTATCACACAGAAAGCACCCCCGCAATCAGACAGCCAGGAGTCCATTGGTCCATGAGAAGGTGGGCGGGTCCTTGTTTTGTGAGAGACAGACAGACAGACCAACAGATGGCATTGATGGCAGATGGGATGAGAAGGGTGGTACGACGGGGTTGGTGGTCGTGACGGGTGGGGTTAGAGGTCAGGTGAGCGTGCCAGAGGGTCACATGCTCCTAGACGCATGCAGGTGGAGATGTTGGTTGCATCCAAAAAAGGCACCCTATTTTCCATGTAGTGCACTACTTTTAACCAGGTCCCATAGGCCTCTAGCCAAAAGTAGTGCACTAAATAGGGAATAAGGGGCCATTTGGGACTCAAGAGTTATTGTAAGAGTTATTGGGTCGTTCCATATGATTTTAATCCCTTTCTGACTGTATCCCTTTTGATTTGAACGGAACCTTCCATACATGTTTGCCTGTGGTAGACTTTTCTGACCTGAATGCCAAAACATTCAGGAGACCATTTTGCATACCCCACCATACCATGAGAAATCCATGTTTTCATCACTGAAAAGGATAAAAGGTTGAGTTTGATATTATTTAAAAGCTTACAAACAGGATTGTCAAAGTATTTTATAATTTGAACTTTGAGCACTTCTGGGTCACTCCACAAAGAGTGCCTTTCGTGTGCATCCCTTTGATATTTTATGTAGAATTTGTGCACCAATATTGTATTTTAAAAGCCTGTTATATTAAATGAAGTGCTCTTTAATATATACCACATGGATAATTAAATAAATCTGATTTTTAATATTAATAAACATTAAAGGGTCAAAATTCAGCATTTTGACACGTCCCTCCATACACCCTCTGACTTCTAAGAAGATTTTTACCCACTTAACACCAACATTTCTCCACTTAACACCAACATTTCTACACGTTTTCACCATTATTCTAAAGCCCTAGTTATTTAGTTGCTGTGACAAAGTCATTTCTGAATATGATTATTTATTTTATGTTATTAGTGATTCTTTTAAGGTCAACCCTGTTACATGAACTGAACTCTCGTTTTAATATGGTAAAGAAAAGAAAAAAAGACTTTGAACTAATAGCCAAATCATTAGTGTAAAAGCAGGTGAGCCGGTCCTACTCATTTCCTGGTGTATTGTGGTAGAAAACTGAGCGGATTGAGCACAACACCCTTTAACCAATAGATAAATAGACAGGCTAGAAATGTTTTAAAAATACAAAAATTGTGAAGCTAGAATTACATTTTCCCTCCCTGTTGGACACAACAAGCTTCCATTCCCCCTGTCACAGGTGTATTTATGGCTGATTTAAGATGAAGTCGCCAAACCTGTTACGGTCGTTGAAATCATATGGAACAACCCTATTAGAGAAGAGCCTGGGTTAGGTGGGAGACTCAGAGGAGTTAATGAGAAGAAGCTCCACAGGCTGAGGTTGTTCAGTCAGTGTCATACTGGACAGTCCATACTCAGGGCTGGCCCGGTGGTTGTGAGGTTAGTGGTAGTAGGAGGCTCCATGATGTAGCCAGCCAGCCAGCCAGCCAGGGTATTAGCAGCCCTCCTAGGCTGGCAGTGGTGGAGGTTGGTGGTGGTTAGTGAGGGGGTCCATGGAGGAGCCAGGCAGGACCGACCTGGTTCTCAGCCTGGTCTCAGACACTCACCCAGGGCTGCTCGAAGCTGTAGGTGCGTCTCCGGTCGTCAGGGTCGTCGTCCCCCCTGGCCTGCTGGAACTCGTGCCTCAGCCGCTGTATCCGGTCGTGGTTGCTAGGCGCTAGTCTGTTGCTGCAAGGGGTTGAGAGTGAGAGAGGAAATACTACATGAGCATGGTGGTGACCCATTTGGAACAAGTCTGTGTCTCAAAATGGCACAACATTTCCTATATGGCACACTACTTTTGAGCAAAGCCTAGTCAGTGCATTACAATAGGGAACAGTGTACCATTTGGGACTGTTTCTATCAGCATAGGTGGGAAATGGTCCAGAAACTTGACTGTAATACACAGTAGAGCAGCGTTTCCCAAACTCGGTCCACAGGACCCCAAGAGGTGCACGTTTTGGCTTGTGCGCTAACACTACACAGCTGATTCAAATCAAAGCTTGATGATTAGTTGATTATTTGAATCAGCAGTGTAGTGCTAGGGCCAAAAACCAAAATGTTCACCCCTTAGGGTCCCAAGGACAGAGTTTGGTAAACCCAGCAGTAAAGCCTCAAACATGAATCAAACTAATGTATACTAATGTATTATTCATAACCATGGAGTATGGTGTYCCTAATGGCACCATATCCCTTATATAGTGCACTACTTTTGACCAGAGCCCTATGAACTGTCAAGAGAATAGGGAGAATTTGGGACACAACCAAGAACAAAGCAAAGTAGTGTGAACAGTCGATAGTCAAGCTACATCCTCAGGCCACACATCACTCACCAACTTCCGTCCATTGTCTCTAAGCACACTCATAAACAACCACGGCCCATTAAAACACATTACCTGKCTTGTCTGCTTACTTATTGAACTGACCTTGGCCAGAGAGAAAGAGGTCCTCTGTAGCTCAGTTGGTAGAGCATGGCACTTGCCATGCCAGGATAGTGGGTTCGATTCCTGGGACCACCCATACGTAAAATGTATGCATGCATGATTAAGTCGCTTTGGATAAAAGTGTCTGCTAAATGGCATATATTAAGTCTCTGCATTATACAGTAGAGCAGCCCTTGTCCCAGAAGCAGTGATGAAGATTAGGGCTGTTGCGGTGACTGTATTTCCGCCACACCGGCAGTCAGGACGACAATAAAATTCCATGTGAATCGTTGAGTCACGGTAATCTCCTCTTATGCACTCTGGACATGCTTAGGTAGTACCCAACTTGCTAACTACCAGCATGTCCTCATGACCTGGTACTCAGGGCTCTACTGCCCCTCCATCAGGTCCTAATGGCCTGGTACTCGGGATTCTATTGTCCCTCCATCAGGTCCTAATGACCTGGTACTCAGGACTATATTGTTCC
This sequence comes from Salvelinus sp. IW2-2015, assembly GCF_002910315.2. Classification (NCBI taxonomy): domain Eukaryota; kingdom Metazoa; phylum Chordata; class Actinopteri; order Salmoniformes; family Salmonidae; genus Salvelinus; species Salvelinus sp. IW2-2015. The sequence goes on from NC_036871.1 coordinate 16,225,217, forward strand.
TCCATCAGGTCCTAATGGCCTGGTAGTCAGGGCTCTATTGTTCCTCCATCAGGTCCTAATGACCTGGTACTCAGGACTATATTGTCCCTCCATCAGGTCCTAATGGCCTGGTAGTTCAGGGCTTCTATTGTTCCTCCATCAGGTCCTAATGGCCTGGTAGTCAGGACTATATTTGTCCCTCCATCAGGTCTAATGCCTGGTAGTCAGGGCTCTATTGTTCTCCATCAGGTCCTAATGGCCTGGTTCTCCAGGGCTCTATTGTCCCTCCATCAGGTCCTAATGGCCTGTTATACTGGGCTCTATTTGTCCTCCATCAGGTCCTAATGCTGGTAGTCAGGGCTCTATTGTCCCTCCATCAGGTCCTAATGGCCTGGTAGTCAGGGCTCTATTGTTCCTCCATCAGGTCCTAATGGCCTGGTAGTCAGGGCTCTATGTTCCTCCATCAGGTCTAATGGCCTGGTAGTCAGGGCTCTATTGTCCCTCCATCAGGTCCTAATGGCCTGGTAGTCAGGGCTCTATTGTTCCTCCATCAGGTCTAATGGCCTGGTTCTCAGGGCTCTTTGTTCTCCATCAGGTCCTAATGGCCTGGTAGTCAGGGCTCTATTGTTCCTCCATCAGGTCCTAATGGCCTGGTTCTCAGGCTCTATTGTTCTCCATCAGGTCCTAATGGCCTGGTTCTCAGGGCTCTATTGTTCCTCCATCAGGTCCTAATGGCCTGGTAGTCAGGTCTATTGTTCTCCATCAGGTCCTATGGCCTGGTAGTCAGGGCTCTATTGTTCCTCCATCAGGTCTAATGGCCTGGTAGTCAGGGCTCTATTGTCCCTCCATCAGGTCCTAATGGCCTGGTTCAGGAGGGCTCTATTGTCCCTCCCATCAGGTCCTAATGGCCTGGTAGTCAGGGCTCTATTGTTCCTCCATCAGGTCCTAATGGCCTGGTAGTCAGGACTATATTGTCCCTCCATCAGGTCCTAATGGCCTGGTAGTCAGGGCTCTATTGTTCCTCCATCAGGTCTAATGGCCTGGTTCTCAGGGCTCTATTGTCCTCCATCAGGTCCTAATGGCCTGGTAGTCAGGGCTCTATTGTCCTCCATCAGGTCCTAATGGCCTGGTAGTCAGGGCTCTATTGTTCCTCCATCAGGTCTAATGGCCTGGTAGTCAGGGCTCTATTGTTCCTCCATCAGGTCCTAATGGCCTGGTAGTCAGGGCTCTATTGTCCTCCATCAGGTCCTAATGGCCTGGTAGTCAGGGCTCTATTGTTCCTCCATCAGGTCCTAATGGCCTGGTAGTCAGGCTCTATTGTTCCTCCATCAGGTCCTAATGGCCTGGTAGTCAGGGCTCTATTGTTCCTCCATCAGGTCCTAATGGCCTGTAGTCAGGGCTCTATTGTTCCTCCATCAGGTCCTAATGGCTGGTAGTCAGGGCTCTATTGTTCCTCCATCAGGTCCTAATGGCCTGGTAGTCAGGGCTCTATTGTCCCTCCATCAGGTCTAATGGCCTGGTAGTCAGGGCTCTATTGTCCCCATTCAGGTCCTAATGGCCTGGTAGTCAGGGCTCTATTGTCCCTCCATCAGGTCCTAATGGCCTGGTAGTCAGGGCTCTATTGTTCTCCATCAGGTCTAATGGCTGGTAGTCAGGACTATATTGTCCCTCCATCAGGTCCTAAATGGCCTGGTAGTCAGGGCTCTATTGTCCTCATCAGGTCTAATGGCCTGGTTCTCAGGGCTCTATTGTCCTCCATCAGGTCCTAATGGCCTGTTACTCGGGGCTCTATTGTCCTCCATCAGGTCCTAATGGCCTGGTAGTCAGGGCTCTATTGTTCCTCCATCAGGTCCTAATGGCCTGGTTCTCAGGGCTCTATTGTTCCTCTAACCACTCTGACATCAATGCAAATACAATCAAAAATCACATCAAAGACTTATCATCAAAACAGAATGGTGCTTTTAAAACTCATCTCACTGTGATTGATTTGAAGAAAGAAGTTCAACAGCAGGTTGAAACAGTGTAAAACATGGTTATTGAGGATGTTGTTTCAAAGCCTAACACAACTAAAAGTACAGAGTTTTCAACAACCATACGCATATGAATTAAACATCCATACGTATATTAATTAAACACCCATACGCATATTAATTAAACACCCATACGCATATTAATTAAACACCCATACGCATATTAATTAAACACCCAGACGCATATTAATTAAACACCCAGACGCATATTAAACACCCAGACGCATATTAAACACCCATACGCATATTAATTCAACACCCATACGCATATTAGAGCTTATGCATACACATATACCTATATATGCCCAAGCGTGGGGAAAAAAACTGATTTAAAATTGAGATTGTGCCGTTATACAATACATATTACACATGGCAGAAAAACATTACAAAAAAAGTTATTTAAGATGTTTTTGGTACATAATAGGTCAAGCCTATACTCCAAATTTAAACAAATTCTAGTAATCGCCTTTGAGTGTGGCCTGTATTATTCTGTATTCTGGGTGGACTGGTTACCTTATGCTATTCTCCAATAACCGGAGTGGTCTATCCAGCATGAGTGGAAACAAACCTGTGGGACAGTGACCTCCATTTGCTATTTGAGTGCATACGGATGACTTTTTCCCTTGCCCCTGTTCGTACCCATTTGATCATGATAATTGTACATATTAGTAAAGACAATATTACATTGAGAATAGTCTGATGGGTGATAATATGATCACTTGATGAGAGAACAGTTTGTGCAGCCTGAGGCAAGGAACAGAGCGCAAGCTTTTTTTGCGACGTTCTTAAATCATCAATAGCCTTTATTCGTACCATGAGGCCCATTACATGTTTTGATTTATAAGACATTCTAAGGTTTGTATCTCTCACAAGTACAGTTGCCAAATAACTCAATCTAGCGTATAGGACCTGTTTCAAATGATCACTTTTACACTCAACAGAGCCACTTYATCTGCGCACTCGCTCCGGAATGGGAAAAATATCCTATCTATTTTATTCAGCTAAGTTCAATTATATTCCTCTAACTATAAAATCATATAATATAAAATAACGGCATAGGACTTATAAGCATAACGTGTCTGCTAAATGAACAAGACTACAGCATGCAGCATAGCCTTGATAACATCCAGTAGGCAAACTCATATTCTGTCCTTCTGATATACATTTTCTTCATTATGTTTCTTTAGACCTACCTAAAATAAATACTGGATATATTGTGATGGTGAATATTAAATTGATTTATTAGACTTTTTAAATGTAGATGTTCCAAAGGCACATCAGCGGCTCGTATGAGCGGAGGCACGGAGATGCTAAATGTGTTTATGTTAATTAGGGTCAATTACCGTGAGACCTTTAGCATGACAATAAGAGAGCCGGAGAGAGACAGAGGGGTGGGAGATAGGACGCCCAGCTATGTACGTGGAGGTCATCTGTGGTCCCCTGGAGTGAAGCTAATTCAAACCTGACATCATCTGTTAGACTACCACTCTGAACAGCCCTGTCAGGTGACTAGAGAGCATCAGCAGGAGAGAGATCAGAAGTTGACTTTTCAACTTTCAAACACAGCCAGTAACTTTCCTGGACATCCTTTTATGATCTCTTTAAAAGCCCCCAAAAAGGCCAGCTCTTAAAACTCTCCTGTCTCAGGAGGTCCTATAAAATAACCTTACAACATCCCAATCATTAACAACAAAGCATTGCTTCCAAAAACCAGACAACTGAAACAGACAGACACATTGAAGGCTGTTTGGGGATCTATGAAATAACCTCATACGTTATCTCAATCATTACCAAAAAAAGCATTGGATCAATACCTAAATCATTACTGACAAACATTGGTTCCATAACCATTGAACATATCCATTAAGCCCGTTTAGGGTAGGAAACTCCCATGTGTGATCTGTCAAATCACTGTGATATTTAACTCAGCCATATCCCCTTTGAACACATATGACCCCGGGGCACCATGTGTGACCCTGCCTATAGGTCACAGCACCATCAGCGTTCAGGACAACAGAATGCCTTTATTAGATATTAGCCTGCCATGCAACCTGTGAACAGATGACTCAGAGCACTGGGCTATTCCCTATGTAGTGCACTACCTATGACCAGGGCCCATTAGTCTCTGGTCAAACATAGTACACTAAGTAGGGAATAGGGTGCAATTTGGGAGCACCATAGGATATATATATATATTTTTAAACAGTTATTGCTTAGAATGATAGTTTTGAAGCACTGTCATTTTTCATAATACTGGGGCTGGCTAATATTGAATTGGAAAAAGTGTGTGTGTCTCAGTGTGTGTGTGTGTGTGTGTCAGTGTGTGTGTACACTACTCTACATCATAACACTATGAAATGGAACAGAAATGTTTGGATGTTTCAATGTACCCCTCGGTATCACCCAATAAGCCTTTAAAAAGGGATTTAAATTATTAAGGAACACAGGATTTTTAAAAGGCTTTCCTTCACTGACAGAAAACTAAATCAACCATAGAAAGTAACAAAAGAGAGTTAAGGAAATCTCCTGCAGTGAGGTGAGGGAGATTTAACATTAGAGTTTCATCCTATGGACAAGCTCACTCAATATCTGCTGCTGTGTCTGGCCTGAAAGGTCAGCGTTTACAGACTTTGGCCTCTGGGGCTCAATAACAACAGACTCCCAAACGGCACCCTATTCTTTGCGTTTAATCCCAGGCTGTAAAAGCCATGGGCCCTGGTCAAAAGTAGTGCACTACATAGCGAGCCATTTGGGACTTAGCCTTGGCCTGGCAGGTGACTGGTAAGCTATTTATTTCATGTTATGATAGGATGTGCCCTTTAAGTTTTGTCTGTGGCTTTAAGCTTGGTCAGGACTAGGACAGTAAGAGGCTACGACTTCAGCAGAAGAAAATAATGCCTACAGCCAAACAAAACAACTTCAAAAACATGATTGGCGGCCCAGAGAGTCACACCAGTCCGGCCTTGACCGGGAGGAGTCGGTGGAGCTGTCCCCCAGGTGCTGACTCACGTCTGTGTGGCTCTGGGTGAACGTAAAGACGTACAGGACTCTCATTATTTCCACTCAAAATGGACAGCAGATGTTCGCAGCCATAAATCTAAAACCTGAAACTCTGGTTTGGGAGGTACAGAGAAAAGTGACGGGTCAAACTTTGAGCCATTGACCAAAACTCAACTCCTTGAGTTTTGGTCAAAAGGAGCCGTCACATTAGCCTGGTCGCAGATTTGTTGGTGTTGTCTTGGGTGGCTATGCAACACAAACAGATAATGACCMTAGGAAGTTGGCTAGACAGTACAAACAGATCATGAAACCAGGCTACTGTCACATCGCAGTCCCTATTAATTATCCCTCCCCAAGGAGGTCAAAATCAAAGGCTCTCTATAGGGGAGCCCCTACAGTAGAATGTAAAGTACAGTAAATGACAGTAGCAGCTGATCCAAAGGCTCCTAATCCCCTGGATTAAATCTGAATGGCCTCTTTCAGAGCTCCTCTTCCTTCCCAGCCTCAGGACACAACGGGAGCATCTCACAGATAGAAATGGTACACGGCAGCAATGGAAAACACCCATCCTGATCATATTAATATGGGGTGAGTTGTAGACCATGGTTCTTACTGGACTCCAGAGGGACGGAAAGAGTACCACTGGGAGCGACTGAGGCTTTACGAATCCAACTCTGGATGAGCAGATCATCCCTGTTCAATCCCAGGCTGTAAAAGACAGCTGCTGTTCTGTCAATCTCACCACCAGCAGTCAGCTCTTTCTATGCACTGTTCTTTTTTTTCTCTCTTATATATATTTTTTTTTACCTCCTTTTCTCCCCAATTTCATGGTATCCAATTGTTAGTAGTTACTATCTTGTCTCATCGCTACAACTCCCGTCTCTCCTCGGGAGAGACGAAGGTCGAAAGCAATGCGTCCTCCGAAACACAACCCAACCAAGCCGCACTGCTTCTTAACACAGCGCGCCTCCAACCCGGAAGCCAGTCGCTAACCCGACCACTGCGCCACCCGGGAGGCCTCTATGCACTGTTCTTACTTGACAAATGAACTCACATTTTTGTCTGTGTTGTGCGTGTAAATTAATGTATGCTATTTTCTTGGCCAAGGCTCACTTGAAATAAATCTTCAAACTAAATGTAGCTTCCCTGGTTAAATAAAATAGAAATACAAATAAAAGCAGACAACAGGAGTCACATATGATTATGGGATCCTTAGGATGGAGACGGACATTGTTATGATGAAGACCCTTGTGGCGAGTGGTGTACCCTTGGTTTAGGGGGAACGCAATAGGGACCTTCCTTCTTAAACTGAGAGGAAGAGAACACATCTCTTTTGCTGCGTTCACACAGGCAGCCCAATTATGATACTTTGCCCAATTATTGGCAACAAATCTGATCTGATTGGTCAAAACACCAATTAGTGGCAAAAGATCAGATTTGGGGTACCTGTGTAAAACACAGCCTTTGGCAGACTAGCTCGATAGAACCCGTGTGTGCATTTTGGCCCTCTATGACATGTTAGAGCACCACCACAAGGGGAAAAACATGGTGAACTAAAATCCTTATCAAGCATCCATTGCTGCATTTTGGTATTTTTATTCAGATCCCCATTAGCTGTTGCAATAGCAGTAGCTACTCTTACTGGTGTCCACACAAAACATGAAATAATACAGAACTACATACATTTTAACAACATACATTTTAAATTTCACATATAGCCTATATATCAGTACATACAAACAATATCTAGGTCAAATAGGGGAGAGGTATTGTGCCGTGAGGTGCTGCTTTATCTGTTTTTTGAAAGCAGGTTTGCTGTTCATTTTAGCAATCTTTGATGCAAGGAAGTTCCATAATAGTGAAGTTTTCTTGAATTTGTTCTGGATTTGGGGACTGTGAAAAGACCCCTGATGGCATGTCTGGTGGGGTAAGTGWGTGTATCAGTGCTGYGTAACAATGAAAATAATTTGGAATTTTCAACATATGAATGTTTCTTACAAAAACAAGAAGTGATGCAGTCAGTCTCTCCTCTACTTTTAGCCAAGAGAGACTGGCATGTATAGTATTGATATAAGCCCTCTGATTACATTGAAGAGCAAGATGCKGCTCTGTTCTGGGCCAGCTGCAGTTTTTATTGGTCCTTCTTTGCAGCACCTGACCGGGCAATAATCAAGATAAGACAGAACTAGAGYCTGCAGGACTTGCTTTGTTGAGTGTGGTGTCAAAAAAGAGGAGTATTTCTTTATCAAGGACAGACCTCTTCCCAACTTCGCAACCACTAAATCAAAATGTTTTGACCATGACTGTTTACAATCCAAGGTAACACCAAGTCATTTWGTCTCCTCAACTTGTACAACAACCGCACCATTCATTACCAGATTCAGCAGAGGTCTAGAATTTACGGAATGATTTGTACCAAATACAATGCTCTTATTTTTTAGAGAGATTAAGGACTAGTTTATTATTAGTTATGATTGGTGGGATCATAATCATATTATGGGGTGGTATATATATATTACAGTAAGTGCCTTTCTGACAGGCGTGATTGGTCCATTAACTGGTTGACTGATTTGAGGTGATGGATGGGGGCTCCCATGAACCCTAGGCCTAGAGAGACAGTGGAGTGTGGGCGGTGCATTCAGCCATGTTCCACCCAGCCCCTTACTTTTGGCAGCGTCACAAATGTCACCCGCTTCCCTATATCCTACACTACTTTGGGCCCTGGACGAAAGTAGTGAACTATGAAGAGAATTGGGTGCCAGTTGGAACGCAGGCTTTATCTCTCTGTTACGACCCCCCCCCCCACCACCACCACCACCACCATCCAACCGCCATCCATCACACACGACACCTCACCAGTCGATCATGGCCTTGACAGCAGGCCATTATGGCAGAGCTCTATGACTGTGATGGTGCACAGTAGGGGTTGAGCAGTGTTAATACTGTATTCACATGCTCATTTTGCACCTCTATTGTTGCCTGTGCTTTCCAGTGTATTTATCTAGTGATGTGTAACAGATTCCTAGGGCCTGAAGGCTACTGTTCTATGAACGATTTTGGAGGCCTAGATATTACACTATTGTCTGCTTTGGTGAAACAGTAGACGTTATATAGTACAATGAAACATGCATGAGATGCACTGTCTGTATGGTACAGCAGGGATCTGAGATACGGCACTGATGAGACATAGATAGCAAGGCATGCTTAGCACGCTCCCTTCCTGGTAAAAGGAGAGACAGTGTTACCAATGGAGGACAAGYAGTTCCATGTATTTGCTTGTTGTAACCTAGCACACCATTGATAGGTTGGTTTGTAAAGCATGACATTGGCCAGAAATTAAAAGTGACCTATACCATGTTACACATATTATTGCTCCTGGCGGCGCCATAAGCCTGAAATGGAAAACCCACTTCACCATCTCTCTCCATGGCAGTACAATTTAGTGCGAGTAAATATCAGGCAAATATTGTAATTCAGTCTCAGACATTCAGACAGCAGTTGCTCTGGAAATATATTGATACGTTGTAAAAGTGAAATGCCACTTAAATCTATCCCATTATTTCTGTGGATTCCAATGTTTACAGTCGAGGAGGTTACACGTGGTTGCAATGGGATGGCTATTACTGTAACCTAGTGCTATTGGAGCAATGGAAGCTTGGCTGCGGATGGCGACTGTTGGAAATGTACATGTGTTTTGGTTAATTGTTGGGTTGCATAGCCATGGCTTTGTTTTGCCATCTCATAACTAAATGAAACGGGTCCTTTGCACTTAATGGCCATGATGATAAAACACAAAAAGGTGACATTTTGTCACCCTAATTGAATATAGTTGAATATAAACATAGCATTTTAAAAGTAGTAAATAATTAATCACATTCAAATTATGACTTCTTGATTTATGTTGGGCTGAAATGTGTCCTGCCTTGAATCTTTCAAGGAGCTCCCGTGGAGCTGGGTGGTAGCTGTGCCAGTGTTTGGCCAGGAGAGGCAGAGCCAGTGTCCAAAATGGCACCCTACATAGAGTAATACTTATGACCACAGCCCTATGGACCCTATAAAAGGAATAGGGTGCCATTTGGAACGCACCGGGTATTTTATCAGTGTGAGTATGCTCTCTCCGTATTTTATTCTGATGTACACAGATGAAGACAGGTGGCAGTGTGTGTTGACTCTGGGCCAGAGGCACTGCCCTTTGAGGAGAGGGTATGTTTTGAGCCGCGTCTGAGAACGTTTGGAACGTGCATACAGAGTCTAATTTGGCCTGGGTCATGGACACTAGCTGAATCCATTAGCCTTGGGTCCTCTGGCCCACTGAGCAAGTAGATATTTCAAAATACCCTGTTTAGCTGTCTATCTTCCTCTCAGTGGAGAACAGACTAGACCAAACACATTATGACCTGGGTTTCTACCTCAACTGTACTGCATTTGATTGAATAACTAGTCTAGGCCTGTGTGTGATGACTTTGGTATTGATCAGTCTCTACTGCAAATGAAGACTCAATGCAACTTCATCACCGTAATTATCCCAGATAATCCCGAGATGATCTTTTATACCAGGAAGTAAACTGACATAACGAGTAAAAGAAATCCTTACTTTTTAGCGACATCGTGCAGAATATAGACAGAGGCGTACGGAGTATCTAATCTACATAGAGTATCGACAGGCCTAAACAGCAGTCTTCGTGAGGACTCAAAGGATTTAAACTACTCTCAGCTGGGTCCCAGTAGCAGATAGTAGGGAGCGTGACTAACATACTGACTAAGGCCATCAGTCAGTGAGTCTCTCAGTGGATGTTTTGAGGAGCGCTCGATCAATACAACTGGATTATCAGATTTTGCATCTCGCCTAATTTTCCTTTGTGAGAGGATGTAAGGCTCGCTTCCCTCCATCTGATAACATGACTCAACCAACTGCTACAGCTGCCGCTGGCTTTGGACCTATACTGGTTTCCTCATCAGCTGGGTACATCAGGAAGTACAGTACATCAGCAAATGTTTGTTCTATAGTCATATTGTAGTTAGCAAAACAGTCACATCTCCGGGGATAAATCCCAGAGAATTAATCTGTTTAATTAAATGTTTAATTAAAATGGTTGAATTTTAATTAAGAATCAAGTCGATGATTTTATTAGAAATTCACATTTAAGGATTATTCTCTGATGCGGTAAAATAGCCATCAAACCACACATTGAGTCCCAATGGAATATTCCCCTGTTCTAACAGAATATTCCCCTGTTCTAACAGAACATTCCCCTGTTCTACCGACTGTACACCTTCCTTCATTTCCAGACAGAGGTCTGTTTTCAGTAAATCAGATACTGTAAATCCATTTAGATACTTTTTTGCTTTCAGGACAAAATACTGATGAATTAAGATTTAAATGTTCATAGCATTGTTGAATTGCCTTGCGTTAGTAAGTCCATAGTGACCCTACCTCGCCTGCAAGGCTTAGGGATGATATGTTTCCTGAAGGACTTGCTGTCTTAAACCGATACTGCAGTGGAGAATGTCAAGAGAATAAGAAGGGTTGTGAGAAAGGGTACGCCACTCTATAGGGCCCTGGTCTAGAGTAGTGCACTATATAGGGAACAGGGTGCCATTTGGGACACTTTCACGAGCCCTCTCCATGCATAATGTAATGGTGACCATTCTAGTGCTGATTGAGAGACAGACGGGAGCACAAAGGTGGCTGGTCTGTTTGGAGGGCCGTTTACAAAGACAATGAGTATGACTTTGGGTGGAGGGGCATGTACGTATGTTTCTTCTACTGGATCATGGAATGCATATATGACTCAATGATTCAATGGGGAAGTCAATCTAGAGAGATGTGGACACTCCCCCGTGGACACTCCAAGCAGCACAGTCTGACAGTGAAAGGGAAAGGGGGCCACAGTATGAAGCCTACGTTAGCCATTTCACATATCATGATCTGGGCTTTTAGCTGAAGCTTATCTGGATATACTCTGAAGAAGGGCGACATTATTAACATAAATGAAAAGCGGATTCCAGTCATCAATACTATGCAATGAAAGAGATGATCCTTTCCAAAGCAGCAACAGATGAGAGGCCCATATGTCTGGGCTATAAGGCGACCGAAGCCAAAGGAAATATCAAGAGCGAGGATAAAGGATAAATAGAACTCTAATGTGAATTCTGGAATGGAATGGGGGAAGGCCTGACTGATAGTGTAATTCTAATGCACACTGATAACTTCAGCACGCGGCGGGCGATGGTGGCAGAGGGAGGAAATCAAATTGAAGCTGTCCAATTTCCAGGCTGGATCATCAGCGCTCTGAACACTATGGCTTTTCCGTTTCTCAGTCCCCCCAAAAAATAGGGAGTGACTGATGGCACTTTCAGGGTAATAGTTCCCCATTTCAGAGACGTTAAAGGAATACTTCAGGACTTTAGCATGTCTCTGCACACAGACATAAAAAACGTATCCCAAGAGTTAATCTGACTCTGGGGAAGTAGACAACGGGCTTCATTGGCAAAATTCTGAAGTATCTCTTTAATGTCAGCAGAGTCTGAGAAAGCCTAGCTAGCATCTGATATATAATGATTTAGTCAAATTATAGGACATTAAGGGGCATTATCTGATTGTCATATTTTGCTGATGATTGTTAAATACAGTTGAAGTCGGAAGTTTACATACACCTTAGCCAAATACATTTAAACTCAGTTTTTCACAATTCCTGACATTTTATCCTAGTAAAATTTCAGTTAGGATCATCACTTTATTTTAAGAATGTGAAATGTCAGAATAATAGCAGAGAGAAAGATTTATTTCAGCTTTCATTTCTTACATGCACCAAATTAGTATTTGGTAGCATTGCCTTTCAATTGTTTAACTTGGGTCAAATGTTTCGGGAAGCCTTCCACAAGCTTCCCACAATAAGTTGGGTGAATTTTGGCCTCCTGTCCTCCTGACAGAGCTGGTGTAACTGAGTCAGGTTTGTAGGCCTCCTTGCTCGCACACGCTTTTTCAGTTCTGCCCACACATTTTCAATGGGATTGAGGTCAGGGCTTTGTGATGACCTCTCCAATACCTTGACTTTCTTGTCCTTAAGCCATTTTGCCACAACTTTGGAAGTATGCTTGGGGTCATTATCCAATTGGAAGACCATTTGCGACCATGCTTTAACTTCCTGACTGATGTCTTGAGATGTTGCTTCAATATATTCACATCATTTTCTTTCCTCATGATGCCATCTATTTTGTGAAGTGCACCAGTCCCTCCTGCAGCAAAGCACCCCCACAACATGATGCTGCTACCCCCTTGCTTCGCGGTTGGGATGGTGTTCTTCGGCTTGCAAGCATCCCCCTTTTTCCTCCAAACATAACAATGATCATTATGGCCAAACAGTTCTATTTTTGTTTCATCAGACCAGAGGACATTTCTCCAAAAAGTATGATATTTTTCCCCATGTGCAGTTGCAAACCGTAGTCTGGCTTTTTTATGGCGGTTTTGGAGCAGTGCCTTCTTCCTTGCTGTGCGGCCTTTCAGGTTATGTTGATATGGGACTCGTTTTACTGTGGATATAGATACTTTTGTACCCGTTTCCTCCAGCATCTTCACAAGGTCCTTTGTTGTTGTTCTGGGATTGATATGCACTTTTCGCACCGCGTATGTTAATCTCTAGGAGACAGAACGCGTCTCCTTCCTGAGCGGTATGATGGCTGCGTGGTCCCATGGTGTTTATACTTGCGTACTATTGTTTGTACAGATGAACGTGGTACCTTCAGGCGTTTGGAAATTTCTCCCAAGGAAGAACCAGACTGTGGAGGTCTACATTTTTTTCTGAGGTCTTGGCTGATTTCTTTTGATTTTCCCATGATGTCAAGCAAAGAGRCACTGAGTTTGAAGGTAGGCCTTGAAATACATCCACAGGTACACCTCCAATTGACTCAAATGTTGTCAATTAGCCTATCAGAAGCTTCTAAAGCCATGACATAATTTTCTGGAATTTTCCAAGCTGTTTAAAGGCACAGTCAACTTAGTGTATGTAAACTTCTGACTCACTGGAATTTTGATACAGTGAATTATAAGTGAAATAATCTGTCTGTAAACAATTGTTGGAAAAATGACTTGTGTTATGCACGAAGTAGATGTCCTRACCGAATTGCCAAAACTATAGTTTGTTAACAAATTTGTGTTGTTGAAAAATTTGTTTTAATGACCTAAGTGTATGTAACCTAAGTGTATGTAAACTTCCGACTTCAACTTTAGTAAAAAATGACAAATATATTGCAAAGAAATGTTTCATCATTTGTCCATTATGATCCCGAGGCAGGCAGGGCCGTTTCTCTCAGTTCAGGACTGCGTCCGAAACTAGATGGTCACGTCAAAAGATAGGGCATTGGTCAAAAGTAGTGCACTACGTATGGAATGCCCTAGGACTTCTCACTGGGGTGAAAATGGAGGAAGAAAAGTAGACAAGTCTTTGTTCTTGGGACTGCAGTAATGTTGTGGAAAAGTAACACCTTTTGATGCTGTATGATAACTATGTTAACGTGTGTCCACTATGCCACAGAAACAGTTCAGTGTCAGATTACATCCAAAACAGCACCCTATTCCCTACATAGTGCACTACTATTGACCAGGGCCTATTGGGCTCTGGTCAAAAGTAGTGCACTATATAGGTAATAAAGAGCCATTTGAGACGCAGACACAGTTGAGTAAAGCCAAGCTGTGCCTGCTGTTTTAGATGGCTTATCTATAGCTACACGCAAGAACAAAAACAACGTCTGTATTCAATTCACCCTGGTGTAGGTTCCCATGTGTAGTTTAGAAACATTGACTCACTCTCCTAACACTTAGAAGATACACATTCTGACTGGGGTGTCACCGTTTTATGAGGGCATTGCACGGGAACACACCATGATTTTGACCCAAAAGGCACCCAATTCCCTATATAGTGCACTGCTTTTTACCAGAGCCCTATGAGCACTATATAGGGAAGAGGGTGCTATTTGAAAACGCAAACCATGAGAGTGTTCAGGGTAGGCCTAATACCGCCCGTTCACACAAAATCCAACGCACATTTATGAACAAAAAATTAAACAAAAACAGAAATTAATTAAATGGGATTTGTGAGAGGAAACAAGCAGAAAGGGGACAATCTTCAATGAAACATCCTGTTTAGGGAACTCCAAGGGGAAATGAGGCAACTGGCTCTCTCTGAAGGTCTGCATCCCAAATGGCACCCTATTTCTTTTATAGTCCACTACTTTTGACAATGCCCCATAGGGCTCTGGTCAATAGTAGTGCACTATAAAATAAATAGGGTGCCATTTGGGACGCATCCAAGAAAATGTTCACATGAAGGCACCAAAACACATGTAGTAAATCAATTAAGTGAACTAATCTTATATTCATTTAAGGTCCAGGGACTACGGGTGACTTTGATATAATTATTTCTGAAGCTTAGAGATCACTGAGGGACTGTTTGTATTGGATAAAACACAACGCATATGGACCACACTCATCTACTCATATTTAAACAGACAGCAAACAGGAGAGCAGATGTTGTAGCTAAACCCAGGATCAGTCCCAGATGGTGCTCTCTTCCCTATATAGTGCACTACTTTTGACCAGGGCCCAAAGAAGTGCACTATATCGGGAATAGGGTGCCATTTGGGACGTAGTCCCTGTATCTCCCACCAGAGCAGAGAGCTTCAACCCAGGAGCACCATGGGAACCAGACCATGTGCTGAGGAGTGAACCAGGCTTAATCCGTTTTCCCAGGATGCAGCGCAAACACTTTCCTGCCTTAGTTTCTCAAGACAAATATTTCAAAGGAGGCCATCAAAATATCCACCCCATCTGTGGGGCAGAGCAGTTTCCTCTCCTCTGCCTCCCCACTAAACTCCTTCCTGTCTTTAAAGTCAACGCTGCCATTCTAATTCTTTCATTGTACTGACCTGCTAGGACTGCCCTCAGATAGAATGCTCTACTCTCTGTGCTGCCATGTGTGTTGAGAGATGGGCCTTGGTTCTTCCAACCCAATGCTGTTCTTACATGTAGTTTGTAATGCTGTTCATTCTGGGGTTGACTGCCTTTTCACCTGTGTAGGTGTGCTGCAGAAAGATAGAGTAAGCTCACCATGTATACTACAGTATTCTATACTTGTCCAGCAGACATGGCTGTCCTACTATAAGAGCAGTATATAGTATTTCTAGAAATGTATTTAAAAGTGCTATATGCAGAAATCGCGCCGCAATTTCCTGCTTGCTAAAATTAAAATAGTTTGCCTAATTTCAGTTTATGTGACAAGTAAAACAAGAGAATCCTTGCACCATCTAAACCGCTTTGAAATATATTTCCATAACCAAAAATATTGTATTTTCAGTTGTTTGAAGCTGGTGTACAAAACACAACGTAAGAGACACAAAAATTTGACTTAAGAACAGGAAGCACAGAAATTGCACACATAGAGCAGATCTACCGCTTCTTATACTTCTTTTCAATGAGAATGACAACTCACATTTCTAAGGGAATTTGTTCAGGTTGCACAAAAAGTTACATCACGTATCTTTAATTAGCATTAGGTTTTAACATAGTAATAATCAGAAAAGCAACACGAGGCACCATCTTATTTGAACATGTCTCTAAACGTAGGTGAAAAGGTGAACCTGACCAGTAAACCTATGGGGTATAGGGGCATTTCCATCAAAAAGGTCCCATGAGTGCCAACATGTGAGGTTCAAAGAAGCATATCAAATTGGTTGTGAAAGGAAAGTTAAGAGTCTATATTTTTGGGAAATGAAGGCGTAGATACATTTAAAAAAAAACAATTTTCCATCTTAAAAATTAGGCATAAGTAAAGGCTTTGATTTCTGGATAAACAGATGGAAAATGGGTCTTAAATATTGCCTTGTAATTCCATTATCAAAAACAGTTATGAGCTGAACATAACGGTATGCCAATGGAAGGGAGGACAGTAGCAAGTGACCCAAATATGGTTTGTGACTTATGATTTCCCATTGTAGCCAAATTCAGTTGCAGTAATTCTGTTACCGATTTTTTCTTTATTTTTAGCTATATCCGTTGCCAATTTGGTAACAGATCTATGAGAGTTTTAATCACTTAATAATTCATAAACAAAATTGATATCAGTAAAATCACTATAACTAATTGTTAGGTCTACCACTACTTGTTACTTCTGTGAACTTTCCTTATCCTCCCTCATGAAGGAGAGAAATGAGAATATCTTAAAGTTAAGTGGGTTGTCTTTGTTGTCTAGTGGTCAAACCATGAATATTAAAAAAGTCTGAGTCTGGACAACCTCTCTCTCTCTGCCTTTCGGTCCTCCAGTTAATGTCACCTCTCCCGGCTCTTACTGACACCTGCCCATGAGCCCCTTCTCTTTCCATTTACTGTAATGAGCATCCTCACCCACTACACTGTCATTCAACCCTGGCCTTGATGTTAATGTCCACAGATGGACAGGACTGGACCAAATCTGTACCTACCATAGATGTATGTTTCACAAGTTTGGATAGTACAGTGAGTATAGTACAGTGCAATACAGTAAAGAAAAGTATAATAAATTAGAATAGAGCACAGTATATTGTACTGTACTCTACTGTACTGCGCTGTCCAAACGTGAAACATGAGGAGAATTACATTCATATCCATAATTATGCATTTCTGTATAGTACAGATCAGGGACCCATGATGTAATGCCGTTACCTGGTGTAAATCCACTTCACTTACTATAGTTCAATAACCATGTCATAGCTGACACCATTCTTTCTGCAGACATGTTTGAATCTTAATTCGGAGCAGATATTTAAGAGTTCTGGAAAACGTGGTCGCATAAAAACCAGAAGGAGATTTTATCGTAATTCTGTAACCAAAGTTTGCATCTCCACATTTTTTCCACTAAAATAGTTGGTTAAATGGTTAGAAGTAGTCCTTGTGAATATGGTTTGTTAAACGTTAAAATCAATGGTTTTTGTTTGGAATACATTTTAAAGTGGAAACACTGAGTCAAAGCGTAATTCCATTACAATGGAATAGCCCATAGATATCACACAACAGCCTTGAAAGGGTAGGTGATAAATTCATACCATAGCCAACCAAACACTTCCCCTAGACTCGTCTTTTCACACACTCACCTCTCTGACCTCACTTCAAAACATTTTGAATCTAGGCCTTAGCACAGCTGTCTTGAGTCTGAAAGTTCAGAGGGCTACCTGGTGTGTGTGTGGACTCAAAGCCCACCAGACAGACACGAGATGAGACAAGTGCAGCGCATCAAAGAGCACGACTGGAAATCATGTCGGGTTTTTTATTTTTTTGGCAGACACACGTCGCACCGTCTCCACGGTTCAAATCCCTGCAGAGAACCAGACAGAGAATCAGCATGTGAAGTCCCTGACAGGACTCCCTTAGTAGGGCTGGGGCTTAGTGGGGGAGGAAGGAAGGTAGAAAGGGAGTCAGTGAAGGTAGGGCTGGGGTGGGTGGGGATGGTCAGTGGAGGGAAAGAGAGTTAGTAAAGGGAGAGAGTAATGGTGAGGGAGCGGGAGGAGAGAMCAAGGGTAGAGGAGAGGGTTCGGTGGAGGTAGGACTGGGGTGGAGAGGGGGGGAAAGGTCAGTAAAGGGAGGAGGGAGAGGAGGCCTGGGGAACAGTAAGACTGATCCATGCAGGCTGTTCAGGGCAGCTGCTGACACAGGCCTGTTTCATACACCGCTTACAGGGTCCCATAAATAACACCCCTACTAGGAGGGGCAGCCATGGTGCTCTTAAGTGTGCCACTTTAAAAGGACCCACTGTCATTACATCTGTCAGCGTCCACAATGGCACCCTATTCCCTTTATAGTGCACTACTTTTGATCTGGTTAAAAGTAGTCGACTATATAAGGAATAGTGTTCCATTTGGGATCCTCCCAGAAACCTAAGTCCAGGGCGTTTGAAGTGACAGAAGGCCCGGCCTGGTGTGGAACTAGAGGTGGTGACCTCACTATAGTATGCCTGTAACACTGACACTGGGCCAGGCATAAGTCACAGGCCCTTGGGGGCCGACCCGGCCCCCTGGCCCAGGACCACAGCCACAGAGTCCGTCCCAAATGGCACCCTATTCCCTGTGTAGCCCATAGGGCTCAGGTCAAAAGTAGAGCAGTATATAGGGAATCGGGTGCCATTTGGGACACAACCCTTGAACCTACAACCCCATCCCCTCTTTCTCCCTGCCCTCTCTGTCATGATCACCCCCATCACTCCACCTTCTTGAGCTGCCAGCTTCCAGCAACTATGGGACCACCTGCCAGCCAAACTGGACCACAACCAGACAGCAGCAAAACAACACAGCTAACATTACAGAAGCTGMGTTGGTTTATGTTGCTGCTGATTCAAGCAGCCTAGGAGACTGCTGAGATGTATATTTCTCAGAGTCCGTATTCATAAGTGTTTCTCAGAGCAGGGGTGCTGATCTAGGATCAGTTTTGCCTTTTAAATCATAATGAACACAATGATATGGACAGGGAGGAGATGCTTGATACATGTGGCCCCTGATCTGAGGAATACCTGGATATTTTGTTTCTATTCACAATAATGCACTTGTATCCATCTCTAAATACATAAACATTATTATTTTGTATTTAAAAAAAATATGTATTTATTAAATCGGTGATGCATGCACAAATGGCTTTTTATTCATTTCCTATTGACTTGCCTTTAGGGTATGGAGGAAAGGGGAACACTTACATAAGCAAATAGTCAAATACTGTCAAGTGCAGTATTGCTACTTCCATGAAGTGGATGGTATAGTCATTCTAAGAAACTACATGTGCTCGTCATATACTACTACAGTACTAATACAATACCACTACAGTACTAACACAATACCACCACAGTACTAATACAACACTACTACAATAATCATACAATACCACTATAGTACTAATACAATACCACTACAGTACTAATACAATACTACCACAGTACTCATACAATACCTTCTTTGTGTCACTGAGTTGTCACATCCAAGCAGCATGCAAAGCCACAAGGGCAATGGGTGGAAACCAACACAAGTATTATTATTTTAATTGACATTAAGCTTTAGGGCAACATTGACACAAATACCACTAAGAAAGGAACCAGGGGGGACATGATAAAGGTTTTAATAAGGATTAGTAAAGCTGATGGATGTTCACACCCAAATCCACTCCTTTTTGKAAGGATTAAACAGAAAAGTAGTCACCAAATACATACAGTATTAAAGTCCTAAAATACATTATAAAAGGCACAAGCTTCTCTTTTATTTAAGCAATAAGGCCAGAGGGGGTGGGGTATATGGCCAATATACCATGGCTAAGGGCTGTTCTTAAGCACGACACGACGAGGAGAGCCTGGACACAGACCTTAGCTGTGGTATATTGGCCATATACCACGAACCCCTGAGGTGCCTTATTGCTATTAGAAACTGTTAACCAACGTAATTAGAGCAGCAAAAATAAAMGTTTTGTCAATCCAGGGTATACGGTCTGAGATCAGCATTCAGCCAATCAGTATTCAGAGTTCGAACCACCCAGTTTATAATAGGGATTATACCACAGCATTGTTCAAATCAAATTTCTGATTGACTAAAAGGGCATTCGAGAATGGACATTAAAACCAGATAACAGGACAGTTGGAAAATATATCGGGACAATATGCACCTACACATGCAGACTGTACTTGCTACAAAGTTACAGAAAGATAAAACAACATCTACACAAACTGAAAACGGATACATTGTAAACGCAAGTCCAACGAGGAAAAACAGCTAGTTTGCAAAAACAAATCAATGCGGAGGCATTTTCTGGAGCATCTGATGACCTAAAAACGTGGTGAGTGACGAACGTGAATCTCTGTACCCTCCACCGCTAAAGGTGTCAAATCCTCCCACGTTTCTAGTTTGACCAGCTGTTTTCAGCAAGCGATTTTTTGAATTCGGTTGCCATATTGGCGGGTTGCTAGCAACAAACTATTTAGCTAGCTTCTAGCCTAGTGTTCGTTATGCTATGCGATGTCCTCGTAATGAACAGTGTCGAGTGTCCTGGCGATATTATTCTGGATACAGAAGTCGTAAATCTGGCCGTAGCAAGCTGGCAAGCAAGGGATAAGAATGTTGCCACTGAGCATGGCAACGGAACATAAAACAACGTCAATATCGAACWAACGACTGGGTCGCGACTCTAGCAAGCAAAAAAAGAGAAAGTATTACATGTGAACTATAGTAGTCATCGTAGTAGGTTCCATTAAATAGACACATATTTCCTGTGTGCAAAAACTGGCCAATTCCCACTGAGAAAGGCGATTTTTTTTGAATGCTTGGTTTTCATGGCGGTTTCCTGTATAAGCCTATGGAACCAGAGCCGAGTGGAGAAAGCCAGGGTAGCCCTCAGTAGCCCTGCCTGACCCACAATACAGCCACTGGGAGACCCCTCTGCCCTCCATTCTCTCAAAGAGCACCCTAATTCCCTTTATAGTGCACTGCCTTTGACCAGGGTCCATTGGGCTCTGGTCAAAAGTTGTGCACTATATAGGGAATAGGGTGATCAGACATACAGTATCACCCCCCCCCTTTAATGTTTCTGACTGATGGGGAATCCATATAGTGTCCAATACCCGTGTCATTCAGACACAGAGAGACAGTGAGTGATGGGTATTTAGTGGAAAAAAGCATACATCAATGCACCACTCTGTCTCTAGAGGTCTAGCTGACTACAGTGAGCTATCAATATTCAATAAGCACACATATCATATATGGGAGGACAGAGGAATAATATGCCCCAATAGGGTGTTATTGAGGTCACATCTGCACAGATATGAGCCATGGAATAGTGAATGGACCAATAGAAATCCACAGAACATCTTAAATTGCTGGATATGATTAAGGGCCCCTTAGTTGATTGGCTAAATTGATTGGCTGGTAGCGGAGTGACTAACTGCTCTGTGCGCTACAATGTGTTTGTGTGGTATAAATCATGTGTTAAAAGGATGTTCACTGGGACTCCAGTGCATATTGATTAGTCATTATTTGTGCTAACAGACCAGGGGTGGAAGGGGTGGGGGCCAGCAGCCATCCATTAATCAGGGAAAAAAAACAAATCAATAGGTCTGGGGCAGCATCCCAAACGGCACCCTATTCCCTAAAAAGTGAACTACTTTCGGCCAGGGACCATAGGGCTCTGGTCAAACGTAGTGCACTATGTAGGGAATAAGGTGCACTTCCGGATACAAACAATGTCAAGGATAGGTCTGGCCACACATCTTTTGACACGCACGCACACAGTTTGGAACCACCAAGACACTTCCTAGAGCTGGCCGCCCGGCCAAACTGAGCAATCGGTGGAGAAGGGCCTTGGTCAGGGAGGTAACCAAGTACCAGATGTTCACCCTGACAGAGCTCCTCTGTGGAGATGGAAGAACCTTCCAGAAGGACAACCATCTCTGCAACACTCCACCAATCAGGCCTTTATGGTAGAATGGCCAGACGGAAGACACTCATTAGTAAAAGGCACATGACAGCCCGCTTGGAGTTTGCCAAAAGGCACCTAAAGACTCTCAGACCATGAGAAACAAGATTCTCTGGTCTGATGAAACCAAGATTGAACTCTTTGGCCTGAATGCCAAGTATCACGTCTGGAAGAAACCTGGTACCATCCCTACGGTGAAGAATGGTGGTGGTGGCAGCATCATGCTGTGGGAATGTTTTTCCGCAGCAGGGACTGGGAGACTAGTCAGGATGGAGGGAAAGATGAACAGAGAAAAGTACAGAGAGTTCCTTGATGAAAACCTGCTCCAGAGTGCTCAGGACCTCAAACTGGGGCGAAGGATCACCTTCCAACAGGACAACGACCCTAAGCACAAGGCCAAGACAACGCAGGAGTGGTTTCGGGACAAGTCTCTGAATGTCCATGTGTGGCCCAGCCAGAGCCCAGACTTGATCCCGATCAAACATCTCTGGAGAGACCTGAAAATAGCTGTGCAGCAACGCTCCCCATCCAACCTGAAAGAGCTTGAGAGGATCTGCAGAGAAGAATGGGAGAAACTCCCCAAATACAGATGTGCCAAGCTTGTAGCATCATACCCAAGAAGACTCAAGACTGTAATCACTGCCAAAGGTGCTTTAACAAAGTACTGCGTAAATGTGATACTTCAGTTTAGAATTTTTTATAAATATGCAATTTATAAAAACCTGTTTTGCTTTGTCATTATGGGGTATTGTGTGTAGCTTGATGAGGGAGAAAAAACTATTTCATCCATTTTAGAATAAGGCTGTAACAAGAAAATGTGGAAAAAGTCAAGGGGTCTGAATACTTTCCGAATGCACTGTATGTATTTTTCTAAGTTCAGTTCCTGGTTGTGTAACCTTGAGTTGATTGTAAGAGTTAAATATCTCCAGCCATGACCATAACATCTGTTATACATTCGCCCACAACCACCCCTGGAACCTCTGGGTTTCGTCCCAAATGGCACCCTATTCCCTACATAGTGCACTACTTTTGACCGCGCTGGTCAAAAGTAGTGCACGGTATAGGGCATAGGGTGCCATTTTGGACACATTCCTTACTGTACACGCTACAGATTAATCAAATACTTGGTTCCTTTGTGGACCCTGTCAAGTCTGCCAAATCCTGCCTTTTTATCCCAGCCTATCCTTCTGTAAAGGCACGTAACATCAGCACCTGTCCCTCTCAGCTACTGAGGCCCTACACCAGCCTGTGTCAGTGATCACAGATCAAAGAGAGAAGAGAAAGAGGGATAATCATGCTACAACCTGCAGCTACACACGCGTACACAGGAAAACACCCTGGACCCCAACCGACAGACCTGGCAACACTATGCCTCTAACTGGCCCTGCTCTCCAGTCATGGACTCTCATTCTCCCAACCACCAACCAAAGGGCCTCTGTAGCCTGTTCTGAATTGCACCAGGGGGCCCCTCCTCAACCAGTCACCCTCACGTCCCTCCTCTCTCCCACAGGAGCCCTGGAATGCGTCCCAAATGGCACCCTATTCACTATTCAATCTGGTCAAAAGTAGTGCACTATAAAGGGAATTGGGTACCATTTGGGACGCAGCCCTGCTTGTGACAGCAGCTGTCAAACCTCTGCAGTGAAAACTGACCTGTTCTGGGTCTGGATCTTCTCAGCAGTGAGACAGGAAATTGATATTCATCTTAATAGCCCCACAATCTGAAAGACCTTGGAAATGTCACAAATTAAGACTAATTATGATTCCTTTAATCTTAGGTTTCCTATGTGGAACTGCTGGGGTATGACAGTGACTGATGATCTAGGCACACATGACTCAATCTGTGCTAGAAAGTGCTTACAGGTAGTGGTATCTCTTTGTTTTCATTTCTCCAAGGGCAGAGTGGTTCATTTTTTTAAATGCTGTTGACGTTATGAAAACTACAAGAGAATCGACACACAGCTTATCAGTTATGATTAACCAATTATTTGAATATATTTAGAGTTTTAAACAACTAAGTGGCCCACATCAATTGAATTATTTGAATTCCATTTAGTTCCTTTTTTTGTGAGCTCAATATGCAGTTTCTCTAGAGAGAAATCAGATCAAGCCCCAACTCTGCGATGCAGAAGGGAGCCAACATTCTACATAGTTTAGTGCAGAAAACACGATAATTACATACAATGACCATAATCCATTGCGCCTCTACTTGTCCTGTCTGTGTGGGGCAGACACTGAGATAAGAGGAAACACGTGATCGAGAAGGACAGAGTGCAGTGGCTTAGCGAGGTACTGTATCTCTCCACCTGAACATGGATGATCTAAGTGATTGATAGTTGGTATTAAAAAAAAGGCATAAAAAAGTATGCCTTATTTCCTTGAAGAACTACTAAAATAGTGATTTTGTCAGACATCATAGGCAGCAGCTCTAGAGAGATGAGATGATGACTGAATGAAATAATAAAGTCATCAAATAAGAAAAATGTAATATGCATAACTGAAATATTTTATTAAAGTAAAATAAATGATGGTTTAAGTGATAAGCAGTAATGGGCAGTCACTATCATGAGACTTTAATGAATTGTTT
Organism: Salvelinus sp. IW2-2015; assembly: GCF_002910315.2. Classification (NCBI taxonomy): domain Eukaryota; kingdom Metazoa; phylum Chordata; class Actinopteri; order Salmoniformes; family Salmonidae; genus Salvelinus; species Salvelinus sp. IW2-2015. The sequence continues at coordinate 16,249,281 of NC_036871.1, forward strand.
TATTCTGTGTTGTTACAGCATTATTATCGAAACCGAAAACGTGAATATTTCTTTCATAATCGAACCAAAACCGGACCGTTCTCAAATTGCTTAGCACTAATTGATTTCATGTTTCAATGTCAAAACTGAATACTGCTTAATCATGTCCTTTACTTTGAACTAGACCTACTTCAGACAAYACCAGATTAGCATAGCAAATGAGTGATTTGAAAGGAGTGATTGGGTTGTGTGGTATGTGTAGGCAGTTATTGCCTCAGCAATCTCCCAACAGCAGATGCTAGCTTCATAACCTTTCATTCACCCTCCTGCTAACTCATTTCTAAGGCCTCACAAAAGAAAGCAATMGATTCTCAGATATCAATACATTCAAATTCAAGACAAACATTCTTCAAGTCAAAATCCAAAACAAGCTTGCTACGCCAGATAGGCTTCTTTTATTTATTCAATCTTCTGAATGAAAACCCACTGGGCCTTAGATTGTCTTCAGCCCTAATTAAAAAAAAAGAAGAAGAATTTTCAGTTTAAATCATCTAATTTAATTAAATAAAGAAAACTACTTTTTGAGGGAACTTTTGTGGGCAACAGAAGTAATTACTTTGAAGTGAGTGGGTGAAACGGCGGTCCCCTAAGCCCACAACAGTTAGGTTCCATCTCAAATGGCACCCTATTCCCCATATAGTGCACCATAGAGCTCTGGCCAAAAGTAGTGCACTATGTAGGGTATACAGTACCATTTGGGAAGCAGCCTTATTTTCATTAGAGGAGGGCTCTGAACGCAAACCACCACCAGGGCCATTTCAATTCCGTTTGGAAGAGAAACACACACAACACACACCAAATCATTTTGGAAGGAAATGTTATGTGATTTATCTCCACTGCAAACCTGTCAACTCATTTCACATGTTGAACAAATTTGACTGCTTTGCACAGCTCTGCCATGGTGAGTGAAATACACCAAATAGCAGAGAGGCTGCTTTGGGAGTGAGTTTTCATTAAGCTGAAAAAAAAAACCAGACTAAATAATCAGTGAGTTATAATAAGAAAGATCATATCTACAGCGCCAATATTTCCCTCAATTATTAATATTCAAATGAGAACCTTTGTGAGTCAAATGGAAGAATTTGAGACTGTAAAGAAACTTTCACTGCAGACCTGGAATGAATTCACAAGGTAAACAGGGGAAAAATGTCACAAATACAATAAGCACTTTTCAACATGTAATGTGCTTTAGGGAGACATATGTCTTAGCTGATTTGGTTCTGGAGCAAGAGATTAGGGAGACAGCTCTTTCCACCTTGTAATATTCACAGACTGATGCCACCTAACCGTGCCCCCTCTCTGTCACAGCCAGGAGTTGGGAAGATGAGGGTGAATTAAATGCCTGGTTCAGACGCAGGGCTGGCTTTCTGACTGCTGATGTGAAGAGGAAATTCAGCAACTCTGGGAGGACAGTGGAAGTTGATCAATTTGTTTCTTGTTAAAACCAATGCGTTTTGGCCTGTAGCCGTCATGTTTTTTAATTGGCTGACCGCAGAGGACAGCTTAAGCGCTACATCCCCTCTCGAATGCTGGGTGAAACCTGAGGCCACGGAGAGAGGGAGGGAGGCTACACTAGGCACTGGGCTCACAGATCTGCTCCCCATTTCCTGTAAGGGGACTCCACACACAATGCACTCCCTGGCTCTTTCCCAATTCATCTTTCCTCAATTACTCTTATGTCATCTCCTCAACTCCTTCTCAAAATGCATCGGAGAAGGTAGTCTGGGTGGAGGAACCATGGGCCTTCTCCTTCAATATGGTTGAGAAGGAGGATGTGAGGAATTGTGGGAAGACTCATTGCGATAGAGCTCCTCTCCATCTCCCCCTTTGGCGACTGATGTTACCTGACTACCCGAGGCCCTCTCCAGCATCCAGCCCACAACATTATACACCACACTGGTGCAAGCAGTGTGCCAATCATTGTGTCAGCGCGACCAGAAATGTTGACGACAGAATTCACAGAATTACAGTTCTAAAGAGTCAAGTTGGGCAGAGCCGAACTGCATCCTCGAGCATGGAATTGGAACATCAGCCAAAGATCCTGAAAGCGTAAACCCCCTGCAGTGCAGGAAATGTTTCCTGGTGTATCACTGCAAATGGGAGGCATTGTGTGGATTCAAGCCATTGGATCATACACATGTGCCAGGTACATATACAAGTCTAGTAGAGTGGGATTTGAATACAAGTCAGTCCCATCAATAACAGTATTAATTGTCCCGGACCTGCTGTTTTCGACTCTCTCTCGCTACCACACCTGCTGTCTCGAACTCAATGCTCGGCTATGAAAAACCAACTGACATTTACTCCGGAGGCACTGGCCTGTTGCACCCTCTACAACCACTGTGATAATTATTATTTGACCCTGCTGGTCATCTATGAACGTTTGAACATCTTGGCCATGTAGTGCTATAATCTCCACCCGGCACAGCCAGAAGAGGACTGGCCACCCCTCAGAGCATGGTTCCTCTCTAGGTTTCTTCCTAGGTTCCTGCCTTTCTAGGGAGTTTTTCCTAGCCACCGTGCTTCTACATCTGCATTGCTTGCTGTTTGGGGTTTTAGGCTGGGTTTCTGTATAAGCACTTTGTGAAATCTGCTAATGTAAAAAGGGGTTTATAAATACATTTGATTGATATACAATTTACTAATAGCATCAACTTTAATATCACACAACAAAGCTTTACCTTCCCAGAGCTCCCCTGAGGCATCATGACACAGCTGATATTATCTACAAGGCAGGAGACATCACATGGTGCGGAGGGAGAGAGGGAACACTCAGCGGGCTGTTCGTTTAAAGAGGCCCTTTCATTAATGATTAACTAGATGGCATCACAGTATTCTCTTCTCAGAACATTTCAAACAGAGACAAATTACATTTATTTTAATAGCCGGGAAGCTACTGTACTGTACTAATGAACACACTTCAAATAATCAATAAATGTCAGACTACCGTTGTTAAAATGTAGTAGATGCAATTCATAATATTTGTTGGTGGGAAACGTAACCAACATGTGACGCTTTTGATGTATAGATCAGAACGTTTGAACACCAAAACATAAAAAGATGAGATGAGCAAAGCCAATAGAACTCTTAGCTTACATAATTGAGTGTTACCTACCTGTGTTTCTGAGGGAATACCAAGACGGTTCCCCCTCCAGTTGACGGGAATTGCGGCCAACAGCAGCTGATGAAAGTGTGCGTTTCATCCTCAGATTAGTTTTTTCCCCTCCATTTCCCAACACACGGGTTGCGTCCCAAACGGCACGTTATTTCCAAAAGTAGTGCACCAAATGGGGAATAGTGTGCCATTTGTGACAGCCACTTTGATCTAATAATCTAGGAGCCCAAATGTGACATCTTCTCACGTGAGAGACGTATTGAGAATGAAGGGGGATGCCTGCCAACGTAGGAATGGGCCCGTCTCTAGCATAATAATGGTTTCTCTCGCTGGTGATCTGACAAAACTGTCACCACCTGCCTGCGTGTGAGTGATTTAATCGAGCAAGCTTTTCTTACTCTCCGCCGCTCCAGGTATCTCGGTAGGAAAAGGAGAACATTTGAAAGATTACGCAGTGTGTTGGAGAGACTAGGTAAACAACCACACATAACACATCCATATGGAGCGTCGTTGACGGCTGGGTGAACGGCGAGAGAATACACAATGAGATCAGAAGAAGTGTGATCGGAAAATTGTGAAAACAAGATGGGATCGTTTAACTAACTCACACGTATTCAATATATTGTCACATCTAACATCTATCACTTTTTTACCACTACAACTAAACTGTAATCATCTTCCAATCTTTCCTTAAATAACATTCATGATAACATTTCAGGTCAGTAAGGTCTTAACTTTGAACAGGGGTCACGTCCCTGTCAGAATGCCATTCCTGAGTGGCTAAATATGACAGCCATCCATCCACTCCTAGTCTCAGAACAGTGTTCATCAAAAGGCTGTCTGTCCCAAACTATGCATGCATCCCCAATGGCACCCTATTGCCTATATAGTGCACTGCTATTGGCCAGGGTCAATAGGGCTCTAGTTCAATATATAGGGCAGGGGTATTCAACTCTTACCCTACGAGGTCCAGAGGCTGCTGGTTTTCTGTTCACCCTGATAACTAATTGCACACACCTGGTGTCCCAGCTCTAAATCAGTCCCTGATTAAAGGGGAACAATGAAACGAAGGAACTGGCTTTGAGGTCCAGAGTGGAGTTTGAAGGGTATAGGAATTGGATGCCATTTGTGACACAGCCTAGACCTAAATGGGATTTGGGATCCTAACAAAGACCTGGCCAGCTTAACAAAAGCCAGCCAGCAGCCTCTGCCTACATCTCAGCATCCCTCTCCTCTCAACATGATTCAAATGTGGATTGTGTAGAGATGACCACTTCGTGGATTCCCTCTCTACAGTATCTCAGCACTCCCACACAGACAGGCACGGAGCTACATTCAACAGTGTCACCATCAAACACTCTGTGTTCACCTCCTACTATCTCCCTATGATCAGGTCCARACATCTAGCCAGAGAGGAGAGCAGACCTGGTCGTTTTTAGAAATCTATCACATACTCAGAGGGTTTGCTTTACCCTGCCTAGAAAGTGAGCAAGGATTGGCCCTTTTTGGGACTTTTCCATTGGTTCCCTTTCTCCAGGCAAGCTCAATAAACAGGGCAAAACAAGTATTTGAGCCCAGCTCTGGAGCTGGGGCCTTGTGAGTAGAGATGAGCCACAGCCCTGCATGGCCTGGCCTCAGATGTGTGCAGTGTTGCCTGGCAACAGGAGTCCACAGTTCAAAGGTCTTTAATCAAAGAGTTTATTCGATTGTTTATAATCCTTTCCTCTCCCCAGCTAGTTGATGCCATAATACAACCCAATTTAGGGTGAGCTAATGCTGTGTTCTGGAGGAAAGAGTAGGGCAGAACATGCACCAAATTCCCTATATAGTGCACTACTTTCGACCAGGACCCATAGGGCTTCTCCGGGTTATACCCACCCGGGAGGATTTTTCTGTAGAACAACAGTGAGAGGGTCACTTTGGGTGACTTTTTAAAAGGATATTCTACACCAAAAGTAATTTAAATTAAATGATGTTGACACCATCTGAAATAAAATGCTCCCTTTAAAGTCATTATAACCAGTAGCCCAACTGATTAAGCATAGTGGCTTTAAATAAATAGGCTGAAGCATGAGATTGCCCATCTACATTTAACCTCAAAAGACTCTGAATGCATCAAATTCTACAAATATATGTTGTAAAATGTCACTCTGATCTTAAAAGCGCATCTCGGCATAAATCATATTATTATAAAATTGATTAAATAAAAATGTTTCCTCATCAATCTACACACAATAGCCCATAACGAGAAAGCAAAATAGTTTTTTTTTTTTTGCAAATGTATAAAAACTAAAATAAGAAATACCTTATTTACATAAGTATTCACACCCATTGCTGTGATACTCGAAATTGAGCTCAGGTGCATCCTGTTTCCATTGATCATCCTTGAGATGTTTCTACAAACATCAGGTGCATCTGAATACTTTCCGAATGCACTATATATATATATATCTCAATATGATTTTTCTATAATATTTTTTGGAGTAGCGGCGGGGTACCGCTGCTATATGTATATAGGGGAAACACTGTAAATGTGGGTGGGCATGCTGTCAGGGTTAAAGGGTCAGTGGTAGTGTGCAAAGTGAACCTAGTCAGTCCACAGGAGAACTCAAGCCAAATGTCAAACAGTTCTCAGCTGGATGGATCCAGAACTGATGGGGCCAAAGGGGAATTTCTGGAGGGAATTATGTAAAAAATACATGGGGCCAGCGCCATTAAAGGTTCATGTGAAGCACATACTGTTTGTGTAAATCACTGCAACAGCTGTCTAAGCTCTTTTACCAGTAATGCAATATAAGTGCATTACGTATGTKGATGGACCTAAGAATGTTAAGTGTTTATGATGGATAAAAAACACATTGTACTTTGTGATACGATTGTATTTATACTACCAGGGTTACGTGCCTGTCACAGACCAAGACTTCAACCAGTGACCCCAGAGGGAAGCCCATATGATTAAATAGAACACTAATGTAATGCATCTCTATGGAGAAGCCCCTGTTGGTGGGATTCAGCTCCAATAAGGACTACGCCCGTCTGGCACCAGATATGAGAGGAGAGTGGATGACATCATTCTGACAAACACCAGACATGGTCAATATGAGGCAGAACAGACGGCTAGACGTCCATCCAACTGTCCCTGAGTGACCAGGCATACGTTTAACAGGCAATTTACCATCATTTGGAATCTGCGGTGCTGACCTGTCTCTATTATATATTATAGTGTGTGTGTCTGTGTATCAGACTGAGCCACAGGTTCTATGGTTCTCTGCTAATCAGTTTGGTGCCGTTGTCTGTTGAGTTCAGATGCAAACCAACCCCCAGAGGAGTTCTGTCTCTCTGGGTAGGGTCATGAACATTTAGCCACATTATTCACAAATGGAGCAGCCTCTAGATAAAAAGACAAGCTACAAAATGCATGGGCACTTTGAAGGAATACATTCTGTAATGGTATTCCGCCATTTTGTTTCAGTGAGGCAATATATGCAGTGTGTGTGTGTGTGATAAACAGGTGTAATCCTAATCCAGCATACAAACAGATAGACAGATACAGTAAAGAGATTGGAGGCTTATCATATGCTAGTAGGGAAGGATAGGAGGCAAAGTCTGCATCCCGAATGGCAACCTATTTCCTATTAAAGTGCTACTACAGGTCAAAAGTAGTGCACTATATAGGGCATAGGAAGCCATTTGACACTAATATCACTTATTCAACGTATTGACATCCTCACCCACCTCATCCCACATCCAACTCACATTCATGCAACCCTCTATTCAGTTTTAAACCTTAAGAGTTGTCAAGGCAGCTAAGAGCGTCAAAAACTTTTTAGGAATGTTTTGTTACTTGACTGACTGGTATTGAGCTGTACACAACACCAACAACCTAACCAATGAAGGCAAAGGGGACTAAAGCCAAAGGGGGCTAAGACGATGGCCATAGAGGCATACTCTCCTACATTCAGACAGGATTAGGGTTGACAAATTCAGATAACTTTCACAAAATTCCCAGTTTTTCTAGAAATCCCAGTTTGGAAGATCCCCGGAATCAAATCAAATGTTATTTGTCACATACACATGGTTAGCAGATGTTAACGCGAGTGTAGCGAAATGCTTGTGCTTCTAGTTCCGACAATGCAGTAATAACCAACGAGTAATCTAACCTAACAATTTCACAACAACTACCTTATAAAGTGTAAAGTGATGAAGAATATGTACATACAAATATATGAATGAATGATGGTACAGAACGGCATAGGCAAGATGCAGTAGATGGTATAGAGTACAGTATATACATATGAGATGAGTAATGTAGGGTATGTAAACATTATAATAAGTTGCATTGTTTAAAGTGGCTAGTGAAACATTTTTTTCCCATTAATTCTTCCATTATTAAAGTGGCTGGAGTTGAGTCAGTATGTTGGCAGCAGCCACCCAATGTTAGTGATGGCTGTTTAACAGTCTGATGGCCTTGAGATAGAAGCTGTTTTTCAGTCTCTCGGTCCCTGCTTTGATGCACCTGTACTGACCTCGCCTTCTGGATGATAGCGGGGTGAACAGGCAGTGGCTCGGGTGGTTGTTGTCCTTGATGATCTTTATGGCCTTCCTGTGACATCGGGTGGTGTAGGTGTCCTGGAGGGCAGGTAGTTTGCCCCCGGTGATGCGTACTGCAGACCTCACTACCCTCTGGAGAGCCTTACGGTTGTGGGCGGAGCAGTTGCCGTACCAGGCGGTGATACAGCCCGACAGGATGCTCTCGATTGTGCATCTTTTGGTGACAAGCCGAATTTCTTCAGCCTCCTGAGGTTGAAGAGGCGCTACTGCGCCTTCTTCACCATGCTGTCATTGTGGGTGGACCAATTCAGTTTGTCCGTGATGTGTACGCCGAGGGGGGGAATAAGGAGGAAGTCCGGAATCCGACAATTAGGAATTCTGGAAAACCTGGGAATTTTAGGCAAGTTAACTGCCTCCCCAAACCAAAGCCCCATAGGCTGTTGCCAGGAGCCCTGGATTAAGGAGAGAACAGAACAGCATGTCTTCCTTATAGATTAACTAAGATGACTCCGTCACAGAGAGGAGCAGATGGGAGACGGTAGTTGATCGTTAAAATCTATAGCCACATATTTAACCAACAGTAACATATTACATAATGGTTTGTTGAATATTGAAGAAACACCCTGTAATAAACTGTTAATAACGGGTCTGGTAATCAATATACTATACTGAAAGAACTACGTATCTAAAAAGCAGCTTGAAAAACACAGGTTCCATCCCAAAGGGCACCCTATATAATGCACACATTTGACCAAATGGGCCTATGGGCAACAAATTGTGCACTATATMGGGAATAGGGTGCCATTTGGGACGTAACCACTGCATCTAAAAAGCAGAAATGGAAATCTGTAAAGCAGATCAAGATATTAGCAAGAGGTCAAACACTGGATTAGGGTTTATCACATATACATATGTGGATGGAAAGGTGGATTAACTAACTGATGCCAGTCTGATATATCTGGCCTGGTTTATGTGTATGTTATTCAATCTGTTCTTTCAGAACTGCACTTCCTCTATCTTGCAGAGGCTTTTCCATCTCAACACATTATTATCTTACTATTTTAACCATTCTCCTATCCTGAAACCAATATTTTGTGTGTCAACATCGTATGTTGCTGAATCTGCCTTGCTCATGACTATGTTTATGTGTGTAGGTGAGTGTGTGTGGGAGTGTGTGTGATTCCTGCTGGGTATCTGAAAGCCCTCTGCCTGAATGGAGGGGGATTAGCTGTGTGTTTACTCACACTGAATGTGGGAATTAATTGCCCTCTGGTACATGCATACACACACACAATCCTGAGTGGGCCCACATTCAATTGCCTTTTCTATTCATCTGCAAGCTAGTAGACCGAACAAGGTTGACGCGACCCCCTGTGGTGTGATGTCACTCACTGTAGCTCCAGAACCTCATTGTGTGTCCCAAATGGCACATTATTTCCTATATAGTGCACTACTTTTAACCAGAGCCCTATATGGAATAGAGTGCCATTTGGGAAGTAGACTCAGAGACGCTGCTTGGCTAGCTGTTTCATATCTTCTTGTGCGTTTGTGATACGATGTGACCAATATGTTCCTTTGGAGCTGAGGGCTTTTTCTTACAGGCCTAAATGAATATAATGGAGCAGATTTAATAATAACAGCCTCAGAGCTGGGGAATCAAATCACATGAAATCACACAGAGGGAGCATTCAACCCAGGTCTCTATTCTCCTAGAGGAGGATGAAACAATACAGATACAGGAGTTAATTAACTTGTTTTACCCTCCATCATGTGATGGAACACTGCATGTGTGCCCTTCACGATATATACACCAAGAAAAGAACATGCTTACTAATCTTAAACATGTTAAAAGGGTAAATCTGGGATTGGTACATCCATTTTTGGATTGGGGTATTTTTAATCTCATGGATGGGTCTAAGAATTTGAGAGTTGTTACATTTCTCCAGCCCCATCACTCAGCTGTTTACGAAAAACGTGTCATGATGACCACTTCGTTGTTTGAATCCCAGAATGGCCCTTTCAAGTGAATTCTCCCAATGCTCTGTGGTTCTCACTAAAGTAGTCTCTAGATAGACCTAGTCAGTATCAGATAGAACGTCGCAACCCTGCCAGCCTGTGGGGAAAACAACCTGTGGTTACCTAGGTTACCCCATTGGCTCACAGCAAAAACTTGACCGTTTCAAACGTTTTCTTGCTGTATGCTTGCTTTAGTCAATTACAAAACTAAATTTAAGAAAAGTACAACATGTCTAAAGATTCCTTTTAAACATTGCCTGCTCCCTAGYGTTCTCAAACGTAATATTGTAGGGCTTCCCTCATGCCCCTTTCCACGACGATGCTAGCAACCACTTGAGTTTCCCAAGACCTACAACACAAACAAACCGACTATACTGTTACACGTAAGTAAGTTACACGTGAGTGGAATTACAAACGGACTGTACAAAACAAGTAAAATGTCTTACATCTTTTCCACACACATAGCTAGCTWCGTGCAGCCATACCAGGACACCACGTCCCCACATTTCTCATACCGAGCCACATGGCTCATCTCGCAGGCTCTATTTCCATACGTGGTAGTGTTGCGAACCGTAGGTCGAGATTTTTYCACCTGGCTACATAAACAACACATCAGCTTTTTGTTATGTTTTGTTATTTCTGTATAACTACAAAAAAAATKGACAACAAAGTTGCCTCTTTTACAATGGGGGTCAATGGGAAATAATGTTGGTTTTCCCCAATTTGTGGGCGTGGAATTCCTTATTAATACGCGAATACCGACAGGGACTATAGTGATGGCCGACACCATTGTTGCCAAGTAGGCTAGAACAGAGCATGTAGTCCTCTGTGACATTCCATTAGCAGTCTATCTGGGGGTTTAGGAGTCACAGGATTATGACAAATGTTACCAGATGTCAAATGTTAACTCAAGACCTTGTGAAATATACACAGTMATTGTGGGAAAAGGTTACAGACGGAGAGGGCAAGTCGGACCAACCACAATATCCAGGAGAGGTTATGAAATTTGGCAGTGGACCATGATGGACTAGSCCACAGAGAGAGAAAGTATTCTTAACTTAAAGCTACAGCTACGACACCACCAACGCAATAAACATAGGAACGCCCTTAAAAAAATACCAATTACAGCACGATAAACCCAATTTCAACATAAATCATTTTCTTTCACTTGCTCTCTCTATAAATACTGTTACAAGGCTGCCCATATTAACCCAGCCGAGTTGCATTTTCATAGTGTAACACAGTACCAAAGCCTATAAACTCCACAAAAAGCTCAATGCTGTTTCAACGATGTCGCAACCAGGGCTCTAAATTAAAACATTTCATTGGTAGCACTGGTGCTCCCAATTTAAAAGTTAGGAGCACCACATGAAATTTAGGAGCGCCAGAAATGACGATTTATATTATTGATTGAGATACAGCCTACAGTGCACTCAGACATCTGGACTTGTTCCACATTTTGTTATGTTACAGCCTTGTTCTAAAATTGATTAAATTAAAATAACAATCTCAATCTACACACAATACCCCACAATGACAAAGCGAAAACAGGTTTTTGGAAATGTTTGCAAATGTATTAAAAATAAAAACAGAAATACCTTATTTACATAAGTATTCAGACCCTTTGCTATGAGATGGAAGCCACTCCTCAGTAAAGGCACATAACAGCCCGCTTKGAGTTTGCCAAAAAAAGGCACCTAAAGGACTCAGACCATGAGAAACAAGATTCTCTGGTCTGATGAAAGCAAGATTGAACTCTTTGGCCTGAATGCCAAGTGTCACATCTGGAGGAAACCTGGCACCATCTCTACAGTGAAGCACGGTGGTGGCAGCATCATGCTGTGGGGATGTTTTTCAGAAGCAGGGACTGGGAGACCAGTCAGGATGGAGGGAAAGATGAATGGAGCAAAGTCTAGAGAGATCCTGCTCCAGAGCGCTCAGGACCTCAGGCTGGGGCGAAGGTTCACCTTCCAACAGGACAACGACCCTAAGCACACAGCCAAGACAACACAGGAGTGGCTTCCTGACAATTCTCTGAATGTCCTTGAGTGKCCCAGTCAGAGCCTGGACTTGAACCCRATCTAACATCTCTGGAGAGACCTGAAAATAGCTGTGCAGCAACGCTCCCCATCCAACCTGACAGAGCTTGAGAGGATTTGCAGAGAAAAATGGGAGAAATTCCCCAAATACAAGTGTGCCAAGCTTGTAGCGTCATACCCAAGAAGACTCGAGGCTGTAATTGCTGCCAAAGATGCCTCAGCAAAGTACTGAGTAAAGGGTTTGAATACTTGTGTCTAAATGTCTAAAAACCTGTTTTTGCGTTGKCATTATGGGAGTAGATTGATCAGGAAAGAAAACGATTTGTGAAAARGTCGAGGGGTTTGAATACTTTCCGAATGTACTGTATATTGGGCCTATATGAATTCTAGCTACTTTTGAAGTACATCTTGTGCCCTAGAAACAAATATGTAACACTGTGAAGACATTTGCTTATTATAAAAGCTAAAAYGCTGACACAAATACCAGTCAAATCAAAATCAAATAAAATGTTATATGTCACATGCTTCAAAAAACAACAGGTGTAGACTAACAGTCAAATGCTTACTTACAGGCCCTTCCCAAAAACGCTGAGAAAAACAGAAAACAAGAACACCAGGAATATATATACAATGAGTAACGATAACCTAGCTATATACACAGGGTACCAGTACCAAGTCATTTGTGGACTATAAGGATTTCTACATTGTGTAAAAGCACTATTTTCCTATTGCGATGCATTACATTGAAAATTGTACACGCTCTCTTTAAAAACGTAAGGTTTGTGATGACATGCAAGATATGTCAAGAATTCATCACTAGGATCATTGATCTCATGAACAAGATATCCCCTTYCTTTCTATGCCCCCAAATGTTTGGATATACTGGTAAAGTTACCAGGWTGTTAGCTAGCTAGCCAATGAGGTACTGTAACATGACTGAAGAAAGTGTAAACAAATGGTTAACGACATGCAAGTCGTTTTAGAGCTGGGTGGAGGGAATGGTGCTGTCATTCCACAGTATGATTAAGTTGACAGAAGTCAGTCATGGCTCTCAGGGTGGAGGAAATGGCTGACTTCTCCCCTGGGTTTCATGAAGCTTCTGGCAGACTCATTTTACGCTGCACAGTTAAATTGAAATTTCTGATGGGCCGTAGTTTTGAAAGCGAAGGCAATTAGAAAATGAATTCCGCTGTATATTTATGCAGCTGCAGGTTTGTTTTCCTTCTCAGTCAAGCGGCCAAATGGGCGCTGGAAGATTTTATAGCTCAGAGGAAATAAAAATAATATTCTGGCTCTCTCATTTTGAGACAGACTAGGGCAGTTCAGACAGCACATCTCCCCCCTTGGTAGAACAGGGTATGACTGTCCACAATGATAATAATAACACATACTGTAAATACTATAGTGCCATAGACATGAGTAGGTCACATACTGTGGGTCATATCAATTACTTCATCTCTTTTATGACATTAACCCTGAACTACATAGTAGAAGTTATACTTGGGGCTATGGCTATGAGATATGGTCAAAAGTAGTGCACAATTTAGGGAATAGGGTGCCATTTGGGACGAAGCAAGRATAAAGGCGTCCGCATGCTTTCCAGCCGAAACAGTTCGCTAGAGTCTGGTGTAGAGACAGGTGTATAAAATCGAGCACACCGCCATGCAGTCTCCATAGACAAACATTGGCAGTAGAATGGCCCGTACTGAAGAGCTCAGTGACTTTCAACGTGGCACGTCATAGGATGCCACATTCCCAACAAGTCAGTTTGTCAAATTTTGTCCCTGCTAGAGCTGCCCCGGTCAACTGTAAGTGGTGTTATTGTGAAGTGGAAACGTCTGAAAGCAACAGCGGCTCAGCAGCGAAGTGGTAGGACACACAACCTCACAGAACTGGACTGCCGAGTGCTGAAGCGCACACTACCGAATTCCAAACTGCCTCTGGAAGCAACGTCAGCATAATAACTGTTTGTTGGGAGCTTCATGAAATGGGTTTCCATGGCCGAGCAGCCGCACATCAGACTAAGATCACCATGCGCAATGCCAAGCATTGACTGGAGTGGTGTAACGCTCGCCGCCATTGGATTCTGGAGCAGTGGAAACGTGTTCTCTGGAGTGAAGAATCACGCTTCACCAACTGACAGTTCAACAGAAGAATTTGGGTTTGGCGGATGCCAGGAGATCGCTACCTGCCTGAATGCATAGTGCCAACTGTAAAGTTTGGTGGAGGAGGAATAATGGTCTGGGGCTGTTTTTCAGGGTGCGGGCTAGGCTCCCTGAGTGAAGGGAAATCTTAATTAACGCTACAGCATACAATGACATTCTTGGTGAATCTGTGCTTCGACTTTGTGGCAACAGTTTGGGGAAGGCCCTTTCCTGTTTCAGCATGACAATGACCCAATGCACAAAGTGAGCTCCATACAGAAATCRTTTGTCAAGATTGGTGTGGAAAWACTTGACTGGCCTGCACACAGCCCTGATCTCAACCCCATCGAACACCTTTGGGATGAATTGGAACGCTGACTGCGTGCCAGGTCTGATCGCCCAACATCAGTGCCCAACCTCACTAATGCTCTTGTGGCTGAATGGAAGCAAGTCCCTGCAGCAATGTTCCAACATTGAGTGGAAATCCTTCCCAGAAGAGTGGAGGCTGTTATAACAGCAAAGGGGGGACCAACTCCTTATTAATGCCCATGATCTTGGAATGAGATGTTCAACGAGCACATACACACACACATACTTTTGGCCATGTAGTGTATTATGCCGACGGTGTGACATTTTTGTTCGTTTTGGACTTGGATTTTTCGGCTGTTTGGGCACATACATTTTTTCTGGAGGCAAGCCGAAGTCTATGCCCCTTCCTCGGTGATTGGTCAATAGTAGGGATTCTTTAATAAAGTCTATCATTCAACGAGAGACGACTTGTTTTCATGCACATTTATTTATTGAGAAATATTGGACCAAACATCTAAGATGTAAAATTGCAACTAAGATCTTCTTGGCAAAAACGTCAAAATGAATGACAGATTTCTTGAGTTATTTCGGACTATTTTGAGGAAGTGTATATTGGCTACGGCGTCTCAAAACAGACAAACGGTACTATTGACACTTTTCTTTTTTCCATTTTCAAGCGAAGGTCTTTTAAGGGAGTATACGAGCACACTCGCTCAGTTAGCCTCCAGCCGAACTGAAGCATGCTGACGCCTTAAGGCTCACCAAAGACGATTCTGCCTGTACACAAGCTACCAGGGCAYGTATGCTCTCCTTATAAAAGGGGTATTTCTCCGGCAGAGCGCCATGTTTCTTTCTCCCTTTCAGCTTCCTGTYCTGTGTATAATGTCCACCGCAGCAAAGCTCTTATATCAGTCCTTACTGGCATACAGGACCTTAATGACAAACATTCCTGCTACTTGACTTGGGAAAAGCTACAAGGTTCCCACCTCGCTCTCCCTCCTATGGTGGGCTGTTAATACACTTCCTGCTCTGTGTAGGTCCTAAAGGAAACACACTTCCTGGTTTTCTCCTGTTAGTATAACAACCTCTCCTGAGGTGTATTTTCTTATAGTGTGAGGTCTACGCAAAAAACTTAACATCTTAGATGTGTTTGTTGTTACATGTACCAATTCTCAACAGAAAGTTACTGACACAAACTCTTGTTTAAATCTTAAGAAAATGTTGCCCAGTATTGAGTAACAGATATATAAACATCTATTCTATCGCACCAGTTCTGCTTGACATGTGCAGTGCAGTGCCCCTTGGAGCATAGCGTGCAGTGCCCCTTGGAGCATAGCGTACAGTAATCAAGTTGAACTGACTACATATAAATCCCTATAAAGAAACAGGAAAGTAGTGCAACTTATATACATCTTCAACTTGCAATATAAAATATTTTACAATCAAATACTCTCCTTCTAAAAATTCCCATGGTGCAATACGCTGTGCCTCTACTTCGCAGTGGCATTATTTCCAAACGCTTTCCAAGGGCATAATGATTTTCAGAAATCAAATAAAACTGGAACCCTGTGCACTACTTCTGATCAGTGCTCTGGTCAAAAGTAGTGCACTATATAGAGAATAGGGTGGCATTTGKGACGTAGACACATATCTAATAAAGTTGTAGGTTTGTGATGATACATCTGCTTATGATTAATGTCTTCGGGGGGGCTGAGTCTTTCACAAACCACATCTCCCCTCAAGAGATGCACAGTACAACAAAACAATGGCCGCTCTAACTTGAAAAAACAATACCATCACCACCTGTGACCCGACCAAATGCTGAAATAGCACTGAAGAGCCAAACACAAGCAAAGTTTAAACAGATTGCGCCAGTGGTTCTGATGCAACGGGGTCATGAACACATCCCTGACTATGTTTATTGAACGAGTGCGCCATGGTATTGCTCGTCTCTTAACAGCCGCAGTGCACGGGAATGCTATTCATTTCTTCTTCACACATCCCCTCTCTAGAACTATATCCAAACCTTAACACTGCGGCAGCACAATGAATTATACATCAATACTACATAGTACATACAGTATTAATACATCTACACACATCTGAGTAGAGGGACATGTAAAATAACACCCAGGATAACTGTATTCACTCTGGCTAGGGAAATCATCCCAGGTTATTCATCTGTACTGTGCTCCAGGCCATACAGTTCTACAGTGGTATACTGTGGCTTCGGCTCAAATGGCACCGGGGCACATAGGGATCTGGTCAAAAGTAGTGCACTATATAGGGAATAGGGTGCCATTTGCTGTAGATAGAGGGCCCACAGGCTTATGGTTTCTCATCACAGCCTTTAGTGTGATGTAAAGTACTGTCACTGCAGTGGCCCCTGTGTTCACTATGGCATCACAGGGACACTGACTATGAATGAATAACATAGTAGGAATAAAGATTTGTCAATATACGATTTGATGTATTTCATGTATGACCATTGCTGCGAAACCAATTTCCTCAGGGACAATAAAGTTGAAAGTTGAAGTCAGTCTTGGGAATGGTGTGAGATGATTGACAGACAGCCAATCCCAAAGGAAAGTGAACAGTCAGCCTGAGGATATGTTTCTCTATGTTTGCGTCTCAAATTACACCTTTATCCCTATTAAGTGCACTACTTTTGACTAGGGCCCAAGTAGTGCCTATTCCCTATAAAAGCCGAATCAAACTATGTAGGAAATAGGGTGGCATTTGGGACGCATACTATGATATGAACATGTAAGAAACGGGGGAAGTAGATCAGGAGAGCATAAGAGAAAATKTAGAAATGCTGCCTTCCTTTCCCTCCAGAAACAAGGTAATCACCAGTGAGTCCCAGTCAGTAGAGTGGTGACATTTAACTGCCTGTACTTGTTTTCCTGGGGTGAGAGTTGATGGCTGGACTAAGACACAAGACAGAGTATATCAGCCTTCTATACTGTAGCTACTCAGTGCTCGGATATAGAATACTTATAGATGAAAGTSAGTGACAGCATAAAAATGTGGAGGTACTGTATGCGCAGCAGTGTTTCTYCTAGCAGTACTCAGGCACGGCAAGGCAAGGCACAGCAAGATACTATTCTCTCAGGAATGAGTTCTTCAACACCTCAGAGGCTTGAAGCTGGAATCCATAATGGTGAAACAGCCACGTCCGTTTGCGATATTACAACAACAAAGAAGTTACTGCAAACCATGAACACTGTTCTCCCCCTTGGCAATCACTGCATGCGTGATAGCAGAGCACAATATGTACTGACTTTTTTTTWAACCATTTTGTGAGACGCTTCTCATCTCGGCAACAAAAACAACAGTGGTAGGGCTGCCAGTGGCGCCGTGCCCCATACTGCAGATTCCATCTTTACATGATGGTCTGTCTATAACACAAGTATAAAACCAAACTGCCATGCAGAAGTGCTACTTAATAGTGCTTGATATTACTACCACTCTTCATCAGACCTGGGTTCAAATACTATTTTAAATCATTTCAAATACTTTACCTGAGCTTGCCTGGGTTAATGGACCAATATAATAGTCTCACAATGGCAACCCCTGCCCAATCTGGCACTCCTGGCAGGCTAGAGCCAATGGCCAAAGTATTTGAACGATTTTAAATAGTATTTGAACCCAGATCTGCTCCYCATAGCGTGGAACAGACCCTCGAGCCCCTACCTGTCGGCGGAGGGAGGGCGTCCATTTGCATTGCGGGTTTTGCCGACTTGTGTGTACAGGGAGGGATCTTGATGGTGGTTGTCTCGGGGGCTCTGGGGCCGGCTGTGCCCGCTGTCCAGGGACGTGTCCAGGGGCCCGATGCCTGCGTAGGGGTGCTCCTCGTCTCGGCTCAGGTTGACATCCAGGATCTCAGCGTAGTCCCTCTCCCGTGCCTGGCGCTCCCGCAGCTCCCGGGTCTTAGCCTGGATCCTGGAGGAGAGAATGTTTCATTATTGATTCCTCAAAAAGAAAACTGTGGATGCGTCCCCAATGGCAGCATACAGTGCCTACGGAAAGTATTCAGACCCCTTTACTTTTTTCACATTTTGTTACGTTACAGCCTTATTCTAAAATGGATAAAAACATAAAAAATCCTAAGCAATCTACACACAATACCCCATAATGACAAAGCAAAAACCGTTTTAGAAAATTTTGCAAATGTGTTCAAAATAATAAACCGAAATACCTTATTTACATAAGCATTCAGACCCTTTGCTATGAGACTCAAAATTGAATTCCGATGCATCCTGTTTCCACTGATCATCGTTGAGATGTTTCTACAACTTGGAGTCCAACTATGGTAAATTCAATTGATTGGACATGATTTGGAAAAGCACACACCTTTCTATAAAAGGTCCAACAGTTGACAGTGCATGTCAGAGCAAAAACCAAGCCATGAGGTCAAAGGAATTGTCAGTAGAGCTCCGAGACAGGATTTTGACGAGGCACTTCCTAGAGCTGGCCGCCCGGCCAAACTGAGCAATTGGGGGAGAAGGACCTTGGTCAGGGAAGTAATCAAGAACCTGATGGTCACTCTGACAGAGCTCCAGAGTTCCTCTGTGGAGATGGGAGAAACTTCTAGAAGGACAACCATCTCTGCAGCACTCCACCAATCAGGCCTTGGTAGTAGAGTGGCCAGACGGAAGCCACTCCTCAGGAAAAGGCACATGACAGCCTGCTTGGAGTTTGCCAAAAGGCACCTAAAGACTCTCAGACCATGAGAAACAAGATTCTCTGGTCTGATGAAACCAAGATTGAACTATTTGGCCTGAATGCCAAGCGTCACGTCTGGAGGAAACCCGGCACCATCCCTACGGTGAAGCACGGTGGTGGCAGCATCATGCTGTGGGAATGTTTTTCAGCGGCATAGACTGGGAGACTAGTCAAGATTGAGGCAAAGATGAACGGAGCAAAGTGAAGAGAGATCCTTGATGAAAACCTGCTCAGACTGGGGCGAAGGATAACCTTCCAACAGGACAATGACCCTAAGCACACGGCCAAGACAATGCAGGAGAGGCTTCAGGACAAGTCTCAATGTCCTTGAGTGGCCCAGCCAGAGCCCAGACTTGAACCCGATCGGCCAACTCTGGAGAGACCTGAAAATAGCTGTGCAGCAATAAGCTTGAGAGGATCTGCAGAGAAGAATGGGAGAAACTCCCCAAATACAGGTGTGCCAAGATTATAGCGTCATACCCAAGAAGACTTGATGCTGTAATCGCTGCCAAAGGTGCTTCAACAAAGTACTGAGTAAAGTGTCTGAATACTTATGTAAATGTGATATTTCCATTTTTTATTTGTAATAAAATTGCAAAARATTCTAAAAACCTATTTTTGCTTTGTCATTATGGGATGTTGTGTGTAGATTGATGAGGGGGAAAAAACCGATGTAATCACTTTCAGAATACACCTGTAACGTTACAAAATGTGGAAGAAGTCAAGGGGTCTGAATATTTGATATATTCTTCACCCTCGTCCAGAGCCCTATACAGGGAATAGAGTGCCATTTGAGACGCAACCTATGTTCACAGGCAGCTGCTCCCCTCTCTAGAACACTTAAGATGTCTTTTAATAAACCCTCTTCTAGTGGAAAGCTTCCACTACTGCAATGAAGTACTTAGACAATCTGTGGAGGTCTAGGAGTAGGGTACCCTGGGAAAAGGTGGAGAGGCAGAAACTTCTACCTAATCAATGTCTGATCTGTAATGGCAGAGYTCCTTTCCCAAGGACCAGTTGAGAGTTACAATTCCTCCGGCAAAACACATATTGATTGGTCAAGGCCAGAGGCTAGAGAAAATCTACCTCTGATTGACTGAGTGGATGAATTTACTCAGGTGAGTAAATGCATTTCACAGCTAGACAGAAAAACCTAATTGTTTTGTGACGTCCAAACGGCACCCTATTCCCTATATAGTACACTAGGCCTGGTCAAATGTGGCRCACTATATAGGGAATATAGTACCATTTGGGACACAGCCACAGGCAAGCATCTGTCTGGTGAATCAACGGTCTGGAATATAAAGTGATCAGATTTTTCGTCACAGGATTATGTGTCGCTTATCMCACAGGACCTTCCATCCGGGTTTCCTTTCTTTCAGCATGTTTTATCATTATTGTGTAGCTGTCAGTTGCCACCAAGGGACATTATCATTACACAGTGGACACAATGGCACATTGTTATGTGTGGAAGCTGAGGAAAGGCCACTCATCATCCCTGGTTCTGATGCCCCCCCCTAGTATAAAATCCATTATAGCTCCTATACTCTATGCCAAGTACAGATGTTTCCATCTCTCATCAGGGCCAATCATTAAGACCTCTGAGGGTTTCCTCACAGAAAMATGTCAGGGCTGAGACCATTGTTTGGTCCAATGGTTGATCTTGCCCTTCTTCCTGGCTGGCCCTCAGGCTTATGACCCGTGTTGGCACTTGGCCTTATCTAGATAGAATATCTCATTGAAGGGTGTTGAGAATATTCAGCATTTTTGTGGTAGTAAGTAAACAGAGGTGGAATTTAAGGAGGCTCTGCTGTAGCAGTGTTATTTGTTTAGAAGATGTAGGGATTGACATTGTACCGGCTTTCATGTCAAGGCAACTGCTTTTGTAAGGATCCAATTTACAGTCGGTCGGTCTAGCTAGCCTGCTTAGGAAATAGCATTGGCGACCCCTCCACCTCCTCTCAATGGAAAGGCTTCTGAGCCAAACAAAGCGAGGGAGCAGATTGCTATGTCTGCTCTTATCTTATCAGCAGCACCGTGCTTACCATCAGTAGCCTACTAAACTCCCCCAACACAAACCTTGTTTTCCCACGGTTTAAAGCTAGGTCTCTCAAGGGCCCGTTTCCTTCTGGTAATTTAGATATTCGCTGAGTCTACAAACAAGCTTTAGCTGGTGTCTGCACTCAGGGCAGGCTGCAGTGCCAACATGTTATAAGAGGCATATGCTTCCATTAAGAAACCCTCAAAATATTCTAAAGATGGTTCAGTCCACTCAACTCAGCGACTGCCTGGAATCTGTGATGTCTTTGCAATCTCATCAGGGGAATATTATTGCCTTTTTGGATAAATATTTTCACCTATAATGACTTTATTTCATTTCACACTTAAATGGGAAACCTGTTTCCTTGACGTATTATTTCATTATGTGGCTAATGCACATTTCTTGGGGCATATGTAGATTTCCCAGTTGAGTGCTAGATGAGGAAAAGCTGTCTGTCCTCCCTTCTCTTTCCCTCGTTCCTGGCAGTAAAGAGGCCCAGAGAGAAGCAAGGGGATGATAATTGCAAGTTGAAAGGCTGATAATTGGCAAAACTGTAATTATGTGCTCGGTGAGGTACTCCCTCCATGCAGTTAAAATGACTACCTTAGCTGTTCACCAGGTAATGGTTTGTAGAGGGGGGGGGGGGGGGGGGTGTAGGTAGTTAGCACACTGGGAATACAAGGGTTTCATCAGGACAAAGAATCAGCATGACTGATGGGGCGGCAGGTAATGCAAATGTAAATGTAGGTAGCCTAGTGGTTAGAGCGTTGGGCCAGTAACCAAAAGGTTGCAGGATCGAATCCCCGAGCTGACAAGGTTAGCAAGGTAGTAGAATTTGATCTTAACTGACTTGTCTATTAATAATTAAATGAAATAAAGAGCACCCATATGGACTCTACCTAGAGATCCATCTCATAATGAATGTTATCAGAAATGTTCCATTGGTGTGCTTTATGCATATAAAGGCAGACATACCTTCAATATTGGCAGATATTGGACAGATTGGCAGATGATGATGATGCTATTTATTTATACAAGTGGTTTGATCATAATGCTTTTTGGTCTCACTTCTCAGTCCTTCATGCCAAGATCAATAGCATAAGTATAGTATAGTATTGAGTGCATTCATTCCCCGTATTCCTTTCTGAATCCAGTATTTGCGACACTTATTAGCCGAGAGCCAGAAGCAGAAAGAGCCATTTTGTTGATTGGCGTGATTTCATAATGACAGTTCCTTTGATTTGGTCTCCATGTCCAAGTGATTGGCTGTGCATCACAGTAAGGACAGCGCGGTAATGACAGCGCGGTAATGACATGGTACGTAGAAATCGAAGTGTGCCGTGATGAATGTTATGATTGCTACCCCGCAGTCGGGGCTCTAGATATCTGGGCTTGAAAAGAAGCTCTCATGTTGACACAGATTGCCCCCAAACCTTTCACTCCTCCTTCAATAGAGGGTAAATCAAAGGAAACACTCAGGGCTTCAGTCGGGTGGTGTAAATCAAGCGCCAACCAAACACACCCTCTTTCTATTCTTTGTTCCGCGTCCCAAATGGCACCACATTCCCTATAGAGTGCACTGCTTTTGACCAGGGCCCACTATTTAGGGAATGGGGTGCCATTTGGGACGCACCCCCTGTCTGTAGTCTGTGTGTGGATGTAGCTATTAGTTGACCTGTGGGATCACAGAAAAGGACGGGGGTCATTGCCAGGGCAAGCAGAGCAGGCTCTGTCAGTGAGGAGTCCTAATAGCGCTGACTTCTGACATTCCCACAGCTCTGGGTGGAAACAGAAGACATTGGTCGTGTTCCTCTGCTCAGACTTTGCACGCATCAACCAATGGTTGTGTTCCACGTGAGAGACTGCGCCGTTGGGCAGCAGATTTCTATAGCATTTGATGTGGTAAGCTGATACCCAAAATACCTATCCAAGCGTTGTAAGATCGGGCATGGGTCAGCAAAGTCTGAGCAGGGGACCGCGACCTGTGTGACTGACAAGCCAGCCTTAGCTTCAGTTTTGTTTTGCATCAATGGTACATTACAGTGATAGCAGTGTCTTGCGCAATATCCTATTAGTATGATTCACGGTAAGGAGACAATAGCGAAGCACTGCTAGAAAAACTGTTGTGCTTTTGAGGAAACCATGGATGTGTCCCAACTGCAGTAGTCTTGGTGCGGAAACAGCACAGTCATACAAGAACATTTCAAAAATAGGTGAGATCACAATTTTCAGTTGCATTTTGTCAAACCAGTTACTACTCAAAATGTTTGCGTATGTAACTTTCATAATGTGAATAATTGGAATTAATTAAACATAGTGTTGTAGTGTGTATGCGTGTGTGTATGTATGTATGTGTGTGTGTGTGTGTGTGTGTGTGTGTGTGTGTGTGTGTGTGTGTGTGTGTGTGTGTGTGTGTGTGTGTGTGTGTGTGTGTAGTAATAGCTTTGGCATTTACAGTCTGGTGCCCAAATTACTGTCACATCCCCCACCTGCCACTTCCTTCATTAGGCAGTGTGGCTCGTAGCCTGGGGTTGGCCTAGTGGATAGCACCAATGCCTTTCAGCACATACACACTAGTGTGTGTGTGGGATCAAATCCCAGTCCCAGAGCAACCTTGACACTGTGTGAGTGTCTCTCTGTAGACAGACATACAGACACTCACCTCTCCTGTTCTAGTTTCATCCTCAGTGTCTCTTCTTCTGAGGCCTGCAGCTCCTCCAGCCTCCCTTTACGCTCTAGTTTCTCTCCGTCCTTGCGGTGTTTTCCAAACCTGAAACATTGGGGCAGCAGACAAAGACGATTTTACCAAAATGGCTTTGATTTTGGTCAATTTAATTCCCTAGTGCACCGTTTTTGATCAGAGCCCTATGCCATGGGACCTGGTTAAAAACAGCATACTATATAGGGAAAAGGGTGCAATTTGACAGACCCCAAAAATTCATATAAATTACTAATGGCGATCAACTCTGCCATTCTCTCCAACTCCCTTCTAACAAACATGCCATCAAATATTTCACTTTTAAATTGTACTTGACTGAGTTTGCCTGTGATCAGGTCTGAAGTTGACAGGAGACAAGATCATATTACCATAGCCCATCAAAGTAATTATATTCATGGGAAGGGAAATAGTAGTAAACCAAACGGGAACTACTTGAAATTATATTTCAGCTTGATTGACTCCACATAAAAGGCACCCTGTTGATTAAATTACTTTGCAGACCTTATTTATATGATGGACCTAGGCTTATTCAGAGGGAAATTGGCCTGCAGAGAGTTGAGTTTAATCAGCTGTAAAAAAAACAAGAACTTCTCAGCACAGAGAGATGGAGAGATATATAGAACAAACTAAAGGAGCAAGAGAGTGAGTGACCGAGAGAGATAACGAAAGGAGAAAGAGTGAGAGACAGAGAGATAACGAAAGGAGAAAGAGGGTGAGAGAGATATAACGAAAGGAGAAAGAGGGTGAGAGAGAGATAACGAAAGGAGAAAGATGGTGAGAGAGAGAGATAACGAAAGGAGAAAGAGGGTGAGAGAGAGATAACGAAAGGAGAAAGAGAGTGAGAGACAGAGAGATAACGAAAGGAGAAAGAGAGTGAGACAGATAGAAATAACAGAAGGAGAGAGAGAGAGAGGGGTGAGCGGGAAAGACCGAAGGGGGAGGTCCATTACCTGAAAAATTGATCAACAAATGGCCTCAAATGTAGCATAAAGCCGTTGAAAGTGTTAATATGAAGTGCAGCCCTATCTATCACAGAGACAGCAGGTGACAGTTTCTCCTTCCACTCCGGTGGCTTCCATTAAATCTCCTTAAAATCACCAGCCACGTCCCAAATGGCACCCTATTATATATAGTATAGAGTGCACTTCTTTGACCAGAGCCCCTATGGGCACTAGTCAAAAGTAGTAAACTATATATAGGGAATAGGGAGCCATTTGAGATTCCCCCCAGTCTCCTTCAGAAACACTGGCAGGAAGAACTAGTGAAACTTTCAGAGATTAGAACATTCATCATGACAGAAGGGCATTCAATATTCTGTGTACAGTTAAGCACAGAACCCTCCTCTCCTCTTCCGACTTCTACACCACTTATAAGATGGGCATTTAACAAGAGGTTATTTTAGTTAAAGAAGCAAGCGACTGGGAAACGTCAAGTTCAAGGGCTCTGTTGACAACGCAAAAAAAGTGTTAAGTGAAAGTGTCATAAGAGAAAGACAAATATTTCAGGAGGTGTTTATTTCTGAATCTCTCAGAACGTCCATGAGAAGATTCCTTGATGTTTTGATATCAAATGCTAGGGATTTGAGATGCACAGGACCAATCATGTATTTCAAACTCATCTCAACAAGTATGTGTAGCCTTTATTTACCTAGGCAAGTCAGTGAAGAACAAATTCTTGTTTACAATGACGGCCTACCCCGACCAAACCCTAACCCGGACGACGCTGGGCCAATTGTGCGCCGCTCTATGGGACTCCCAATCACGGCCGGTTGTGATACAGCCTGGATTTGAACCAGGGTGTCTGTAGGTCTGGCTTGACAGCGGCAGCACTGTCAAAATGTCATTACAAGTCTCACTGACTCTAGCATTCATTACCGATGAAGCACAGCTTCTTGAAACCTTTCATAAGCTACAGTACTAAAGGGAAGGGAAAGGAGATACCTAGTCAGTTGTAAAACTGAATGCAGTCAACTGAAATGTGTCTCCCGCATTTAACCCAACCCCTCTGAATCAGAGAGGTGCGGGGGGGGGGGTTCCTAATCGACATCAACGTCATTGGAGCCTGGGGAGCAGCTGTTGTGGGGGTTAAGGGCAGAATGGCAGATTCTTGCCGGATTGCGGATTCTTCACTTTACCATACTGTACCATACTGTAGCTCTGAAAAAAACAACCATACTGATGCTGTCACGTGTGTGTTCTGGGCAGTGGCCATCTGGGGGATGCTGCCAAGTGAGCAGATTGGGTGTTGCTTTGAGTCCAAGTGGTGATCAGAGTAGAGTAGATGAGGGAGGCTGCTGTGGTCTAGATGGGGTCTGATGGAAATTACGCTTTGATTGGGCTGCAGTGTGTGTGTGAGTGTGTGTGTGTGTGTGTGTGTGTGTGTGTGTGTGTGTGTGAGCCCAGTGAGATGAGAGGGTCAGATCTAACTAGCGTCTCTGTCTAGCGTCTCGGTTTGAGAGCAGAGAAACACTCCAACCAGACCTGGGTTCAAAACTATTAAAAATCATTTCAAACTACAGCAGTAGGTATATAGGATGAGCCATGACTAGAATACAGTATACACATATAAAGTGGGTAAAACAGTATGTAAACATTATTAAAGTGACCAGTGTTTAATGACTATGTACATAGGGCAGCAGTCTCTAAGGTGCAGGGTAGAGTACCGGGTGGGAGCCGACTAGTAACAGTTCAGGGTAGGGTACTGGGCGGAGGTCAGCTAGTGGGGATTATTTAACAGTCTGATGGCCTGGAGATAGAAGCTGTTTTCTATTCTCTTGGTCCCAACTTTGATGCACCTGTACTGTCTCCGCCTTCTACAAGGTAGCAGGGTGAACAGGCCGTGGCTCTGGTGGCTGAGGTCCTTGATGATCTTCTTTCCTGTGAAACCGGGTGCTGTAGGTGGCCTGGAGGGCAGGCAGGGTGCCCCCGGTAATGTGTTGGGTTAACCGTGCCACCCTCTGGAAAGCCCTGCGGTTGCGGACGGTGCAATTGCTGTACCAGGCGGTTGATACAGCCCGACAGGATGCTCTCAATGGTGCATCTGTAAAAGTTAGTGAGGGTCTTAGGTGCCAAGCCAAATTTCTTCAGCCTCCTGAGGTTGTGACCATTTCAGGTTGTCAGTGATGTGCACTCCGAGGAACTGGAAGGCAATATTGAGCAGCGGTTTCACAATGCTTTCAGTCAATGAAAGAAAATGTTTAAGTCATTATCGAATTAAACCAAAAAAGGCAAAGTCGTGGGCTCTGAAGTGCGTACTATATGTGTGCGTTTGCATACAACCACTGATCGTGCTCATGTCAATGGGAGGAGCACACCTCCGTAATGATTTGATCCTGCAGTTCCCTGGGACTATCGCAGCCAAACATTTCGAGCTTCCAGCAACCTTTAGGCCAAAGACACACACACACACACCCCTTTAGGTCAAACATCTGATCTGCATGTCTGCCAGGAGATCCTTCTCCTCCCACTGGATCTCATTATTCTACACTGTTAGAAATCAGTCAGCATTCTCCTTGCCACAACCACTTTAGCACACTATTCCTTATTTACTGCACTACCTTTACAAAAGCAGTGCACTATACAGGGAACAGCGTGCTATTTGAGACAGAGCCTGTGTCAGAACCATTTAAGTAAATATGACGTTTGAATGTATCATTGGCCTCCCAGACAGCTCAGAGACCATCTCAGACAATCAGATGAAAGGCATGACCCCAGGACCCACCGATGATGGTGGGTGAAACACTGGTAAAGGACGAGGAACAGTTATTGTGTCTGCTACCTGAACATGTCTCCCAGTCCTTTCAGCATGCCTTTCTTAGCCTTGTTCTTGCTGTCCTTGTCTTTGTCCCGGTCTGGCTTCTTTTTGTCTTTCCCTCCTTTGTCCTTCTTCTTGTCTTCATTGGTGCGGTTGCCGTTGACCAGCGGTCTCTCTGTGTTGTACAGTGGGGTCAGATCTGCCACAGTGGACACAGAGTCGCGCCCGGACCGAGAGCTCTCCTCGGTGTCCTCCTCCACTAGAGAGATGGAGACATGGAAAGAGATTTATACATTGGGTAATTATTATGTCCTCAAATTCTGACCTTTATATGCAGGCATAACTTGAAATGCTGGGTAAATTCTTCAGGCAGAGATATCAACGGAAGATGTGCATTAACGTTTGGTTTATGCATCCGAAGTAGTTAGATCTGTCCAATAGAAGTCCTGCTTCGTCTTACATGTCTCCATGCCCTCGTCGTCCTCCTCGGTGGCTGCTGGCCTGTCGTAAGACTTGTCAATAGCGGCCCGGAAGCTCTCGTTACAGCCCCGCCCCCTGATTATGCGTGGGCGTGGCCTGTGGAAGGGCATGTCACCGTTGAGCGTCACCTCGGCAACGGCGGTCTGTAAACTCTCCAGAGAGCTTGACTTCTTGAGGCCTAGGGAGGGACCCACGTCCCTGGTGGAAGACCCTACGAAGGAGCAACAGTATCCAAAGTTAGTTGATTGATAACATAGCTGTGAGTGAACTAAAGGAGCTTTTGTATTTGCAAATGCACTATTTAACTAAAGCATTTTTTGTTATTTTACTTTACTGCCTGTGAGTTGAAATGAAAACTTGGGATAGAGCTCATTTCTTACACTATGTGACACAACCAAAACAGGTTAAGTTGCATTTGGAAAAAGGGGATAAACTCAATTCTGATACTAGATAAGCCTAAATAAGTCTTGTTTTGTTTTAGAGAGTAGGTGGACAGTACATCTTTTTTCCATCACTCACAGGTTGAAGGGGTATTGTAGAGAAGGTAGAGCGGTATGGAGGTGAAGAGAGAGGATGCATCTGAAGTGACCGGGGCCCATATAAAAGTAGTGGACTATACAGGGAACAGGGTGCCATTTGCGATGCAAGCAAAGAGAGGGATGGATTACCTCAGGGGAAAAGCCCAGCACGCTCGCTCTCTCTCTAATCCCCAGGGTATACTGGAGCAGAGGTACCGGGTAAACAAGAGGCCCAGGGTACATCCCAAATGGCACCATATTCCCTATTTAGTGCACTACTTTTCACCCTATATAGCATTTTTTGGGAAGCAGCTCACACTTTAATGTGGGTGGCCATGGATATGGTGGCTGCTTGCCTGGGAAGGAGTGGGAGTGAGGAGAAGTGGAGCGGAGGAGGAGGAGTGGAGCAGAGAAGGGTGAAACCTGAACAAGCAGGGCTGGTGACTATTCATGTTCAGTCTTTCCTGTCCTCTTAACGTTTCACTGAAGTTGTAGCTGATAGGCTTTCATTCATCAAAACCCATTCATTTGGTTTTAGCGTACAGCCAGAGGCCGCACAGCACGCTTTCCAGTCACACCTCAGCGGTAGTCTTCAAAATTACACTAACTCAGACCTCTGACAGACGGCGGGAGTCAAGAACAGCAGGCAGTGGTTTGTTTGACAAAGAGTTTTGGGCGTTTCAGAGAGTCAGACCTGGCAACCTCCAGCCTCCTACAGGTCTGCACTGACATGTTTGTTTCAGATATTCTGCCCTGGCAACTGAGCCTTATGTAAATACATGGCTGTGGTTTCAGATAGCAACCTCCAGCTTCTCCGTTTCTGCACTAGGCATGTTTGTAGGTTTCAGATGGTCATACCTGGCAACCGAGCCTTCTACATATCTGCACTGGCATGTTTGTATGTTTAAGACAGTCAGACCTGGCAACTTAGCTCCTACATTTCTGTAGCTAACATGTTTGTACGCTTCAGATAGTCAGACCTGGCAACCCAGCTCCAACATATCTGTACTATCGATGCATGTTTGTACAGACTGCCACCCTATTCAAACAGGAGAAAACCCGTGTCGTACAGAGATCTACGATGGTGCCTTAATATAACAAATACAGCTATCAATCACCCTGCAGTCGACTGGCAGGTCGAACAGGGAATACCTTGGAAGTGTCCTAAATAGCACCCTTTACCTTATATAGGGCCCATGGAGCTCTGGTCAAAAGTAGCGCACTATGTAGGGAATAGGGTGCCATTTGGGACTCAGCCCATTTGTGGCTATAGGACCAACTAAAGCTGCACATATCGAGTGCCTTCAGAAAGTATTCATACGCCTTGACATACTTCACATTTTGTTGTGTTACAGTCTGAATTCAAAATTGATTAAATATATATTTTTTCTCTCACCATCTACACAAAATACCCCATAATGACAAAGTGAAAACATGTTTTAGAAATGTTTGCAAATTTATTGAAAATAAGTATTCACACCCCTGAGTCAATACATGTTAGAATCACCTTCGGCAGTGATGAGTCTTTCTGGGTAAGTCTCTAAGAGCTTTCCACACCTGGATTGTGCAACATTTGCCGATTATTCTTTTAAAAATTCTTCAAACTCTGTCAAATGGTCTGGCCATATATGTTCAAGTAGATTTAAAAATGTAACTCAGCCACTTAGGAACATTCACTGTCTTATTGGTAAGTAACTCCAGTGTAGATTTCACATTGTGTTTTAGGTTATTGTCCTGCTGAAAGGTGAATTAATCTGTCAAGTGTCTGGTGGAAAACAAACAGCCAGGTTTTCCTCTAGGATTTTGCCTGTGGTCAGTTCCATTCCACTTCTTTCTTTATCCTGAAAAACACCCCAGTCCATAACGATTACAAGCATACACATAACATGATGGAGCCACCACTACGCTTGAAAATATGGAGAGTGGTAATCAGTAATGTATTGGATTTTCCCCAAACATAACACTTTGTATTCATGACAAAATGTTAATTGCTATGCCATTTTATTTTTAATTATTACTTTAGTGCCTTGTTGCAAACAGGATGCATGTTTTGAAATATTTTGTATTCTGTTTCCTTCTTTTCACTCKGTCATTTAGGTTAGTATTGTGGAGTAACTACAATGTTGTTAATCCATCCTCAGTTTTCACATATCWGCCATTAAACTGTGTAACTGTTTTAAAGTCACMATTGGCCTCATGGTGAAATCCCTGAGCGGTTTCCTTCCTCTCCAGCAACTGAGTAAGGAAAGAGGCCTGTATCTTTGTAGTGACTGGGTGTATTGATACACCATCCAAAGTGAAATAACCATACTAAAATGGTTATTCAATGTCATTTTTATTTTTATTTTTTACCCATCTACCAATAGGTGCCCTTCTTTGCGAGGCCTTTTGGGGCTCCCGAGTGACTCAGCGGTCTAAGGTACTGCATCTCAGTGCTAGAGGCGTCACTACAGACCCTGGTTMGATTCCAGGCTGAATCACAACCGACAGTGATTGGGAGTCCCATAGGGCGGCGCACAATTGGCCCAGCGTCGTCCGGGTTAGGGTTTGGCCGGCATAGGCCATCATTGTAAATAAGAATTTGTTCTTTAACTGACTTGCCTAGTTAAATTTAGGCTTCCCATAACAAAGGGGTCGAATACATAACAAAGGGGTTGAATAATTAATTAATTTGCAAAAATGTAAAAAACATTATTCCACTTTGACATTATGGGGTATTGTGTGTAGGCCAGTGACCCAAAAAATCTACATTTAATAAAACATTTATTCAGACTGTAACAACAAAATGTGTAAAAAGTCAAAGAGTGTGAATACTTTCTGAAGGCACATAACAGACTGGAAACTACTGAAGGAACTTACGTTGCTATTTGCCATTAGGGAGCCCTATATGCATTGCCCTCTCCTAGTGAACTAGTGAAGTCCTTGACAAACATGTGGCTACAGTCTGTGTCAACAAGGTCCTATAGCCAATCAGTGCAGAAGAAGGCCCACTGGGCCAGGCTATCTAAGCTATTGTGTCCCATCACTCCGCTCTCCCAGGCTGTCACGGTATCAGTCCCAAACGGCACCCTATTCCTTATATAGTGCACTGCTTTTGACCAGAACTCTTATGTTCCCAGGTCAAAAGTAGTGCACTAAATACTTGGGATGTTACTCCCTCTCCTAGGCTGTAACTGTCATCAGTTTCCCCAGGATTGGGGATTTGTTTTGGGCCTGCTAAATGGACCATGCACCATTTAAGGAGTGGATGTATATATTAGAGAGGGAGAGTGTAGCACAGGGGGAGAGAAAATAAACCCTGAAACACTAAAGATAATAGCCTGAAATCTATTAGCCTAGCTACAACAACAGAGTTATTAGGGCAAAATTAAATGGGGAGTTTTTTCCCCCAAAGCTGGGAAAACCTAAAACATCAATTAAATTGTAGGTGGGTGGTGATCRTGTATTTTTCATATGAACATACATCTAGTTGAGATATTTTGTGGATGTCATTTTACAGAGAGGCAAATAAAGTACATATGTGGCCTCTTCTTTGCCAAGTCTTGAATTGGAGGTTAGAAACAACAGGTGTGCGTCCCAATTGGCACCCTATCCCCTATATAAAGCACTACTTTTGACCATTGCCACCCTATGAGCCCTGGTAAAAATGAGTGCACTAAGGGAATAGGGTGCCATTTGGGACACCGCCCTTGTATCTCGTTAGTGACTGCTCAGACACCGTTTGGAGCCTACAACAATGTCCTAACAAGGGACATTAATGACATATTTAGTCTCATTTATGCACAGTAGTCTGACTACGATACTACCTCTATTTTCTGTTGTTTCCCTTTCTTTCTCCTGCTTTCACTGTGCCTTTCGGCTAAATCCCATCCTTCAAAGGATCTGCTATTCAGAGGTGGCTGTGAAAACACACACGGCTGACAATGACGGATGACTTGCTGTCAGTTTGCAGCCCCAGCCAAGGACAGAGCGATTTCGCTTTCTCTCCATCTCTCCCGCCCGCTCTCCTCCCATTCCCTTCCACAGAACAATTAGCAGTGCTGCTGCGTCTTAAGAAGAATCACTGCCTAGTCCATATTCACCAGCCCACAATTCCACTGCAATGACCTCAAACTGTCTTAATGTTCTATGTATTCTCATTGTGATTGGTGGATTCTACATTCTAAAGCAGGTCTGGAATCTCACAATGAAATGGGGGGAGGGACTGTGGAACGGATGAGGTGTCCGTTCTCCCTCAGTGACGTGTCACTCCTTACCTGGCGTGTTCTCTTTGCGAGGGGTGAGGTTAATCTCGTCGGCTACTGTTAAAGGGGGGCAATAAACATGTAGGATCGGTTAGTGAGCACATTCAACATGCAAACATTCCAGCAACGTTATTGTACCGTAAGTACA
Source organism: Salvelinus sp. IW2-2015 (assembly GCF_002910315.2). Classification (NCBI taxonomy): domain Eukaryota; kingdom Metazoa; phylum Chordata; class Actinopteri; order Salmoniformes; family Salmonidae; genus Salvelinus; species Salvelinus sp. IW2-2015. The sequence continues at coordinate 16,282,125 of NC_036871.1, forward strand.
TCATCACATCTTTAGGCAATTTCAAGGGCAATCAGAAAACATGCGAGACAGACAGACGGACAGGGAAATGTAGAGATTTAGGATAGCAATCAGAGCTATTGTGATATAAACACGTGCAGGACTACAGTAATTCAGTAGGGATAAGAAGCAGATTAGATATCGGCTGAGTCCCAAATGGCACCCTATTCCCTTTATGGTGTACTATTTTGACCAGGGCCCTATAAATGGCACCYTATTCCCTTTATGGTGTACTATTTTGACCAGGGCCCTATAAATGGCACCCTATTCCCTTTATGGTGTACTATTTTGACCAGGGCCCTATGGGGAGCCCCATTTGGGACGCAACCAAAGTGTGGGTGAGAGGGAAGATTACTGTCAGCCAAAGCAATCAGAATGGTTTCATGCCACCTCAAGTGAGCTGAAACGTTGTTCTGAGGTGTGACAGGAGACACAGTACTTAAACCTGTTTGATGTCACACAAAAGACAGAGAATTGCATCACATTTCGATGACATACAGTAGAAGCCACAAATATTAGGCTGTGCCACGCAAGTCTTATAGATGCAATTTACAAGGAGGGGGGTATGTATGTGCCTAATGTGGGGATTCCTAACAACTCACAGGGCTGGTTTCACATACACAGAGGGCTAGGCTTAATCTGTKTCTGGTAAACCAGCCAATAACGTGTTGCCATTGGTTCCAGGCAGAGCTGACCTAAAGGGAGTCAAATGAGAGGGAGGAAAGGGACCAGCTGGTTTCCTTCAGTACCTAGATCCATGCTCTTGGACTTGCGTGTCTTGATGATCTCCAGCTGACTGGCATCTCCAAACTGCTTTGTCCGTTTCTCTGACATGCTCTGTCTGCCGAAGCCCTCCCTCTGAAAGGCTCCGTCTGGGTCGGTGTCATCAGGGCTCAGGGTGCTACAGGAGAGGGAGTGACGGAGATGGAGACACACACAAAGACAGAAAAAGAGTGAGGGAGAGCRAGAAAAAGAGTGAGGGAGAGAGAAAGAGAGTGGGTGAGAGAGGAAAGAGAGCGGGGAGGGAGGAAGACAGGAAAAAGAGACAAAGGGATGAGATTATTCCAGTGGTTCTAGTGTAAATCAAACTGTTATTGTCAGGGAGCTTCAGTGGGTCTTCAAATCAAGCCACACCTAGAATCTAGGCCATACTTGATAAGCCACTGATTAAGGTAGAGACTGATTAGGGCTGGACCAGCTACAATCACCACACACTCAGCCCAACCCGCTCCAGGCCCACTGACGAGAACTCAGGCTGGGCCTCATCATCACGGACGCTGCAATGCAAATGGCAAACTATTCCCTATATATAGTGCACAACTTTTGACCAGGGCCCATAGGGTAGTAGGGCACTATATAATGAATAGGGTGCAATTTGGGACGTATCCAGGGTTACAACGGCCCTACACGCCCAGTTAAGTATGCAGCAGGTGGGTGTGCCTGTGTGTCCTTTCAAAAAACACATGGGACACATTGACCTTGTCCTTGTGTATGCGTCAGTGTAGAATTAGCCATTTATTTACCTTGTTTATGTTTCACTATTTGTAGAACGCAACATACAGCGGAGTGAAACAGCCTTAGACCTACTCTACATCTAGCTGGTTCAGCGAAGGAAAAACAGAGGAATCTTTTAAATACACAGCATGAGGTCTAATTCGCAGCAACTGAAATAACATTCCGTCGCGAAAACTTAACAAAACATGGTCCTGATTATCAAAAGGAATGTCTTAAGTCTTAAGACTATATGATCAGTCAGTCTAGATGCAGAAAAAAGCATTTGATTCAGTGGAATGGGATTATCTATTCCAAGTTATGGATAGATCTGGTTTCAACAAAGAAGTGATACAGGGCATCAAAACACTGCATTCACGTCCGACTGCCAGAATAAAGAGTAATGGACGTTTGTCACGAACGATAAGTTTAGAACGAGGGGCAAGACGAGGCTAATCTTCCACCCACGCTCTTCTCCTTGTACACCGAGCCGTTAGCACAGGCAATAAGACGGGATCCAACCTTAGAGGGAATAGCAATAAGAGGCAGTGAACATAAGATATGCACGTATGCTGATGTTCTCTTATTCCTTAAAGCCCCAGGTTCAAGTGTACCTCGATTGATGTTTTACAAACATTTGGAACATATTCAGGGTATGTGCTTAACATACACTAGACTCAAGCCCTAGTATATAATTACACGCCACAGCAAGAGCTGAAGAGTAGGTAGAACTTCCAGTGGACCTCTCTTCATCTATTAAATATCTTGGGAGTGAATCTAGAAAGACACAGGCAAACTCTATGACAAGAATTACGTTCACGTCAACAAGAACATCTATGATGACCTGGACAGGTGGAATTCCCTTCCTTTGGATCTTAGCAGCAGCATTGAAACAATCCAAATGAAAATCCTGCTGAGGTTACTGTATTTGTTCTAATCACTGCCCATAGAAATCCCACCGAAACAGTTTAGGGATAAACGGATATCAAGGTTTATCTGGAACTGTAAGAGACCAACAATGAGATGAACAACATTACAATTACCAAACAACAGGGGGGGGGGGGTATGACCTTACCAAGCCTAAAATATTATTTTGTGTCCGCCCAATCAATTGAGACCTCGTGTGTTTGTGCAATTCAGAATACGAATCCAAATGGAAAGCCATTGAGACTACTTTGACAGAGATACCCGTACAGTTAGTTTTAGGTAATAAGGACATGGTAATAGAAACATACAGACACAAATGAGTGGATTCATTTCTCTTAAGACACGGTTGAGACAGAGGTCAAACTGCTGAGCTGGCCCGCATTGGACCCYAGCTTCACTCCTGCTGTGGAGGCAAAAAGGCATCACATCATTTTCTAGAGAACTTCCAGGACCTAAGTAAAAAAACATGGCTTGGATAAACAAGATTTTCACAGGTTTTTATTTTTATTTTATTTCACCTTTATTTAACCAGGTAGGCCAGTTGAGAACAAGTTCTCATTTACAACTGCGACCTGCAGAGGTACCTACAGGTTCGATACTACGTTTTAAAAGATATAAAACTGATTGACCCTCAGGCACCTCAGAAATGGACCAAATAATTCACCAACGCATACAACTTGGGGAGTATTTAAAACAAACTATTTCAAGTCTTGACTTGGATATTTTATCTTCAAAGAAACACTCTACAGACTATATTAAACAGAAATGGGAGGAGGAACTTAACATTGAATAACTGATGAAACATGGTTGAACATATCTGAGACTCAATTAAGCTCTACCAACTCAAGGACTTGGAGAGAATTCTTTTGGAAGATTGTTATACGTTTCTTCATAACACTTAAACTGAAATAAAAACAGACTGGCCTCCCAACACCCGTGTTGGAGAGAATGTGGATCACACATTGAAACTTACTGGGGAGAAAAAGGACCTAACATTGGAAAAATGATGGGTTTTGACATAGAACAAGCATTCATTTCTTTGTATTTGGGTGAAATACCTGATAAATGACACAATAGAGAAAAGTACCTGTTGAAGGTCCTACTGGCATCCAGTAAAAAGTCACTCGGAAATGGCGTCAAAAAGACAATTTTTAAAGAAACATTATATGGAGCGTATGACCTTTTGCTTTACGAAGTCATGAGGAGAGAGCTCAGGAATACTGGGAAAAATGGGTTTCGTACTTGAAAATTGTCTAATTCAAAAATGTTACTGTTACTGTAACTAATCTGATGAAAGTATGATGATATGTGCTGTACCTGCCAGACCTTGTTTTTTTGTTTTTTATTTTTAAAAAACGATGTAATCTTCAATAAAAACAACGTCAAAAAAAGGAGTGTCAAGTCTGATACATTAACAGTTGATAAACAGTTTCACAGGGAGCTACTAGAAGGAGCAGTGTGTGAGGCTGACTAGGAAAGACACCCTATTCCCTATGAAGTGCACTACTTTTGACCAGGGCCCATTTTCAAAGTAGTGCACTATGTAGTGAATAGGGAGCCATTTGAGATTCACACACTGTCGCCATCAGACACACTGGAGATTTATGACAGGAGGAACTAGTGAAACTTTCTGGGATGAGGAGAATATTCACCATGACACAAGGGCATTTACTGTAACATTCTCTGGTCAAGTAGTGCACTATGTAGGGATTAGGGTGACATTTGGGATTGTCCTCTGCTCTCACCTCTCATTCTGAATTGGAATATCTTTGGCCCAAGTTGGAGGGACCTCCACATGGAATCCCATGTCGTCATGGGAACTGGAAGACGATTGGTCAGAGAGGTGGGCAGGAAGTACAGGTGGCCGATCGTCTTCGATGATGACAGTGTCGTCCTGGGGCATGTTGACCGTAGGGGAGAGCTGGTAGTTACCTGTAGGACAACATGGAGAAGAGGTTTTTATTAAACATGACTTAAAAACATAAGCCTATGCAACATTAAGCAATTAAAAACAGTTCTGTATTGTAGCAATGAGGTTTGTGCAGTAGGGGTTCCCAGTAGGGGCAGGGGTTCCCAAACTTTTTCACTCGGGGGCCCACCTTCCAGCATTGGGGAACACCCCCCTACTGCGCACGTGCCATGTCCATTTCTATGGCCACAGGCACTGTTCATGACAGTTCACACCTCTCTTGTTGGTGTAGAGAATTTTGCAGGTTTAAAAGCTTATTTCCTGAAATTCTACACATTTTGCCATGGTGTGCTATTAACATTTTGCAGTTTTAAAGTACATTTTCTTGCAATAGATCTCTAAGGTATGCAACAAGTAACAATACAAGAGGAACTGATGATGCACTAGCCAATTTTGAAATTGCAACTTGTATTTTCTACTATCACAAGTTTCAAGAGTAAGTTTAAAGCCGGACTGATCTCCCCCCCACCCCTGTATTTGTTGCTGAGTCTCTCGAGTGATGGTTTCATATGTTTTGAAATGTTACAGTATCAAGTTCACTGCGTTCGAGGTTTCTTTTGACAKTCTATTGCTCTTGGAAACTGTGCAGACACGGTGATCGAAGTTATCTAATTGGCCAGCGGTAGGCCTATCCTGTAGGTAGGTGCACTTGATTTGATCTCTAGCCCTGCTGGGTAGGCGGAGTTCTACTTTCAGACACATGAAATGGATCAAAATGGGAACACTTTGCCTTCACGGTGCTGGAGCTGCTGAATCAAGTGGGCTCCCGAGTGGCGCAGCGGTCTAAGGCACTGCATCTCAGAGCTAGAGGTGTCACTACAGACCCTGGTTTGATTCCAGGCTGTCCCATAGGGCGGCGCACAATTGGCCCAGCATCGTCCGGGTTAGGGTTTGGCCGCCATAGGCCATCATTGTAAATAAGAATTTGTTCTTAACTGACGTGCCTAGTTAAATAAAATGTTAAATAAATCAAAAATAGTGCACCAACTGCCAACAGCACAAAATAAATACAAAACACAGGAATGCAAGGCTTTAACAATGTTTTTTTTACAGAAATGTTTGGTGACCGACTAGAAATGTCTTGGAGATCGACCAGTCTATTGCGATCGACCGGTTGGGGACCATTGCATTACACAACAAGGGGAAAGGGGGATACCTAGTCAGTTGTCCAACTGAATGGCTTCAACTGAAATGTGTCTTCCGCATTTAACCCATCTCCTCTGAATCAGAGAGGTGCGGGGGGCTGCCTTAATCGACATCCACGTCTTCGGCACCTGGGGAACAGTGGGTTAACTGCCTTGCTCATATACACACACATTTAAAGCGTTAATTTAATACTCATTTGACATTTGATCTATTTATTTGATATTTATTGGACATTTGATCCTTTGATATAGCAACATAACTAACTTGCCACAATAATTGTTGAATTTAAAAGCAGACCCAGACTGAAATTCTCAATCAGCATCTGTCATGACATTCCTAAGAGTCATTAGAGTGTGATTAATGCAAGCTGCACCATTGTGAAAAAGACAACTACTTTCTTTGGCACGCTCACGGAGCGAAAAGTCCCATTTCTTTGTATCCAATTGAGGGATTTAAAACCACATTGATATGCAATGCAGGACTTTCTGCAACACTATCCTTAATCTATCTTTGTGGGTAACTGACTGTCTATAGAAGGATGGTTTCTATGCTGTATAAGAGCCCTACACAATAACGGAGAGAAAAGTCCATTTGTGTTAGGAATGTGTTTGGGTCTCATGGCAGGAGAACAGGACTTTCTACCCAGGACCTGAGGCCAGCGTTAGTGTTGTTTCTCATAGCCTTTCACACTGAGTATGTGTGGTACCAATTACATCCACAGTTCCAACTGCCTGGCCAACTTGCATGGCTGGATGAATAGTAGTGTGCTTAAAGTTCAGGCCGTGACCAATCTTAATAGAGCCGAGTGTGTGTGTGTGTGTGTGTGTGTGTGTGTGTGTGTGTGTGTGTGTGTGTGTGTATATTTAGTGTGTTGTTGATCCTGTGGTCTCTAGTCCCTACCCCTGCTATGTGTCTTTTCAGGGAACTCTGTGGTGTCGGTGAGCCCTCAAACCCAGTAGGGGACTTTTCTCTCTCAGCCCACACACACACACTGTCCCTTGACAGACCAATGGACACTGAGAATGGTTCTATGGTTCTTTAAGTAAATGCCATGGTAGATGAGTTTGAATGAGGGTGGCAAGCACTGAGTAACCCAATGAATAAATCAACTTTCATTCATGCTTTTTTTCTAGAAGCAAATCAACTTTCTGGATGGACATCCATCCATACGTAAGAGTGTTATTATGGGTAACAAATGTCACCCTATTCCCTTTATAGTGCACTACTTCTGACCAGGGCACATAGGGCTCCGGTAAAAGGTAATGCACTATAAAATGAATAGGGTGCCATTAGAGCCTCAAACTTATTTGGTGGACCAAGCCAAGGTCACTCTTCTACCAACAACAATGGTGCTGACAGGTGAACAGAACTCACAGCTCCTGACTTGGTGGGATTCCCTTCAAATGAAGGCTGTTTACACTAGCCCTAATACAATCAGACATTGGGGCAAAGGAACAATAGTTCCAGCTTCTTTACAGAATTGTCTTGTCTTCAATAAAAGCAATTATCAGAGACTATGTGGAAACAGACCGGTGAATTTAGAAGAGGAACAGGATTTAATAGCCGAGAAGTAGAAAGGCAGGCAGGCCGGATGAAATGAGAGATGGCGAGAGGTGAGAATAATTGGGCGAGAGAAGAGGGATGCAGAAGAGAGAAGGTTATTTTTCCACTGTCCAAGTCCACCTGCCTAATTAGCAAAGCAGGGGAATTGCCTTCAGTGCACTTCTTGAAAAAACGAGCCGTTGCCTAAAGAAGAGAATAATTTATTGAAGTCTCTTATCCTCTGTAGCTAATTGTCATAGCAGTGGGGAAGGTCTGCACAACAATGGGAAAGTGATCAGAGAAATCCGGCAAAGACAAAACCTTTGTTAGCCCCGATCATGACTAGTCTTAACTAAAACAATACAACTTTAACTCATTTTGCCATTGTATTCTCAGGGGCAAGCAACATCACAGAGTCTAGCTAAAAAAGCATTGAGGTTCAAAGTGATGCACTTATTCTGTTTTGAATTTTGGATGTAAAATAGCATGTTTTTCAAACCAGCAAGCCGACAGTGTTCATGCCGTCTGTAATTCAGTCTGAAATGACAGACGGCATGTAATCTGAAAGCAGCACAGTATCTCCTGGCCAATAGACGACTACTGAAGCAAAAATAATGCAACAAGCCTGGGTTGTGTTTTTATACCTTGCACAGTCGTGGTTCAATTTCAGCTATTCCCATATTGGGCTTGGCTTATATGAACTGAGCAACGGTTTCCTGGAAATCATGCGTACTCCCCAAACCAATAGAAGAACAGCAATCCAGGTAGGTCTACTCTATAAAAAAAAAAATGAAGGCGGGTGTGCATACTGTCAACGCACATTCAACTGAGGCGACCACTTGGCTACACGGAAGAAAGCYGTGCGACTGAATGAAGAAGTCAGCCATATCTCAACTCTGCCTTTGTTGTACAGAGCCTTAGGGTGGTTAATAAACTCTCGTCACGGAGAGATTATGCTGGTTGAAACTACTGGTGCCTCAAGGGAGACAGCAGGAGCAAACCACTACACTGCAGGGGAGGACRCATCTGGCAAAATGGCAAGGGGATGATCTGGATGACATGACGAAGTACAAGGACATCGTCGATAAAGTGTGATATACACCCAGCTATAATCTGTGGCATCATCTCGAGAGATGGGAGAGCGGGTGGGAGAGCAATAAGGGCCACAGACCCCCAAACCAGGCTGGGGGGACTATGGAATGGGCCTTTGGGCTTATGCACATTGACATTACCCCAAGCGGTGGAAAACACCTGAATCCKAAGGGGGAATGGGACAGTGAGGAACATCTTGAAGAAGCCACCGGGTATCTCATTGAATTCATCGATAAGATAAAGGAAAAGTTCAACTGGAACAGAGAGAGGAATCTGAAAGGAGGAATAGCAGCCTACAATGTGGGGGTTGGAAATATCCATTCATATAAGGAGGTGGATGTGAAAACCACTGGAGGGGACTACTCCAACGATGATGTTGCCAGAGCTAGATGGTACCATATATAGCGGTACCAAGACGGAAATCGRTATTGCCAAATCTCATGAGCAAATGGGCTTATTACACCACTGAGAGGGACTAGTCCAATAATGTCACCAGAGGGGGGGGTGCTCAATATTCCAAACGTAATGGCAATAAAAGTAAACTGCAAATATATCTAGAGGTAAATGTTTGACGTCAAAATAATTCACAAAACGTTATGACAATGTATCCCTATTATGATGGTTAWGTTAGATTCTAGTTTAGTATTTTGCTTTATCCACATGAAGATAATTTACTATAACTAACTTATTGCTAACCTTTATGTAAGAGTGTTTATGCTTAAAAGGGCAACTCCCCCTTTTCAACCTCATATTCATAATCACCAGCACCAAACCAGTGTGTACATATGCAAAAACAGCACATTTCAACGTACTGTAGAAAACAATATAACGTTAAAAAGTTCTACCCGATGACATCATCAAACGTTTAAACATTTGAAAAACAGTGATTTTCAAACAATGAGACCTGGGGAACAACAAAACACTTAAAACTGTTAAAGTATGAGTATTATAATCTATATATCAATTCAYGTGAATTGGAAAGCTGAAGTTAACTGTAATCATAGAGATGAATGAAAATAAAATGTTCAGCCTACATTTTCAGCCTGGTGATTTATTGTCGGCTGAAATTTTAATCTCTACGATTACAGTTCACTTCGGTTTTCCAATTCACATGAATTKATATACAGTATTGTAATGTAACATCACACTAACATCGTCTAATAAAACATTTGGTTAAAAAACTTAATCTAATCTATGACATATGAAATTGTAAGTAATGCCCTGTCTAGTGCCATACTTGTATGTGTAATCTAATAGACAGAACGGATACTTWGTTTTCTCTGTAACCAGGGGTGATGGTTCAACTAGGAGCGGGATAGGTACAACTGTGCCAAGCTCATTTGACCTCAAAATAACTCCCTGTCTGAATCTATGACATGGACAGACATTGGATAGGAGACGAAGTGTGACAGACACTGTTTAAAACCCCTTAAATGTAAWGTCCCCATATTTGGGGACCCTAATGGATTTTTGTATTCAATTCAGTCTGGTATGAGAACGGTAKCCYCTATCTGGAAAAGCAGGGTGTCTGCAGAAAGTGGAGTATCTTGGCTATTGATCTGCGCCTTAAAATCATTGGTGTGACTTACTACCATATATGTGCATGCAAATGTATTTAGCAGGCCGAGCCAATGACCTCACTTCAAGATGGCTGCTACCTACATTTTGGTTAGCGTTGTGAAGCATAATCAAAATAAGCACGGAATACGTTGATTCACACTGAAAGCYGGGACTCCACAGATCATGAGGATGTCTTATTTGTCTGCCTGTGACCAACCCGCAATTGATCATCAGCTCAGAGTTAAAATGTTCATTTTACACAATGTGTTCACCAAACATMTYACAAGGTAAGCTTCGATTTGGCCTGTGTTTGAGCTATAGCTACAAGGGGGGTATGAAATKAATCCTTAGGTTGGTAGGAACAAAACTAGCCTATTGCTGGATGTTATCTGATGATAACAGTATGACTTAATGGCAACATCGAATGTCCATCGAGTGACTATCTTTGCGCATGACAAAATATGATGAAAACACTTGGTTATCCCCTGTATGTCCCCCGACACCACCACAATGTTTGAGAGAGGTTGATGTTGTAGAAATTGTGTTTTTATACTGAACAAATAGCATTTAGGGATTGCAAATATGTAATAGCACTGAAATGACCTAATTTACAGACATATGTCACTTGGAAAGGTTTAGGGACACTTGGAAATGTCACGTGAACACACCTGACACCACTTACTAAAACATCTGCCCATTTCTAGTTGATAGGTCTATCAATCCCATTTTTTGTTGTTGATATTGTTCACATATTGTGGAAGCCATCTGATGTGTTTCCAGCTCTGGGAATCAATCATTTACTTATAGCTTGTCAATGAAAGATTACTTTCAAAATAAAATAAAAACGGTTATTTTGTGTGACTCTGATCTTGTGTATTGTTAACTATGTGACTGCTATCTATCTTCTGATAATTTCCTCATAATCTCCCAGATGTCTTCTTTCCAAACAGTCCAAGTTTTGGCAAGTCAGAGTCATATAATTACACATGAACAKCAGTTACTTTTGGGTATGTCCATTTATGATGAAATCTACATTTTGCCATTACATCTAAGTTAGTCTACACAACAGATAATGATAAGGGTGTCTTCCAAAACTCTTTTAGGGAAAAACGTAATTATTAAAGGGATAGTAATTTGGGTGAACTCTCCCTTTAATAGTTCATAAGCACTGTGGGAGGAGAGGGATTTGAAAGTGTAACGGAGGGGAATAGTTGAACTGCATTAAAAATATTTTATTCGCTGTCTGTTTCTCAAATTGCACCTTATTCCCTTGATAGTGCACTACTTTTGGGAATAGGGTGCCATTTGGAATTCAAACACCGTTCTTCATCCTCTGTTAAACGACGCCAGTGAATTAAATACGGGTTTATATACAGGGTTCGGTGGATTTCTTGTAATTAGTTACTGATTACAGTTACATGGAAAATAAAGTAATCAGTAACGTAATCCTCTGGATTACTCAAAATGAGTAACGTAATGACTTTAAACACCCAGGCATATGAGAAAAAAAGAGAAACCCGCACACTGCTCTTTATCAGACTTTACGCATCAGAGCTTTTGTGAATGTTTATAATTTGCACCCTTATGTAGACATTGCTCTACCCACATCTGTATTACGCATCAGATGAGGTTGGAGTTGAGGGAAAATAAACATGTGACCAAATATAACAATGTGCATTTCATAAGTATACTAATACAGTGTGTACATAACGCAATAAACAAGTCTGTAACACCACATCCAGGACATCGACCTATCAAGTAAGTTTTGATAAATCATTGGGTACAGTGCAAGAAAGAACGTCAGAGTAATGAAAGCGACACTTTTTTATTTTATTTAGAGATATCACATTTAGAAATATCACATTAGGATAATTCATGTGGGACTAATTCACCACCTGAGGTGGTGGTTAGTTCGCCAACTCTAAATATAGCCTAATTATTGCTGATTGTATGCCATGTAATTGACAGGACTATATCTAACAGTACATGTCATGTATAAGCCTATATCTAACAGCACATTTCATGTATAGGCCTATATCTAACAGTACATGTCATGTATAGGCCTATATCTAACAGCACATTTCATGTATAGGCCTATATCTAACAGTACATGTCATGTATAGGCCTATATCTAACAGTACATGTCATGTATAGGCCTATATCTAACAGCACATTTCATGTGTAGGCCTATATCTAACAGTACATGTCATGTATAGGCCTTTACACTCACAGTGAACGGCCAACATGAGTGCCCCTTCGTTCAATATAAGAGTTGATGAATAAAATGTCAACCTACAGAGAAGCATCTTCTTCTCAACATTAACAACTGTTATAACTGTTTTTCCCACATTCACGGTTTGAAATATTGCGCAATCAGAAAGTGCACTGTAAATACGCTACAAAGCAGTAGGCAGAACTCTATGGAGTCCAGGAAACTGTATGACTGACCAGTGGGTCAGGTTTAAATGGTTTGGCAGCCTTACCTACTCATTCAATCAACTGGAATCCAAAAAGAAGCCATCCACCCTTGAGGGCGATCAACTAGACAACATTTTGCTGAGTTGAGTGCATGTGAGAAGTCCTGAGGGTGCGCGAAATGACAGCAAGGCTGACAAAGTGGTATCAAATGTTCTTATTGATATTAGTTGAAGTAATACTAAAAGTAATCAGCTGTTTAACACATTTTTTTAAGTCATCCGGGCTGATTACAATTAGGTAATCCCTGTTGCATGTAATCCGTTACTACCCAATACTGTTAATAAACGACTTTAACTTTATTCCAACCACTTTAAATCGGACATTGACACAAAGCCTGACAGACAATTCCTAACTGCTTTGAGTTCTTTAGGTATGCAAAGACATAATGAAGAAATACACTCAGCGTTCGATGAACCATGGGAATTGGGGATTTTCTAACCAGAATGACTCAAATTAAGGCACACAAGTGAGTCACGCAACCAAGATGAAAATCTAAGACATAACCGTCAAGCTGTTGTTTAATGGTTCACAATGAACATTTGGTGACACTTTAATCCTGGAACGTCAACAGTTACATGCTCTGCCTCTAAAGATTAAATTCAGGTCATTGTTCTGATGTTAAAATGGGCTGACAGTGCAACAACAACCCTGCTTAGGATACATTAGACTGTATCAGGATGTAGATATCCTGCAATAGATTCACAGTGAAAAAACTGATCAAGGAAGTGGATGGACGCAGAGTGATGTAACAACCTAATAATGGGTCTCATACGCTATCTATATAGATGAGAGTGATGGCAATGTAAGAACAACATTCGGTTTAGGGCTACTCCAATAGAGAAAGTAGTACCTCCCCCTGCGGTCCACATGTGTTTTTACAGTGGATTATTTGATCTGTGACGATTAGGTTTGTCAACACAGGAAATGGCGTAACTGACTGTGCTTTGAGTTTCCATTCAACTTTCAGCTGATCTTAATGTCTCGGAAAATGTCAAGGAAAAGGTTGCGTATGATTTACAGCTCAGGGGCCCTTGTATGGTGCAGCGCACCTTCTGATTGATTCAGTGGTGCGCGCGTGTGTGTGTGTGTGTGCTCTGTGAATCCCTGAGCTCTCTGTTTGGAGTTTGCCTGCTCTGACAGAACCCCAGGCCGACCCCGAGAGAGAAGACCAGGTGTGTGTGTGTGTGTGTGTGTGTGTGTGAGGGCCTTGGTCTGACAAACAGCGAGACAGGACGGCAGGCAGGGATTTTAACGGTGGGGCCACAACTGAGCGGCAGAGATTCAATCAATCATAGACTTTAGATGGCAACCAGCCAGCCGCAAGGCCAGATGTTACAACACGAGGTAGTGGTGCACCTATTCCAGCCCACTCATGGTCCACCTTCTCTAGTATATAAAATGGTTAAAAGTGAATACTTTTTATCAGTAGGAGTCATCAGAAATTGTGTCTTATTAGTTCTTAGTTATTTGGCCCTTGTTGTTCCAATAACAATACCACATTATCTGAACTTGGCTCAGGTGTTAATTGGCTGTTATCAAAACTGTTAGGTTCCAGTTTGTAGAGTGTGAATGACAGACAGATCTGGTGCTAACCCAGCAGTAAGGGTGTGAGAAGCTATAGGGCAGGGGTCAGCAACAGACGGCCGGTCCAACACCATCCCGCGAGGGATTTTTTKGGGCCCCCCCAAAGTTTTTAGTAAACCAAAATTGGGGGCTATTTTAGTTTTGGGTAAAAAAAAGACTTAAATCACCAGGAATTGAGCCAAAAATGTGTTTTATTTAAGAAAGTATTTCCACGAATAAAAAAAAGACGTGATCGTGTCTCACTGTATTCAAGGTATGAAATTATTGTTATTTTCAAATACAATCTCTTTTTGGGCTTAGTTGTAGTCAATTTGCAGTGTACAAATTACTATAATTATGTTGCGCCCGAACCATCCGCTCTTACAAAAATGTCCCGCGGCTTAATCTAGTTGCCTACCCCTGATATAGTGAGTCACCCATAGAGTAAGACATAAGACTCAACTTTGCCAATGTCCATGCTAAAACGGGTTGTATCCATCTAGAGTCCTCCATCTGTATCTATGGGGTCACCTGACTCACCCATCATCCTGCCCATCAGAGCCTGCTGTGGCATCAGGTTGTCGTCCAGGCCCTCTATGCCCCCATACAGGGAGTGGGAGATACGACGCTCCCGGTCGTCCAGCAGGGAGGAGTTCAGGAGGGTCTGCTCCGGTCCCAGGGGGCTCCCAGGGGCCTCCAGCTACATAGATGGGTGAGAAGACGGGTACAGTCAATACATGACATATTGGAAGAAACAATCATTATAGTGGGAAGGTGCAGTATGAGACGAAATTCTCCCTTTGGTACATTGGGATTAAATCTTAAATCTTTAAAGAGTTTGAACTAGCTCAATGCCACAACCTCATTATTGCCCTTTCACGCTCACTGTAGGATAGCAGCAACAATGACAGCTTAACTTATAGATAACAATAATCCCCTCCGTGAGGGACAGGCAGACCGGTAGAGGCAGGCTAGCCTGGTGCTAACATTAGCCGCAGCACCACCACGACCACGGCTAGCTAGATAAATGACCATGGATTTCCAATAGCAGTTAAGACACCGGCTGTCAACATTCCCCCCACAGGAGWGCAGCAGCACAGTGACATTTCCCTCAGGTGTCAATCGGACACACTGCTGTTTAATGGACAAATAGGCCATTTGCTGACTATGTCACCTTTAAACACACATGACTGAGGAGGACGTGGGGTTGAATGTGTACGGACCAAAGAATTCCATCGTATCAGTAGAAATGACAGGATCTCTATGGTGTGGATGCCCTCATTGTTTGCACTTAGAATCTCCTATATCATTGATTTGAACTACAGGGACTGCTTCCTTGACAGATTATGCCTAGTAAGACGAAGAAGTATTCTCAATGGAGATTCTCCAYTGAAATAGCATTTTTTTAGTCCAGAATTTGGGTCTGGGAAAACCATCCCTTTAGTGGTGTTGGAAACTTACTTGAGCCCATTGGAATTACATGAGCCCGTTTATAACTGCATAAGCAGCTTCTTAGTAGCAATAATAATTGGTTAGGATGTGTGGATTATTGCAGAGACAAGGGGAAGGACAGAAAGTGTCCGTCCGTCCAGACATGTTCTTGCATTTCTGTATGTGATTATTTCTAAGGAAGTAGGTAAAGGGCAACAGTTGAGTCTCAGCTCCTGATAAGCTAGGCTCGTCTCTGTGGAACTAGGGCAAGGAGCGATGTGGAACTCTACATYGAGGTGGTGGTGTGAGGACAACAGTTGGAGAAGAAACAATAAAAACTCTGCCAGAGGGGCCCACCTAACAACACTAACTGAATACTTCTCACAAAACACACATCCCTGACCAAGAAGGTTCTGGGCTCAGGCTGGGCCACGACACCACCATTAGAGGAACAATTCTTGCTCAGCAACAGAGAATGACTGTTTATCTTAGACATACAAGGAGATGACTCCGCCTAGTCAGATATTATAAATATGGGCTTGTTTTAGTTGTCAAATCAAATGTATTTATAAAGCCCTTTTTTACATCAGCAGTTGTCAAAGTGCTTATACAGAAACCCAGACTAGAACCCCAAACAGCAAGCAATGCAGATGCACAGCGGCTAGGGAAGAACTCCCTAGAAAGGAAGTAACCTAGGAAGAAACCTAGAAAGGAACCAGGCTCTGAGTGTTGGCCAGTCCTCTTCTGGTTGTGCCGGGGGGAGATTATAGCACTACATGGCCATTTAAGACCAGACCGTTGTTCAAGATGTTCAAACATTCATAGATGACCAGCAGGGTCAAATAATAATCACAGTGGTTGTAGAGGGTGCACCAGATCAGCAACTCAGGAGTAAATGTCAGTTGGCTTTTCATAGTCGAGCATTCAGAGGTCGAGACAGCAGGTGCGGTAGAGAGGGAGGGAGAGAGAGATGTACACTACCATTCAAATGTTTGGGGTCATTGAAAAATGTCCTTGTTCTTGAAAGAAAAGCAAATTTTATGTCCATTAAAATAACAYAAAATTGATCAGAAATACAGTGTAGACATTGTTATTGTTGTAAATGACTATTGTAGCTGGAAACGGCAGATTTTTTATGGAATATCTACATAGGCGTACAGAGGCCCATTATCAGCAACCATCACTCCTGGGTTCCAATGGCACGTTGTGCTAGCTAATCCAAGTTTAGGCTTGGAAATTAAGGYTATTCCATGCGAGAAATTGCCAAGAAACTGAAGATCTCGTAGAACGCTGTGTACTACTCCCTTCACAGAACAGCTCAAACTGGCTCTAACCAGAACAGAAAGAGGTGTAGGAGGCCCCGGTGCACAACTGAGAAAGAGGACAAGTACACTAGTGTCTAGTTTGAGAAATAGACGCCTCACAAGTCCTCAAATGGCAGCTTCATTAAATAGTACCCGCAAAACACCAGTCTCAACAACAGGTAAGAGGCGACTCCGAGATGCTGGCCTTCTAGGGAGAGTTCCTCTGTCCAGTGTCTCTGTGTTCTTTTGCCCATCTTAATCTTTACTTTTTATTGGCCAGTCTGAGATATGGCTTTTTCTTTACAACTCTGCCTAGAAGGCCAGCATCCCGGAGTCGCCTCTTCACTGTTGACTTTGAGACTGGTGTGACTATGATACCTATGTAGATATTCCATTTAAAAAATCTGCCGTTTCCAGCTACAATAGTCATTTACAACATTAACAATGTCTACACTGTATGTCTGATCAATTTGATGTTATTTGAATGGACCAAAAAAAWTWGCTTTTCTTTCAAAAACAAGGACATTTCTAAKTGACCCCAAACTTTGGAACGGTAGTGTATGCTGTGTCCAACTGGATCAGCACCAGAACTTAGAATCTAACATTAGTATAAGATTTGCCAACAACAGATGTGCATCACAACATGAGGAAATGTAATCAGTGAATAATCAATCCACAGCCCCTTCATTTCATTTCCCAGGTGTTTGATAGACGTGATAACACAGAGAGAGACCGGTGTGATACAGAAAGGTTCAGTTCTATTGGTGCACAAACAGCTGAACAATCACCAAGCAGACAACTGCCAGTAAAACAAGGGTAAGTGAGAATGACTGATGCTGGAGACGGATTTCAAGAGAGAGGCCATTTTGCTTCAGACTGTAGGAAGTTAGCCTCTACTTTAAATGGGGTAAGTTTCATGAACTACCCCAACAGAGAGCCTATCTAGCCTGCCTTAATAACAGCCAAGGAGATTTGCCATACTGAGGTCGGTCAACAAATCACCACTCTACCCACTCATATTCAGTCCTATAATTAAACTGGTGCAGGGCTGAACTCCATTGGGTCTGAATTGTGATGAGGGAAGGATCTGTCAGAATAGCCCTGTGGGGCGGGGTTTAATATTGAGGAAGTATTAGTTCAGATTCAGAATAAGGTTTGCCAATGATTACTATCCTAAAGAAGTAAGCGCAGGAGGAGATGTCGAGGAAAGAGAGGGATGGTGTGAGGTGATGAGTGAAAGGAGCACCACCTGTCCATGAAGCTGTGCCACCTGAACGSCTGTGCCCTTGGTAGACTTCTACTATGGTTCATAGCTTCAATTGAGATATGTCACTATACCCCATAATGTCAAAGTGGAATGTTGTTTTTAGAAAACTTGACAAATTAATACAAAATGTCTCGGGTCAATAGGCATTCAAACCCTTTCTTATGGCAAGGCTAAATACKTTCACTCTGTGTGCAATAATAGTGTTTAATATGATTTTTGAATGACTACCACAGCTCTGTACCCTACACATACAATCATCAGTAAGGCACCCCAGTCGAGCAATGAATTTCAAACACAGATTCAACTACAAAGACCAGGGAGGTTTTCCAATGCATCACAAAGAAGGGCACCTATTGGTAGTTTGGTAAAAATAAAACAAGCAGACGTTGAATATCCCTTTGAGCATGGTGAAGTTATTAAATACACATCGGATGGTGTATCAATGCACCCAGTCACTACAAAGATGCAGGTGGCCTTCCTGACTCAGTCGCCGGAGATTAAGGAAACCGCTCAGGGATTTCACCACAAGGCAAATAAAAACTTTAAAAATGGCTGTGTGAGAAAACTGAGGATGGATCAACAACATTGTACTTACTCCACAATACTAACTTAAATGGCAAAGTGAACTGAAGGAAGCCTGTACAGAATAAATATATTCCAAAACATGCATCCTGTTTGCAATAAGTCACCAAAATAAAACTGCAAAAAATTTGGCAAAGAAATTAACTTCATCTCCTGAATACAAAGTGTTATGTTTGGTGCAAATCCAACACTCACTGCGTACAATGCTTCATATTTTCAAGCATGGTGGTGGCTGCATCATGTTATGAGTATGCTTGTCAACGGCAAGGACTAGGGAGTTTTTTTTCTATAAAAATAAACTGAATAGAGCTAAGCACAGGCAAAACCCTAGAGGATAACCTGGTTTAGTCTGCTTTCCAACAGACACTGGAAGACAAATTCACCTTTCAGTAAGACAATAACCATTTTTTATTTTATTTTACCTTTATTTAACCAGGTAGGCTATTTGAGAACAAGTTCTCATTTACAACTGCGACCTGGCCAAGATAAAGCAAAGCAGTTCGACACGTACAACAACACAGAGTTAAACATACAGTCAATAATACAGTAGAAAAAGTCTATAAACAAAGGAGCAAAGGAGATTGGTGCAAAGGAGCAAGATAAATAAATAAATACAGTATGGGGATGAGGGAGTTGGATGGGTGCAGTGATCTGTAAGCTGCTCTGACAGCTGGTGCTTAAAGTTAGTGAGGGACTGCATTGATGAATTAAGGTCACTAATGAGTGAGGCACTCCTCTCACCTGGTTGTCTAGGTCTTCATTGAAAGGAAAAACCTAAGACCAGCAGACACTAGTCCCTCCGTGGAATGATTTTGACACCCCTAACCAACACCAATCAGCCTACACCACTGCGCATACACCTGTTGTTACTATGACAACTAACATAACCATGCCAGCAAATGACTGCTGTCTGAACACAATAATCCGATTTGATCACTTGTAACTTGCTGTTTGGACAGTCATTATGGGTATTGTGTGTAGATGGGTGAAAAAAATAAATATTTAATCCCATTTGAATACAGGCTGTAACAACAAAATGTGGAATAAGTCAAGGGGTACGAAAACATTCTGAAGACACGGTACATCACATACTCTGTGGACCGCAAGGGAAATGGATCAATTAAGTATAATTCATCTTCTACATAGACACCTATAACCATAATGCTCTAGTCCAAGCCATCCTTTCAGCTGTATCTGTGACGCAGATATCGACGAGTCTCCCCTGTGTGTCTGTACCTCCTTCAAGGCCAGTGCTCTCTGSTCTCACCCCTGGCTTCTCCACAGCACAGCATGCCCCGACTGCAGCACACAGCTCAGCCCTTAGCCCCTGCTAAGTTACCAGCTGCGCTAAATTACCAGCTGCGCCATGGGCATCTCAGGTCTGACATGTACCGTAGCAAGAGGCAGAGGCAGGGATGGAGGCGTACAGTTCACACTACAAACAACACACTGCTGGAAAGTGGGCAGTGCAGTACAATAGATAGAGAAGTGATCAAGCCAGGATAGTCTTGAGTATGTACCAATATCATGACACTGAAATGAAAAAAATACTTTGTTGGCCAGCCGTCATCAACTACCCCATTAGACCCCGGGGCATGGAGGCTAAGACGAGAGCGCGTCTACATCCCAAATGGCACCCTATTCCCTACATAGCACACTATTGTGGACCAGAGCCCCTGTTCAAAAGTAGTGCACTAAATAGGGAATAGGGTGCCATTTGGGACGCAACTCATGTCGTGTGAACTGCTGTGACCCACCTGACTAACTGTTCTTTAAATCCTATCCATAGCAGAGCTCTCCAGTCCAGAACGTGTCACTGGCTTTGGAATTTAACATGGGGACTACATGTGGGAGGGTGTATGTTAAAGATAACTGAACAACTGTATCAAGTGTTTTTGGAAAAACTTCAAACTTCAAGGCATCTCTGTGACGGGTTGTCAGTGGTCACAGAGTGACGGGTTGTCAGTGGTCACAGAGTGACGGGTTGTCTTTTGACATTATTTCTAAATAAGCTAAACAAACGCATACACAAAACAGAACGCAGTCATAAAAAAAACATGCATCTTTAATTAGGTAATTAAACATGTGAAAAGAGAAAACAATACATTGGCAGTAACTAAGGAAAGGAGGACGGAGAGCCACAGCGCTATCAGCTGCTGCCTCCAAAAAGCCGACAATCACACAGACTCCCTGTGGGTTACAAAGTTATTTCAGCGTACACGTGTGTTATTCAGTGGAAGCCGGTGAGAGGAGGACGGCTTATAGTAATGGTTGGAATGGAATATAAGAAATGGTATCAAATGCATGGAAACCATGTTGGACACGTTTCCATTCATGCCGTTTCCAGCCATTACTATGAGCCTGTCCTCAGACTGGTGTTAGTCCAATAATCTCCACAGCTGTCCCAGAGGGATGGTTAGGCTTACCTCACTGCGTTTGGTGACCCTCCTGGCCACTATCAGCTGAATCGTCCCGCGTTTGTTGCCCTCCACCGACATGGACGTCCTTAGCGTCTCCATGGCCTCCTGGTTGGTCTTGCCTATCAATGACTCCCCGTTCACCGCTATCAGCTGGTCGTTGACCCGCAGCCGTCTATCCTGTTCACACAGCATATGACACGCTGGATCAGAATCAGTCAACACCCACGATCAGGCTGTTCAACGCAATAGCACTAGTGCTGTTAATCTGCTCCCAGATCTGCTTGCGTCATCTTGCCAACTCCTTGTCACACCGAACAACGAGCGAAACCCAGGCTACTTAATTCCCTAGAGAGTAGGCGAACAACGAGTGA
The DNA here is from genome assembly GCF_002910315.2 of Salvelinus sp. IW2-2015. Classification (NCBI taxonomy): domain Eukaryota; kingdom Metazoa; phylum Chordata; class Actinopteri; order Salmoniformes; family Salmonidae; genus Salvelinus; species Salvelinus sp. IW2-2015. The sequence continues at coordinate 16,303,286 of NC_036871.1, forward strand.
AACCCAGGCTACTTAATTCCCTAGAGAGTAGGCTAGAGTGCAAGAAACAGACTGGCACCAAGGTTACTGCACTGTCAGTGGAATAACAAATARCAGAAAAAGCAATGAAGTTCACTGTCAAATCAGAACTGATAGACAGAAGATGCCAATAGGCAGATTAGTATATAAACTCCAGAAAATACATCATTACTTATATGACCATGAACATCGGAATCCTAAAGGGGGGGGGGGGGACTCACCTTGCAGGCAGCTCCTCCGTTGATTATGGACTTGACGAAGATGCCTAGGTCAGCGTGGTTCTCCTTGGAGCGGTTGCCCTTGACGCTGACCCCTAACCCTGCCGACCCCGAGTCACTCAGAGGGATCTCAAAGGTCAGGAACTCCCTGGTACCGTCAGGGGTCAACACCAGGTCATCCTCCTCAACCTTCTAGAACGGAGAGAGAGYGAGGGAGGGAGAAAGGATGGTGTCACTGATCATTTCTGCTGTTGTGAGATCTACTGATAGGCGAATACAAGATTAGTGTCCCAAATGGTACTCTATTCCCTCCATAGTGTACTACTTTTAACCAGGGCCTGGTCAAAATTTGTGCACTATACTGTATACAGTACCAGTCAAAAGTTTAGACACACCTACTCATTCCAAGGTTTTTCTTTATTTTTACTATTGTCTACATTGTAGAATAATAATGAAGACATCAAAACTATGAAATAACACATATAACATCATGTAGTAACCAAAAAGTGTTAAACAAATCAAAATATATTTAATATTCTTCAAAGTAACCACCCTTTACTTTGTCACAACACAACTGATTGGCTCAAATGCATTAAGGAAAGAAATTCCACAAATTAAGTTAACAAGGCACACCTGTTAATTGAAATGCTTTCCAGGTGACTATCTCATGAAGCTGGTTGAGAGAATGCCAAGAGTGTGCAGAGCTGTCACTGAGGCAAAAGGGGGCTACTTTGAAGAATCTAAAATATATTTGGATTTGTTTAACACTTTTTGGGTCACTACATGATTCCATATGTGTTATTTCATAGTTTTGATGTCTTCACTATTATTCTACAAAGAAAATAGTAAAAATAAAGAAAAACCTATGAATGAGTAGGTGTGTCCAAATTTTTGACTGGTACTGTAGGGAATAGGGGTGTCATTTGGGACGCAGCTACGCTGATTCCGATGCTCTTCAGCATCAGGAGCTATGGGATGACCAACTCACATCTATGAGTTTAGTTACAGATTAGAAAACTTCAGCATGAACATGTGTGTCACTGGGAGTTCTTAGGGCAAAGGTTGTATACACTGTCTGTCATAGAGATCCTACAAGTCGGGGTWCTGAATGTATTATGGCCTTCTGTAGCAAAGCAGAGCCTACATTGACATTGTGACTAAACACATTGTCAGAAGAATGGAGTATCTGATGACAATAAGTATGCCTAGTCACTTTACCCCTACCTATATGTACTGTACATATCTACCTCAATTACCTTGTACCCCGAGACGGGGACTCGGTACTGGTACCCTGTGTATATAGCCTAGTTATCGTTACTCATTTTAGATTTATTCCTTGTGTTATTATTTTTCAATCTTTTTTTAATGCATTTTTGGGAAGTAAGCATTTGACAAATCAAATTTGATTCTGTGATCACCTCGCAGGCCTCCAAAAGACACTGGAATGTATACAATTAAGAGCATTATCTACACACAGAAGCAGGCACATACAGTATCCCAGAAAATGCAACAGGTGCCTGAGCCTCATTGAATAACAAAAAAGCTATTCTCTCTGCCTTGTCAATTGACAGCTGTCCTCTGAATAAATCTGCACACTAAACTACTAGCAATTATGTGCATGTGTAATGAATGCAGTCATAATCAAGCTCAGTGTCATACATTCATTAGCTCCCATTGTTTGCAGAGAGAGATTGAATTACTTTGTGGAGAGACCGAAGGAGAGGGAGCGGGCGGGGGAATAGAGAGAAAGAGAACAGAGAAAGAGGAGAAAAAGAGACAGAGGAAGAGAGAGACAGTGAGAGCGATAGAGGGAGAGAGAGGATGAATCCATGTGGAACACAATTGCAGAACTGCCTTCTCTTCCCCTCCTCTCCTCAGCAACCCAGGCTGCAAGGTGCTTTGTATTCCACAGAGTGAATAAAATGGCACCTCCACTCCCGTCCCTAATCTCAAMCCCTACGGCCCTGGCTCCGAAACACCCCTGGCCTCACTCACGCCCCCGATCGCTCCCAACAGCATCACCTGAAGCGATTAGAGGCGTGCTCTCAACTTTCCCAAACAAACCTGTCGATTTGATTGAATCAAAAAGTCACTTGAAACGAATTAAAAGCGCAAAGAGGAGAGGAGAGATGAGGAGGCAGTGGAGGATGTAATTGCTGGAGGGAGCCCATGTGGAGAGCCCTGAACGCTTCTGAGGCTCTTTTTTTTTTTTAAAGCAGCTCTCCTCTCTCTCTCTCACTATCTGCCTTAGACCGCATGCTGATAGACCATGAATATCAAACACCTGGGGGATAGACAGAGGTGTCCAGACAGACTGATGTGGAGGTGTGTGCGGTGCACAAAGAGAGACTCGCACGCACGCACGCACGCACACACACACACACACACACACACACACACACACACACACACACACACACACACACACACCGTCACATTCCTCACGGAGGGCGAGTCATTAAACACAGTGGAACTGTGAGCAAAGAAAAGGACGTCACCTTTCAGTCCTGCATAATCACCGTTATACGAGGTCATGTGTTTTTTTAAATAACTCCCATCTCTGAGGCATATTCACAAAGAGCAACAGCCCCTGCCTCATCCGCCTAAACATCCACACATCTCGCGCAGTACACACGAGATTAGAATGGCTTCAGATTAGAATGAGACTCCAGATCCATCCATGGCCTCTTCCTCCTCTATACTGTGGCTGTGTGATGGCAATTACCCAGCTAGCAGCTGCTCCCAGTCACAGCGTGCTGTATACGCAGGAACAGGTGGCAGCTTGAAACATCACTTTAATTAAGGCAAGAGCTTGTTCTCCACTAGAGTCACTGGGCCTTCTGATTGACTCATACATTCACACACTAGAGACATGAATGCAGTCGCATCTGCACGGGGGCACAAATAACACTGTGTGCGCGCGCACGCGAGGCAGAGCGCGGGGGCAGAAAGAGCCACAACAATTATTCATCGGAGTCGAAAATGTGTCTGTGTGACCATAGATCAACGTGGCTTGGCTTTACATTACATTACATGGTAACTGGCACGGATGCCTTTTCAAAATCAACTTTCTGTAACTCAGTGTAACTAATAATACCACCAGAACAAGAAGTTCACGATGATATCAGCTATTACGGATATTATTAGCAGTGGATTTACACTAATGTGTATTGCAAATGGCACCCTATATAATGCACTGCTTATTTAAAAAAACAACTTTTTACCCCTTTTTCTCCCCAATTTCCTAATGTCCAACACACTGCTCGCTTAACCCGGAAGCCAGCCGCACCAATGTGTCGGAAGAAACGCCGTACAACTGGCGACCGAAGTCAGCGTGCACTGTGCCCGGCCCGCCACAAGGAGTCACTAGAGCGCGATGGGACAAGGACATCCCAGACAGTCAAACCCTCCCCTAACCCGGACGACGCCGGGCCAATTGTGCCCCGCCTCATGGGTCTCCCGGCCGCGGCCGTCTGCGACACAGCCTGGGATCGAACCCGGGTCTGTCCTGACGCCTCTAGCACTACCGTAGACCGCTGCACCACTCGGGAGGCCATAATGCACTAGTTTTGACCAAAGCCATATGGGCCATGTTTCGAAGTGCACTATATAGGGAACAGGGTGCCATTTGAGACATAGCCTACATGTATTAGATCAGTGTTGAAAAGGCAGTTACTTCCTAAATCAGCAGAGTGACAGAGCGTATAGATCACAGGGCATACCCACCCACGGCCACATTTACTGTTACTTAGGCAGTCCCAAATGAACAGCCCAACTGACTCTCATTCAATATGCTGCACAACAGTCCAAAGTGTTACCTTTGCTTCATGGCTCCTGATTGATTCAGTCCCACAGAGCAGAGGGATGATGTCATGCGGAGGCACTGGGTGCGTCCCAAATGGCACCCTTTGCCCTGTATGGTGCACTACAGGATCACACTACATAGGGACACGGGTGCCATTTGGGACGCACACACTGTTGTGGGTGGTTACCTCAGTCAGCCAGTGGGGCTCCGTGGCCGACACGGCCTCCCTCACCGAGCAACGCTGGAGAGGGGAACAGTCAGACCTGTGGTTACATTCCACACACACACACACACACCAGAGACCACCGCAGGCCTCGTCATTCCATGGTACCAATGCCACACAAGCAACAAACCCCAGAAATGTCAGCAGGAGTGGCAACTAACCTTGTTCATGGGTGCATCTCAAATGGCACTTTATTGGCTATATAGTGTATTACTTTTGACCAGGGCCCATAGTGTCAACAGCCCCCATAGTGTCAACAATAGCATGCACCTCTGGGTAACGGCAGACCCCGCAACCCCCACCTCACACAGAGATAATCAATTATTAACAGCGACTTTACGTTTATTAATTATTAACGTTGCCAAAGTGCTGAGCTAATTCATGTGGAGGGTCAAGGTGATGTTGCCTATTGTCTCTGTGTGTTCGACCTGTTTTAGTGAGAGGGGGGATGGGAGAGTGGATGCAGGCTGCTATGGCTTCAAGTGAGGCCTCGGGTTAATTGGTCCAGTACAGAGAGAGCGTGCCGTTTGGCGTGTGGAGCTCTTAGCTTCGTTCCCCCGTCCCCCAGTCTCCCTCCATCCCACCCTGCCTTCCTCCCTCCCTCCATCCAGCTACTGGAGGAGGGCCATTCAGATGAGATGGGGGGGGGCTAATGCGCTAAAACGGTCTCCTACCCGGAAACACAGACTGGTTCCCAAATGGCACCCTATTCCCTATATAGTGCACTACTTTTGACCAGAGCCCATGTTCTGTACTAGTATCAGAGCCTCAGTGCTGCTGTCTGCCTGCCACCACAACAGAACAGTGAAGTTCATGTGTTGTTGAGAGTTGTGTGGAACAAAGCCTCTAACAAGAGATAACATCTGCTGTGTATAATTGTGGAGCCCATTATGGAGGGAATATGCCGGGAAGGAGAGAACAAAGGGATTCATTGGCGAGGATTGTAAAATCATACACGAGAGAGAGAGAGAGAGACAGAGACAGAGAGAATGACAGAGAGACAGAGAGAATGACAGAGAGACAGAGACAGAGAGACAGACGACAGGAGAGAGAGCGACACAGAGAGAGAGCGACAGAGAGAGAGGAGACAGAGAGAGGAGAGACAGAGAGAGAGCGACAGAGAGAGTGAGAGCGACAGAGAGAGTGAGAGCGACAGAGAGAGAGAGAGCAATAGAGAGAGAGTGAAAGCGACAGAGAGAGTGAAACGACAGAGAGAGTGAGAGCGACAGGAGAGTGAGAGCGACAGAGAGAGTGAGAGCGACAGAGAGAGTGAGAGCGACAGAGAGAGTGAGAGCGACAGAGAGAGAGGACAGAGAGAGGAGCGACAGAGAGAGCGACAGAGAGAGAGAGACAGAGTGAGAGCGACAGAGAGAGAGCGATAGAGAGAGCGACAGAGAGAGAAAGACAGAGAGAGAGAGACAGAGAGAGAGCGACAGGAGAGAGAGAACAGAGAGAGAGACAGAGGAGAGGAACAAAGAGAGACAGAGAGAGCGACAGAGGAGAGAGCGAGACAGAGAGAGAGAGAGAGACAGAGAGAGAGAGACAGAGAGACAGAAGAGAACAGAGAGAGAGACAGAGAGAGAGACAGAGAGACAGCCTTGAGATCTAAGGTGTACAACGTGTAGGCCAACTTTATGAAGGAATTCATCGGCGAGTCTTGTAGAATCACACAGGAGTGAGAGATTACTCAGGGATCTAAGGTGCCCAACTCTGGATTGTGTCTCATCTGAGCACAACGATAACACTCCGGAGCCGTTCCAAATGAGGCCGTTCTAACAACAGCCATGACACACCTCCTGGTCTGGTATGAATGGTTTACTGGAAAGGGAAGGACCACCCTGAAGTAAACCCATAGTTAGATCATCAGGAGACGAAGGCACAATGGGTTTGATATGCCAGCTGTGATCATACCCGAGACCGTTCTCCATTTGGCCACAGACCGCGCTTAGAAGAACCATGAATGCAGGCAGCTGTCAGGTATCACAGGAGCACAGGGAACATGGAACGCCCACTCTGGGCTGCTACCTCGCTCTCCAACCGAGGAGCGTGAAGTGAGGAGCAAACTGAACACGTCACAGAAGCACCAAATTAGCTGGTCAATAAAGCTTGAGAATGGCTGGCTGACATAGTTCATAACGAATCACCTTGATAGTATAACAACCCAGAATAACAAACACTCTGCCTCGTTAAATAAAGGTTCAACAAAATAAATAAAATGTCATTTAAAAAAAAAAGAGGTGGTGAAAACAACAAGGACCCAATTCTATGTTTAAATAGAGTCCTACTACACAGTGGCTCAGTCAATGATGAGGCTTCTCTCATCAGTTGAGAGCAACGTAAAAGCAATGTAAATGGTCTCCCAATGTCCCCAAACAAAGTCAAATAGCACAATGAGCATTCGACCGCATTCAGAGAAAGTCATCGATGAGTGTGGCCAGGTTGTTAATGGCACTGCATCACTGGGCGTGTCCCTGAGCAGATTATCCAAGTAGTGAAAATACACCCTTCTCTACAGTACTCTACTGAACTCAGTGCATAACGGGACATGCAGAATTGTGCAAAAAAGTACATTTAGTTTGACTGCACACCATCATACATTAATCACTTTTGACAACGGTCGACGCTTGACACTTACACACCTGAAAATATCTACCACGTTACTAACTGGCAAAGCAGAGGACAATCTGACCTGCACTAGAAGTGACGTGCATAGTCTTGGGAGTTTTGTATGCCGTCCTTTACACTACAAAGGACTGTTGAGAGTACAGCTATGTTCTATGCCAGTGTAGGTTGATGCATGGAGCTCCCCCTTCTTTAGACGAAGTAAGTTCCCCTCTACTCAAGCAGTGTCGCAGGACAACATGCTACAGGAGCCGGGCAGGGTGTTTAGCAGAGGCAGCCGGGGTGGTTGGGTCAGGGACAGTGGTGGCATTAGCGGAGAACAGGCTCAAAGTATTGGCTGGAAGAGAATGAATGGTTTCTTTATATTTGATACCATTCCACTCATTCCAACCACTATCATGAGCCATCCTCCCCTCACCAGCCTCCACTGACTCAGTGTAGGGGACAGGTAACAGGTAAACATAGGGTTTGAGTGACTCTTACCAAATCTCTGGGGCTTTGCATCTGGGGCTCTGCATTCTAGAGGAAACAGGGGGTCAGAAGAAACAACAGTAGTCAATTACACATGTTAGCAGCAATACTGTACATCAAATCTAACTGAGGGAGGAGCACGTCAGACACATTCCAATCTGGACCGTGAAGCGAGTCCCACTGCTGATGTTCATCTTCCTCCTCTAATTAAGGACTGATTTAGACCTGGRACACCAGGTGGGTCCAATTCATTGTTCAGGTAGAACAGAAAACCAGCAGTTCTCTGGACCTCCAGGCTCACATTTGAATACCCCTGGAGTAGACTGACAGAAATCCAAACTACCGTCTAATAATCATCATCCATTGACCTAATGTAGACTGTGCAGTAGAAGTGGGCTACCCAGTGTTCACACATTCCAACAGAGTGCATTTCTTTACCAAACTACATACTCACATGTACCACTATAGCCCTTCTGTGGATATTACCAGCATATCAGTAATCATCGCCTGGGGGCTGGGAATAACTCAGAGTAGCTGCTCCTGCTCTCTTCCCCACTACTAGAGTCAGAAGAACCAGGCCTGTGTTCCCCCTGGGGGTAGAAGCGGTTCTCTCTCCGCTGTGTAATATTTATACCCCCCCCGTCATATGTGTCAGACGAGATAGCAGACAGATATCTCGAGCTTGCGTCCCAAATGGCACCCTATTCTCTACATAGTGCACTACTGTTGACCAGGGTCCCATAGGGAAAAGGGTGTTCTATTTGGGACACATCCTCCTGAGTGAAAGAAAGGCTCTGGACTAATCAAAAGATGAGTATTGATCCCGATGAGGCCTGGATGAACGCCCCTGGGCTCAACATCTAACTCAGCCCAGCCAGAATGATTGGCCCAGAGTGACAGCCAGCCAATAGGGTGTGTGCGTCTTCAGTTGTAATAACTGTCACTGTTGGGGGGGTTGGTTGAACCTGCTGTTGGGTGCTGGTGCTGATTGCTGGGACCCACTAATGGTGAGAGGAGAAAACTCTGGCCCATTATTATCACAACAGGGGGGATTTAAGTGCTACTCTGTTCTATAACTCAGCCTGGCGCAACAGCCAGGGTGTTAAAGAAGCATACTGATGGTTTGGTTGGGAGATCGTATAGTAGCCAGTGACTTGGGTAGTAAATACTGATCAACCTCAGAGGCCCTATTCCCTTTATAGTGCACTACTTTGATCAGGGTCCCTGGTCAAAAGTAGTGGACTTTGTAGGTAATAGGGTGTCATTTGGAACACAGACACTATGATTTAGACCTCAGCAATAACACCAGCATTAACTCTCCCTATTCCTTTCATCAGACACACTAACAGAACCCCAGATGTGTTGTTTCATTAAAAAAACATGTGTATTGACAAAACCTTTCAATTAAAACAAATTAAAACACACGAAGTGTCTATATAAACACATTACATGGCATGAGCCATTATAATCTCCAACTGAGKAGTCACCCTCTAGTCACTCTGACAACATACCATGTCTGCGTTTCAAATGGCACCCTATTCCCTATTTAGTGCACTACTTTTGAACAGGACCTATTGTGTGGGCTCTGAATCTGATTGATATTCCACCCAACAACAAGTGCATTTCTCAGTCTGTCCCTAACCTGCCCGCTTTCTCACCCATCCATCAATCAATCTATCCAATTTGTTCTGAGGGAGCGGAGCGCTACAGGTTCCCACCGAGAATACTTGGATCAGGGTATGCGTCCTAAATGGCGCCCTACCCCATACATAGTGCACTACATTTGGCCAGGATCCATTGGGCTCTGATCAAAAGTAGTGCACTATGTAGGGAATAGGATGTCATTTGGGACGTGCCCCAGGATAATAAAGAGTAGCGCCGAGACAGAGTAGCACAATCAATCTGCATGCTGCATTGGCATGTTGTGTGAGGAGGAGAATGGAAGGAAAACACAATACTTACTGGGGAACTTGGGAGATTAACCGTGACAGGGTATAAGACGCACACAACCACAGGTCCCAAAGACATGCATATTGATGTACACACACACTTTCCTGAGAGTAGGGGACATTATGACAAACGGRGACTCTAAGCATCCTAGAGAGGAGGGAATGTAGAGTTTGCGGTGTTAGGGGAGCAGAGAGACCTACCAGGAAGGTCTCCTCCTGTCGTAGCACCACCAGCCCCACAGCTCCTCCCATAGGCGTGGCCCTCAGCAGAGCGACCACTTCCTCCTGGGTCCGACCAACCAAGTCCACTCCATTCACCTGGAACACATACGGCAATTAGTAACATACAGATTCACATTCCGATTTTGACCCCTAAATCCCACACTGAGGAACACGCTGCCATTCACTTGAACTGATCCTACCAARACACTATTATGAGCCTAAACATCATGACGTGCCAGACGTCACACCGTATTAGAGGCTAACATAAACCACTGGGAACAGAGATCTAGAAACAGGGTGACCAGACAATGAGAGCGTTTTACTGATGTATCCCCTGGTCTCAGGTCTCACCTCCAGCAGCCTGTCTCCAGCTTTGAGGCGTCCGTCCTGGATGGCAGCTCCTCGGGGCAGGATGTTCTTCACGTAGATGGGCGCCGAGCCGCCRATGGGGACGTCGCGCGAAGTGATGCTGAAACCCAGACCCTCTGGACCTAAGGTACGAAACAGGAGGATGTGTACGCGMGAGAATGCCTGTCACATTTTGACTCCCCTCATATCACAGGTACAGTCAGATCTACACAGCAGCAAGACATTCTGGCTGTGTTTGAAATCTGTCTTGCCTACTACTTACTAAAACGACATACTGTGTATTAATCATACTTTGTAGTATTTAGATCATACCGTTTAGTGGAAATGTACGCAGTAAGCAACAAATATCAACATACTAGGCTCACCCATACCGAGAATGTGTAATCTAATTTGCAATTGCGTTGCTTCCCGCCATCTGTTCATTTTGCGACCCCTTCTCTTGATTATCAGCTGTTGTCAAACACGTGGGTCGGAAAAGACCATTATCTTCCTCAATAGGACGCAGCGAGTTCTAGATGTAAAGCAAAAATGGCTATGACATCCTGGCATTTAAAGCATACTAAATGTTCAAAATTTCACTTACTATAAAACGTTTTCAATTCGCATACCCAAAAAGCCTATTTACAACGCAAGTATGGGTATTCAGACATGGCCATAAGGCATTACAAAGTGAAAATGCAACATGGGAAGGATTCTGGACAGCTAGTATGAAAGATTGCGTTTTGTCTCAGTGTTGACCTGTGGAATCCTCCCGGCCTGAATCCAGAGTCCAGAGGTTGAGGATGGTATCCCTCTCTCCTCTCCCACCGGCACCACAGTCCGATCATTAGGAGAATGTCTGCCAAGCCTAATCCCTCTGTCTGACTGTCTGAGCTGTGTATGGTAATGCAAGCAAGGCAAACACAGACAGGATTCCAGAACACTCTGAGGATTCTGTTTCAGAGCAATCTAAATCCCCTCCATGTCAATAAGCCAATCAACTTCCCACCATAGGACGGGCACGTATTATAGTTACCGGTAAATGGCATTAGCATTAATGTGTTTCATATGGTACACTGGATCTTTCAAGACACGTTAGCTCAGTCTTTCTAATACCCCAGATTGATTGTGTTAGAGTTTGGGTTTTGTGATAAGGCCAGTGAGTTTGTTTTGTTGACATCTTAAAGGGATACGTCAGGATTTCTGCAAAAAAAGCCCTCTATTTAATTCCCCAAAGTCAGATTAACTCGTGGATACCATTTTTATGTCTGCGTGTGCAGTTTGAAGGAAGTTGTTAACTAGCGTTAGCACAATTGCTAACTAGCATTAGCACAATGACTGGAAGTCTATGGTAAAAGCTAGCTGTTACCATAGACTTCCAGTCACAACTTCCTTCAAACTGCACACACAGACATAAAAATGGTATCAGACTCTGGGGAAGTAGATAAAGGTCTTCATTGCCAAAATCCTGAAGTATCCCTTTAAGATGTCAACAAACCAACTAAATCTATCCACCAAACAAGGTTCAGTCTGCTGCACTCAAAACACAACAAACAAGCCAGAGGCCGTGGATGTTATTAACAGTGCTATGTTTATGTAGGCCTCCTTTCAAAAGGAAGTGAATAAAAACCTAATAGTATGATACACACCTGAATGTGGTCTGTGGGGACTGTATAAATGGCACCCTATTCCCTACATAGTGCACTACTTTTGACCAGAGCACTATGGGCCGTGGTCAAAAATAGTGCACTATAGCGAATAGGGTGCTGTTTGGGACACATCCATCATACCTGGCCAAGGCAGTGAAGAGATCCCTACACAGTGCTAGTGTGCCATACAGAGCGGCCCGTTGATTTTCAACATGCCTTTTGACACAGTGTACACTACGCAGACGATTGGCTGCCTAGCAACAAGCCCTCTGTCTCCCCCAGTTGCCCGTGCCGGCACATACAACTGGTCTCCTATGGCCTGCCTACCTGCCTGCGTGTGTCTCCTATTGCAGAGGCCTGTGCTGTGCCAACTCTGTCCAGCTGTCAGTCACCACATACACTCCAGAGATGTGTTGAATTAGGAATGAATGGATCAATCTGGATCGGGTACACATTTTCTCTACCGTTTCAGGCAAAAGTGGGAGGCCTTTTGGCCATCTTTATTGACATTTAAGGCTACATTGAATGATTCTGATGTGTGTGTCTGTTCATTAAAAGAGCAATGAGAAGCGTACAGTACCAGTCAAAATTYTGGACACCTACTCATTCCAGGGTTTCTCTTTATTTTTTTATCTATATTCTAGAATAATAGTGAAGACATCAAAACTATGAAATAACACGTATGGAATCATGTAGCAATAAAGCTCCCGAGTGGCGCAGCGGTCTAAGGCACGGCATCKCAGTGCTTGAGGCGTCACTACAGACCCTGGTTCGATTCCAGGCTGTATCACAACCGGCCGTGATTGGGAGTCCCATAGGGCACCGCACAATTGGCCCAGCGTCGTCCGGGTTAGGGTTTGGTCGGGGTAGGCCGTCATTGTAAATAAGAATTTGTTCTTAACTGACTTGCCTAGTTAAATAAAACATTAAGAAAAGTAAGCAAAAAAGTGTTAAACAAATYAAAATATATTTTATAATTGAGATTCTTCAAAGTAGCCACCCTTTGCCTTGATGATGCAGTTTGAGAGAATTCAAAGCTGTCATGAGGTTGTCACTTGGAATGCATTTCAATTAACAGGTGTGCCAAGAAACACGAGCAAAGGACATTAGACCGTTGGAAATCTGTCCTTTGGTCTGATGAGTCCAAATTTTAGATTTTTGTTTCCGAACACCGTGTCTTTGTGAGACGCAGAGTAGGTGAACGGATGATCTCCGCATGTGTGGTTCCCACCATGAAGCATGGAGGWGGTGGTGTGATGGTGCTTTGCTGGTGACAATGTGTGTTTTATTTAGAATTCAAGGCACACTTAACCAGCATGGCTACCACAGCATTCTGCAGCGATACGCCATCCCATCTGGTCTGTGCTTAGGGACTATAATTTGATTTCCAACAGGACAATGACCAAAAACACACCTCCAGGCTGTGTAAGGGCTATTTGACCAAGAAGGAGAGTGATGACCTGGCCTCCACAATCACCCGAACTCAACCCAATTGAGATGGTTTGGGATGAGTTGGACCGCAGAGTGAAGGAAAAGCAGCCAACAAGTGCTCAGCACATATGTGGGGAAGGTGGTTGAGAAAAGCATTCCAGGTGAAGCTGGTTGAGAAAATGCCAAGAGTGTGCAAAGCTGTCATCAGGGCAAAGGGTGGCACGTTGAAGAATCTCAAATATTAAATAGATTTTCATTTGTTTAAATCTTTTTTGGTTACTACATGATGTGGTATTTCATAGTTTTGATGTCTTCACTATTATTAAAAAGTAAAAATAAAGAAAAACCCTTGAATGAGTAGGTGTGTCCAAACTTTTGACTGGTACTGTATGTATTTATTTTGAAGTGACAGTAATAATATGAATATATCTTTTGAAACAAACAATTTGACAACATCTTCTTTGAAGTCCCAAATAGAAGAATAATTTATTCATAGAACTTCATCACACAAACCTAAACACAAGTTATTCTTCTTCTGAGAGGCTGAGAAGCTAAATTCTTAGAATAAGGGAAGGAAAGAATGCAATTTTCTCAGACCCACCATGGCTGGAGAGGATTACAGCGATGCTTTCTCTGTCGGGCTAATCACAAACCACCTCTGTGAAGAATGGATTTCCGACCATTCAATATGTAGGACCAGGAGCTTTTCCTGACCACATGAACTGACCTGAAGAAAAAAAAAAACTCTGGGCCTTGGGATGGCCACAGTCAGGAAAAGCTCACGGCCCTCCTGAGGTTAAACAGATGCTGATCTTTAGGTGTGTGTGTGTGTGTGTGTGTGTGTGTGTGTGTGTGTGTGTGTGTGTGTGTGTGTTGTGTGTGTGTGTGTGTGTGTGTGTGTGTGTGATGGATGCTGACCTTTCTTGAGCTGGATGTTGAGTCTCCTGCCAACCTTTTTTGGTGAAGCCCGCCGTGGGGGTTGAGTTGAGCACCCTGTGAGGGGAGGGGGCGTGCGATGGGGGCTTGCCCATGGAGCCCCCATGGGGGTGGGGTAGAGGGGTGTAGGCGTCGCCCTGCTCCGGGTGAGGGTGGGGATGGGGACCACGGGACTGTGAATTAAGATAAGACAGTATTTTATTGTCTGTTTTCACAGGAATGTGCCTTGCATTCCAAAAGCAACGACAGCGAATATATAAAACAGAGAGAGACCTGTGGGGTGTGGTCCAGGCCTGAGGTGGTGCTGCCTCTCTCGCTAGCTAGGGAGTCGGGGCTGAAGCGTCCAGAGGAGTAGGCCACGTTGGGGTTCCTCTCGCTGTGTGACAGCTGCTCGTACTGGGCCTTCATCAGGTTGGGAACCACGTGGAACATGATGACCGGGGAACGCATGGCCTGGCGGAACATGTTCTGGGCTCTGAGGGAGGCAGAACCAAAACAACAGTCAGTCAACCAGGGTGGCAAAATCGCGGGTAATTTCCCCAACATTCCTTTGGTTTTCTGGAAACCTGAATCATCCAAAACCAGGTTTTGGGAAAGTTACTGGAATTTTGCAACCCTACAGTCAAAACAGGGCTGGTGGATCACGCAGACACGTTACACACTAGTGGTGGTCCACCTGCACTGTGTATCAGTGATTAAAGCCTGTTGAAAGTAACCATGTACAGTTTTAGAATAGGTTTGCCAGGTTTTATCATGTAACCCCTCAATTGGCTACAGATGAAAGGAATGGGCTTTTCATAGAATGATTGGAGAGAAACCCTTTTAAACACCTTCAAMATGAGGTAAGGTAGGTGTGAACTGAAAACATCTATTGAGTTTAATGTTGCCATAGCAGGAGTCTTGTTCGCCACACCTGTTACAGTACAGTAAAGTTGACTTTGCTAGTCATCTCGGATGCGCTCCCAATGGCACCCTAGGCCAGGGGCTATAGAGCTCTGAGCAAAAGCAGTGTACTATATAGGGCATAGGGTGCTATTTGGGATGTAGACATCTCCTCTCAAAAAAAGCTGAACAGACATCATAACCCCACTCCCAATGACCCTGCAATTCCTTGCCAAAATTCCTAGCTGTTTTCCCAGCCACTAATAATATTCCCAAAGGAAATAGATATCGCCCAGTGACTTCCCAATTTCAGGCTAGATCAAGTCCCAGACAAGATGTAATCTGTTTCCCATCCCAGGTTATTTACTGGGGTTGAATTAAATATATGAAAACAGACAGTTTTACACATGCTAAATGTCAGAAAAGCTTATATGTTATATCTTTAAGGAATGGGCTGGGAGTGCTATAGTATAGCCATAGGTTTATTGTGAGTGAGTGTGTGCGCACAGAAAATCCATGACAGTAGTGCCTATGCTTCTGAAAAGCACAAAACCTGACACAGCCCGTTGATGTTGACATAGACATACAGTAGACCACAGAGTAGAAAGAGAGACTTAACATTGTAGTCAGAAGCTTTAGCTAGAATGAATAGAATGGGCTCCCCATTCAAGGCAATGACACCATAATGGCAGGCCATTTTGAGTGTACCCACAGGCGTAAAGCAGGAAGTACTCATTCTATTTCTATGGAACAGTATCTGCAGCAGAGTGGGATGGGAGGAAGCAGCAGTTAGCTAGGGTGTTAGGATCTGGTCAGACAGAGGAGCTGAGGACGAGAGAGAGAGAGACAGATCACTGAAAACCAGAAGCTATGGAAGTTAAGCAGTGGTAGTGAGGGAGCCAATGGAGCTGCGAGACAAAGGAATGGATGCTGAGTAGGTAGCGCCTACTGAAGGTAGGCTTGACCTAAGAGTCAAACAGGGAGGGGTTAGTATTCACAGCAGACGATGGAGCTGATAGATATATGGGGATATAGAAAGGATTGAAGGTATGGAGAGGACAGAGGCTGAGAGGAACGGCAGCCATCCTCCATTTTACAAAGACCCAACAGTAGGATCAACCTAGGAGTCAAACAGGAACGAGGTTAGCTTTGCAACAGACAGCGGCGGCAGCAGAGGCCCTGCTCCGGTTAGAAGACAGAGCCGTGGAGAGGAGATGGAGGGAGAGGAGCAGGGGAGGGACTGGCGGGCAGGGGGCTCAGGACCGGTGGTCCACCCCGGCTCGGTAGATACAGGTGTCTTACTGTTCAAAATGGATGTTCCGCAGGTCTCCATTATTAATGCGTACGATGCAGTCGTTCTCCTGGAACAGACCCTGCTCCTGCGCCTTGCCTCCCCTCTCCAGGCGCTTGACCAACAGGCCTAGAGTCCTGGAAACATTCAGAAGCAGAAATTGGTTTAATGCTGCTGGCAGCTGTGCAAKAGGCCTCAGGGTTCAAAATGAGACTCAGAGCAGGCCTGGGAAGAGATCTACTGAAGCTTTACAGCAAACGTCTAGGCTCTACATCACCAACACTTTACTGTAGCAACATGTCCTTCATGTCATCTGCATCCTCACTGAGGCCACTGGCGAACACTGGTTGGTGTATGGTTTTAATATCCATTTTAGGCATTTAGAATTGAGCATTTTAAGCATCTTAACCAGAGTGACTTTGCACTCACTAATTTATTAGTGAGTGCAAACATTTTCATAATTTTTTGCTGGCTGAGTGTGAGATATGAGAGGGACTATTTGTGGCGTTATGTTTGTCAGTTCTAATTCTGGTGACTCAATGAAAGTGTATTTTCTTCTGTCTTCCAAAACATTAAGTGCATGGGTCTAGTTGCTATAGCGAGGTGTGCTTGTTTTTTCTCTTATCTGAATTCCAAGTTCAGCTCCTGACTGAACTGCCAAATGCCAAACATTATCATTCTGACAGGAGAAATGGTCAGGTCGACAGTAAGACGTAGGACTTAGAGAAATGCTGCTCCGTCACATTTGAGTTCGGGAAGCCCTCAGATGTCAGGGCAGTAATCCGCCATATTAAACCTCCTCCAGGCTTCCTGACTGCTAAACAATGCTGACTTCGCTGAAATATTGAATGCCGAGTAGGCCAGGGTTCAATGTAAATCAACCAAATTACCATAAATGTGCTAAAACTATTCAAACATAACTTCATATTCACAGGTATGTAGACACACTGCGAGATGCCGTGGCTTTCCCAAAATCCCCCGCTTTTCCAGAACTTCGGCTGGAAGATTCTCTGAATCTGGAGGGAATAAGCTAGCCTGGGTACCAGTCTGTTTATGCTATCATGCCACTCCTTGTCCTGTTTGGCATGACCAGGACCAGGAACTGTAAACCTAAGTCTGTGCTAGTGGACATAAGTGCAAGACCAGTAAATAAATGATTCCGTCTCTTCTGAGACGTATGTGGAACTGAAATGTGTATGACGCAACCTTCACATCATGTCAAATCCTTTAGACGGGAGTCACGGAGGAACATGACAGTCACCTGCAAACACTGAACAACCATGATTGATCACTGTAAACTAGCTAATCACTTCATGATGTGTGAGCATGAGGTGTATGAAGTGTAGATCCATGTGTAGTGTGTGTGTTGTACTGGGGCACATGAGGAGGATGCAGGGGCCATGGCAGACTAAGCTCTCTCCCTCCCTCTCCGTCTGTCCCCCCCCCTCCCTCCCTCCGAGTGTCAGGCCTGCATAGCGTCAGTGAGCCTGCTGTCTGTCTGTCAGGTGCTGTAATAGTGGGAAGGCTTTACCTGCGGTCCCGGGCACTGAAAGGTACTACATGGATCCCCAAGGGCCCGCCATCATTGGAGACTTCTACCAGCTTTACAATGTCACTGTGAGACAATGATGGATGAGGAGGGGGTGAGAGGGTGAAACCACATACGGGCAAAACAACTGGAAGTAAGGAAGGGGGAAGAAACCATAACAAACAGAGCAGGCAGAAATGAATAGAAAACATGTCTGTCTGAAGCACTAGGGATGAACGTCACACCAGGGCTTCTCCCCACATCCCAGGTCACAGAAACGCATCATTCAGGACCCAGTTCTAAGGAGTGTCAAGGTAGGTTTCCATAAATACTATGTATACATATTTGTACATATCATATATATCTATACACATATTTCTAAACCTTCAGATGGTCTTTCAGATTTCGATTTTCCCCCCAGATATGGTTTAGATTTCGATTTGATAGTTCTATTCAGTAAATTGTATCAAATGTGTTTTAAAACATTGTTGTTCTTGTGTTCTTTGACCTGTAACCCATTGACTTTCCATAGTGTTTCTGTTTCCTGTAGGATAAAGGTAGTACGCATACGAACAACATCGTTGTACTGCTTTGAGAGGTGGGGAAACCGTCCTTATTGGGTGAAATAATATCAACGACATACTGTACCTGCAGATTAGACTGGAGGCATGCAAGAGAGTTAATGACAGTTAGAAAACAATAAGAGTTATTAATATCACCAAGACAATGGAACAGCACATGGGTCAGTTTTATGGTTGATGATGATGATGTTTGGTTCACTCGAGTTCCACAACGAACGTTAGCCAGGGGTTTAAAAAKACTTTCTCCAAACCTGTTGAATGAAATATTACCTGTCCTGAATCTAGAAATATTATTTACATGAATTACAACATGGAGAAGAAACGGTAGCAGCAGTGGTGTGTGGTTAGGTTCTGCTCAGAGGTTTTAGGTAGTTAACTGGCACTCATTCTCCTGCTACATGTGAATGCTACTTCCTTTACTTGTTAGTGATCTTGTTAGTGATCAACATCAGGTGATCAGAGAGGTAGTTAGGTTGAGGCAGAAGCAGGCCCAAAAGCCCTGGATATATCCCAAATTGCACGCTATTCACTATAWAGTGGGCTATATTCCATAATTCTATATAGGGAATAGGGTGCCAATTGGGACGTATAGTCCTCTATCTGTAATTGAAAAACTTTCTGAGGAACTTACTCTAGGGACCTCAGAGGGGTATGGTCCATACAGGAATCAGCTCGGCCAATCGGCTCGATCCTGCTGTTCTCCTCCTCCTCATCCTGCAAAACACAAGACAACAGCCATAGAATTACATATAGAACTCCTATATTGATTTATAGGATCTCTGTGACAGCACTTGGACATCCCATCAAACCAAGCCTCTGGAGTCCTATCGGAACAGATGTTGAACGATGTTCCATTCCACGCCGAAATGAGTGGTATGGTTTAAATCATTCAAAAACGGTAAGTAGGAAACATGACCCAGACAGGTAACCCACATAACAGTCCCTATTAGAGCCTGTGTATTTGCTGCTATTCAAACCTGAAAAAAATGGCCAGGTAGACACGACAGGTGCGGCTCTCCTTTGAAAATGCACAAAGCCCTATACCCCTCAGTCTGCCATCTCTCACTGTGCCCCGACTCTGGGCATTGTTCCTATTGTACTGTATATCTTCTGTCTCAGTAGAGCCAGGACTCCGGAGTGACTCAGGAGACCCGACACGCGAGAGAGCCGACAGCGATACCGGAGAAGTGGGGGAGCCACGGCAACAGCAGCCACGGCAACAGCTCGCCTCAGTATTAAAAATGATGGCTGTGTCGGTCATGAAATTGTAGATGGCGTTTATTTTTCTTTACCTGTCATGACTTATTTTATTTGCATGACGTTCTTCATCCATAACCGTCGGTTATACGGTTAGACTGTCATTGTTGCCATGACAGTGCACTGTTTGCTGGTGAGAGGTGGTGGGGGCTACGCTGCCTATCTGAACCACAGTCCTGTTGTCCTTCAGCCTAAGCTCACAGTGGCTACAGAGCATGTCTCATAGAAACGTGTCCTATGCTTAACGTCTGCTTAACGTCTTTATGATAGGGGGCAGCATTTTCACTTTTGGATGAATTGTGCCCCCATAGTGAACTGCCTCCTACTCTGTCCCAGATGCTAAAATATGCATAGTATTATTACTATTGGATATAAAACACTCTGACGTTTCTAAAACTGTTTGAAKGATGTCTGTGAGTATAACAGAACTCATATGGCATGCAAAAACCTGAGAAARAAATCCAAACAGAAAGTGAGAATTCTGAGACTGGTCAATGTTCAACTCATCGCCGATTCAATTCCTTGTAAGATATGGATCTGTTTGCACTTCCTACGCCTTCCACTAGATGTCAACAGTGTGTAGAACGTTGAATGAAGCTTATACTGTGATGTTGAGCCGGATGGGAGCTGTTTCAGTCATTGGTCTGGCAGAGTGCCAGTTCCTGGTCATGCGCTTTCCTCATGATATCGCCTTGCGTTCCATAACTTCTACAGACATGAAGGAATGCTCCGGTTGGAACGTTATTGGATATATATGATAACAACATCCTGAAGATTGATTCTCTACTTAGTTTGACCAGTTTATTCGACCTGTTATATAACTTTTTGAAGTTTTCGTCCGAGTTTGCCTGTATCTGCGCGARCGTTTGWACAWGTGCACTAAACATGCYAGCAAAAGTAGCTACTTAGACATAAGTAATGGACATTATYGAACAAAACAACRATTTATTGTGGAACTAGGATTCCTGGGAGTGCATTCTGATGAAGATGATCAAAGGTAAGGGAATATTTATGATGTMATTTCGTATTTCTGTTGACTCCAACATGGCGGAGAAATGTTGTTTTTATCTGAGCGCCGTCTCAGATTATTGCATGGTGTGCTTTTTACGTAAAGTTTTTAAAAAATCTGACACAGCGGTTGCATTAAGAACAAGTGTATCTTTAATTATATGTAAAACATGTATCTTTCATCAAAGTTTATGATGAGTATTTCTGTTATTTGACGTGGCTCTCTGCAATTTCTCCGGATATTTTGGAGGCATTTCTGAACATGGCGCCAATGTAAACCGAGATTTGTGGATATAAATATGTACATTATCGAACAAAACATAAATGTATTGTGTAACATGATGTCCTHTGAGTGTCATCTGATGAAGATCATCAAAGGTTAGTGATTAATTTTATCTATTTCGGCTTTTTGTGACTACTATCTTTTGCTGGGAAAATGGCTGTGTTTTTCTGTGGCTATGTACTGAGCTAACATAATTGTTTGGTGTGTTTCCCCTGTAAATCCTTTTAAAAATCAGACATGTTGGCTGGTTTCACAACATGTGTAGCTTTAATTTGGTGTCTTTCATGTGTGATTCATGAAAGATTGATTTTTATAGTAATATATTTGAATTTGGCGCGCTACATTTTTTCTGGCTTTTGGCCAAGTGGGACGCTACCGTCCCACATATCCCAGAGAAGTTAACAGGAGTTATGGGTTGTCATTTGGTTTCTGAGCGCGATTAAAGGGTTTGAGACGTGTGGGTTACACGTAAATGATATTGTGTAGACAGAGAAAGGGGAGCGCAGCCTTTCTCCAAAGAAAGAAACTGACAGAGGGTGATATTTATGAAAAGGTAAAGAAAAATACAATATTCACATTCTATTCCCCAAGACAACACGATGTTCCTTGAAGAGGATGTGAATCACATTCACCATCACAGATGCCTCAGGCGAGTCCCACTGCCACATTTCAATAGCAGCTTCTCTAAGGACTTCTGTTTTATTCATTGAATGACAATTCCATTTTCCTAACCTGCGCAGTGGGCCCTGGTCAAAAGAAGTGACTATAACATGAAATAGTGTGGCATTTGGGATGCAGACATTGTCTCTCCCCCCAGGCAAGGCACAGGGACAGGGAGCGAATGTTGAGGGGAAAGTTGCAGACACTGTCTGTTCTCCATCATTAAACTATTGGCTCGGGGCAATAGGGCCCCACAACGCACCCACCCAGCATCTGGCTCAAGATGGTGGTTGGGACTTGCGAGTGATTTGAGTTACTCAAATATGTTGTCTGCAAAAACTAACATAATTTGATCAAACTACAGTAGATATACATTCTGCTGGTTATTGCTGCTGGCTATTGCTGGCTCAAGATGGTGGTTGATACTTGATAGTGATATGAGTGACTCAAATATGACCGTTTGCACTTCAGATACGCATATACAGCATACTCAATAACCCTACAGCAACTAAAAGAGACTTTCAAGACTGTCAAAAGTCACTTAAAAACACAACATGGCACTACCCTCCTCCTGTGCCAACAGGACGTACATTTCCTCCCAACCTAACCAAGTGGTTAGAACACTATATATGCAAGTCAGGGCTGAGGTTTAATGGCTCCTGGGAAGACAAGACAGGCTACAGGCAGGTAGGTAGCGCAGGCCGTGGCTGAGTCCCAAATGGCACTACTCCCTTTATCACAGGACAGGCCGAGTTTTCTTTTTCAGCCGAGTCATTGTTTGTTTCCTCATYTTAGTAATCTACCCCAACGACACTTGGGCCTGTGGGCTCATTCAACTTGAATAGTAAAATCAATCCAAGTCTGTCCCCCCCATCTAGCTCTCAGTGTAAATGAAGTGGCCTGTGTAGCAGAAGGGCAGACTGTACTTAATGAAGTGTGCTCCTGCTGGAAATGGACTGCTGATTGTTTACGGATACACACAGACATGCAGCCACAGAGACACGGAAACACACGCAAGCCTTCAAATACCTACAGGAGTCTTTAATAAATCTAAGAGAGAGAGACTAGCAGGTCCTGTGTCACTGGCTTGGTAACCCCTCTCAGGAAACCCCTCTTAAAGCTGGAATCCTTAGTCGCTACATTCATTTTTTGACTTAAAAATGAATTATATATGCCCATTCAGGAATATAACTTATAAATGCCTCACGGGCTTAGGTCAACTGTCATACTTCATCAGAACCCAAAATAATAGCCCAAATGTTTTTACAACATTTGTAAATAATAATAATAATAATAATGTAAACAAAGACTGTATAGCCTGGTTTAAACTATCATGGATGGTCAGTCCTTGTATCCATAGCTATGTCTATGAATTTGAGAGTGATTGCATTTCTCCAGGCCCATCCCTCAGCTTTTTACCACAACACAGGACGGGTAATCTAGCTTTAAGGCTAGATTTGGTTCCATTTCTGGGGAAGTGAGACAGTATGTATACAGAGAGCCCCAGGTGTTCTTAGGATCATTAAGGAGCACTATATCCAATTACAACTACTAGTGAATTAAATTAAGTCTCACAGTCAAGCAGACTGCCAATACCGCACACATCATTGCCACTGCTACTATCTTAAACAGGCCTCATTTTTCCTGCTAGACTGGCAATTATGAAGGCAACATACCAAGCTGTTGACTACTAGCTAGCTAGGCACATACAGCGCATTCGGAAAGTATTCAGACCCCTTGACTTTTTCCACATTTTGTTACGTTACAGCCTTATTCTGAAATGGATTATATGAATTGTTTTCCTCAATCTACACACAATACCCCATAATGACAAACATAAAAAACAAAAAAACATGAAAAAATACCTAATTTACATTATTCAGAGCATTTGCTATGATACTCAAAATTGAGCTCAGGTACATCATGTTTCCATTGATTAACCTTGACATGTTCCTACAACTTGAAGTGCACCTGTGGTAAATTCAATTTATTGGACATGATTTGGAAAGTCACACACCTGTCTATATAAGGTCCCACAGTTGATAGCGCATGTCAGAGCAAAAACCAAGTCATGATGTCGAAGGAATTGTCCGTAGAGCTCAATTTTGAGTCTCATAGCAAATGCTCTGAATACTTGTATATAAGGTATTTGTTTTTTAATTTTTTATAAATTTGCAAAGATGTAAAAAAAACAAAAAACTATAGTGTATAGATGGATAAAATTAGTTTTTCCACATCAATATTACAAGGCTGTAACGTAACAAAATGTGGGAAAAGTCAAGGGGTCTGAATACTTTCGATTGCACTGTACACACTTTCCTGTCGACTGGCTGAAAACACAAAAAAACACTGACAGGATGACGTTGACAGGATACGGGGTGTCCTTAGCCCAGTCTGAGACAGACAGTGTAAAGCAAAGGAAACTCTGACTGCCTGGTGTACTGTCTGTATATAAACAGGCAATGAGAGTGGAGGGCCAGCCCAAAGAAAAACACCCAGCTAAGCCGTTTTCAGAGCAGCCAGCAGAGCAATAACAATACGGAGGCGCAAAATGAGATTTCCAGTCTCTACTCTCAAAAGCTCCATCTGCGATCCACTTAATTCCCGAGCAGCCATTTCCGATATCCAGACAATCACTGACAGAGCAGCGAAGGGGCGGAGCACATATCAACATGACACACATACTATTCATCTGCATAGCAATGACTTCTGCAGTAAACAAAACCAGACTAATCACAGAATATGGAGATACGGCACGTTTGGGAAATGTTCAGATACTGTTCCCTTGTCCCAGAAAGAGTGAGAAAAGACGGATATTTTAAATGCTGTTTTAATGAGTGTAGCTGAGAGGGGATATATGTCAACGACCTGCAGCGAGTGTTCCTTGCTGAGGTCAAGCTCTCGTTTATACATAAACGTAGCTTAGTGGTTTCCTCCTCTAACCTAGTCGGACTACCACTTCAGAGTCCCGGTATAGTATATACTCCTTCCCCGAGACCGGCTTAGGATTCCTGTAAAAATAAGCTGAGTTGACATAGGCGCTGGTCCAACAAATACCGGCAGTTGTGATGTTTGGTGTTTAAACACAATCAACATGATCAGTAGAACTAGTCAGCCAGGGGGGGGGGGGGGCTGGGTGGTGGCAGTTCTGACACAGGACGTAAGGGAAGCATATGAGACGTGGCACCGCATCAGCTGGACGACACACAGACACACAGACGCACACATACATGGCAGTGGAGTGCGGTGCCAATGAGAGTTCGAGCAGAGCGAAGGTGGGATCCTTCATATGAGCTTCTAGATCATATCAAAGTCGGGTAGGAACACACACCTCATATACGCAGTACCAAATAAATACCATAATCATATGCTTAGATGTTTTGTCTGTATTTTTTCTAGACCTGACTGACTATGTAATATTGCCATTGTTTCGACCAGTTTAGGGTGTGAATTCCAAGAAGTGATATATGGTCTCCCCATTGAGCGGCAGTGGTTACGACCCAAATGGTACCCTAGTCCGTAGGGCTCTGGTCAAAAATGGTGCACTACAATGGGAATAGGGTGCCATTGGGACGCATAGTGTGTGTCTACTGTGGCTCGCTGGGGGGGGGGGGGGGGGGGGGGTAATGAAGCTGTTGTGAGACTGTTTGCATGGAGGGAGCTATTCTCACTCCACTGAGCACATCAAAACCCTAAACAGGAATTAACAGGCGTGTATGACTAGCCAGGTGAGGACGAATCAGAGAACAAAGGATGCATAGTTTCACACATTGGAGAGGAGGAATTCATATTGTATGCAGAGAATCACCACACACACACACACACACACACACACACACACACACACACACACACACACACACACACACACACACACACACACACACACACACACACACAGGAAATTCCCCCTGCATGTTGAAGAAATTCCTCTACAGATAAGCTATGGAGCAACGAAGGTCACATCAGCGTTAGACTTGGTTAACATGAAGCATTTACTAAAGGCAGATTGAAGTGATGTTTCAGAGTAACTGCATTGTGATGCAGGCAGGAACACTTGTCAGGTTAACTGAGCATTCCTTGTGTGAATAAGAGACCAAATAACCGTAAAAACGGAAAGCTGAGAGAGAGGGGGAGAGGAGATGGGGAGATTCTGTGAGAGCGAGAGAACGAAAGAGAGCAAGAAAGAAGGCGCGAAAAAGAGAGATAATTGTCACAAGACGCCCATTACCCACACAACTAGTCTTGTGGCTGAGGGAGAAACAAGTCATGCTGTATTGATGGCTGCCTTTGGGCTTGCAGGGAAGAAACATGTTGGTCTTTAGACTAGTGGGAGATCAGAGAAAGTACAGCTTTGTCGCTCAGAGAGAAGACTAGTGGCTCCACACTTCTCCTAGGTTCTTCTCATTCCGTGCTTTAGATAGCACTGCTTTGTTTGTGAAGCACGTCAAGGAATTTCACCTTTGTGGCTCCTCACTTTTCAACAGTCAGTCTGTTCTGTTTCACTGTAGCATCAAACACCAAGCCAGAGAAAACACAGTGAGGGAAGGAGAGAGGCCAAGGAGTCACCAGTAGTTGAGACAAAGGACTTTGTGAAACATGCACTAGTCTGATTGCTCAGATTATACATTGAGATAAACCTTCCGTCAAGAGCCAATCCAACAACTCTAACAGAGCGTTTTATAACCAGCATTAGTTTTGTCTACACTTGCTTCCTGTACATGTCTATGGCTGGTGATGATGCACACAGCTGTGCTTAAGGAGATATAGGTCAGGAGAGTTCAGCAAGTCTGCGTCCCAAATGGCACCTTATTCCATACATTGTCACTACTTAGAACACGGATTATAAAGACAGAACCAGCCACGTCGTGGACACCGACGTCTTGCTCCCGGACAAATTAACACCTTCTTCACCCACTGAGGATAACACAGTGCCACCGACACAGGCTGCTCCCGAGGACTGTGAGCTCTCGTTCTCCGTGGTCGACGTGAGTAAGACATATAAGTGTGTTAACCCTCACAAGACTGCCGGGCCAGACGGCATCCCTAGCCGCGTCCTCAGAGCGTGTGCAGACCAGCTGGCTGGAGTGTTTACAGACATATTCAATCTCTCCCTATCCCAGTTTGCTGACGCCACTTACTTAAAGATGTCCACCATTGTTCCTGTACCCAAGAAAGCAACTAAATGACTATCGCCCTGTAACATTCACTTCTGTCATCATGAAGTGCTTTGAGAGGCTAGTTAAGGATAATATCATCTCCACCTTACCTGTCACCCTAGACCCACAGCAATTTGCATACCGCTCCAAAAGATCCACGGATGATGCAATCGCCATCGCAATGCACACTGCCCTATCCCATCTGGACAAGAGGAATACCTATGAAAGAATGCTGTTCATTGACTATAGCTCAGCCTTCAACACCATAATACCCTCCAAGCTCATCATTAAGCTCAAGGAACTGGGTATGAACCCCGCCCTGTGCAACTAGGTCCTGGACRCCCCCAGGTGGTGAAGGTAGGAAACAACATCTCCACTACGCTGATCCTCAACACAGGGGACCCACAAGGATGCGTGCTTAGCCCCCTCCTGTACTCACTGTTTACCCATGACTGTGTGGCCACACACGCCTCCAACTCAATCATCAACTTTGCAGACGACACAACAGTTGTAGGCCTGATTACCAACAATGACGAGGGAGGAGGTGAGGGCCCTGGCGGAGTGATGCCAGGAATATAACCTCTCCCTCAACATCAACAAAGCGAAGGAGCCGATTGTGGACTTCAGGAGACAACAGAGGGAGCACGCCACCCATCCACATCAACAAGGCTGCAGTGGAGAAGGAAAAAAGCTTAAATTCCTCGGCGTACACATCACTGACAATCTGAATTGGTCTAACATACACATAGTGCGGTGAAGAAGGTGCAACAGCGCCTCCTCAACCTCAGGAGATAGAAGAAATCCGGATTTGCCACGAAGACCCTCACTAACTTTTACAGATGCACCATTGAGAGCATTATGTTGGGCTGTATCAACCGCCTGGTAAGGGGTCTCCAAAGGGTGACACAGTGTGCTCCTGTTGATGCGTTGGGCTAACCATCTGCCCTTCAGGACATTTATAGCACCCGGTGTCACAGGAAGGCCAAGGAGATCATCAAGCACCTCGCTATCACCCAGAAGGCGAGGTCAGTCGAGGTGCATCAAAGCTGGGACCGAGAGACTGAAAAACAGCTTCTATCTCAAGCCCTTTAGACTGTTAAATAGCAGTCACTAGCCGGCCTCCACCCAGTACCCTGCTTTGAACTTAGTCACTGTCACTAGCCGGCTACCACCCGGTTACTCATCCCTGCACCTTAGAGGCTGCTGCCCTATGTACATAGACATGGAACACTTGTCACTTTAATAATGGAACACCGGTTACTTCAATAATGTTTACATACTGTTTTACCCATTTCATATGTACTGTATATACTGTATTCTAGTCAATGCCATCCTATTCAACTCTTGCTGTATATATACTACTCTATCCTAGATATACTACATATTCTATCCACATACTGTCCATAATGTCTATACATGCCATCACACACCCACAAAACATACTGAACAAAAAGATAATCCTTTCACTTGACAGGTGTGGCATATCAAGAACCTGATTAAACTAGAGGTCACGGTCGATTAATTAGGGCAGATTTCACGTTTTCATAACAAATCGGTAATYGGCATTTTTGGACGCCGATTATGGCCGAATACATTGCAATCCATGAGGAGACTGCGTGGCAGGCTGACCAACTGTTATGCGAGTGCAGCAAGGAGCCAAGGTAAGTTGCTAGCTAACATTAAACTTATCTTATAAAAAACAATCTTCACATAATCACTAGTTACCTAGACATGGTTGATGATATTACTAGTTTATCTAGCGTGTCCTGCGTTGCATATAATCAATGCGGTGCCTGTTAATTTATCATCGAATCACAGCCTACTTTGCCAAACGGGTGATGATTTAACATAAGTGCATTCTCAAAAAAAGCACAACCGTTGCACCAATGAACCTAACCATAAACATCAATACCTTTCTTAAAATCAATACACAAGTACATTTTTTAAAACCTGCATATTTAGTTAAAAGAAATTAATGTTAGCAGRCAATATTAACTAGGGAAATTGTGTCGCTTCTCTTGCGTGCAGTGCAAGCAGAGTCAGGGTATATGCAGCAGTTTGGGCCGCCTGGCTCGTTGCGAACTGTGTGAAGACCATTTCTTCCTAACAAAGACAGTAATTAATTTGCTAGAATTTTACATAATTATGGCATGACATTGAAGGTTGTGCAACGTAACAGCAATATTTAGACTTAGGGTTGCCACCCGTTCGACAAAATACGGAACAGTTCCGTATTTCACGTTTTGTTTTCAAAATGATAGGTCATTAAATATGATCAAATCCGGAAACTAAGGCTCGTAATTTCTGTGTGTTTATTATAATTAAGTCTATGATTTGATAGAGCAGTCTGACTGAGCGGTGGTAGGCAGCAGCAGGCTCGTAATCATTCATTCAAACAGCACTTTCCTCCGTTTGCCAGCAGCTCTTCGCAATGCTTTAAGCACAGCTCTGTTTATGACTTCAAGCCTATCAACTCCCGAAATTAGGCTAGCAATACTATAGTGCCTATAAGAACATCCTATCAAAGGTTTATGAAATACAAATGGTATAGAGAGAAATAGTCCTATAATTCCTATAATAACTACAACCTAGAAATTCTTAACTGGGAATATTGAAGACTCATGTCTTCAACGTGTTCTCATGTTCTGAGCAAGGAGCTTTTTTACATGGCACATATTGCACTTCTACTTTCTTCTCCAACACTGTGTTTTTGCATTATTTAAACCAAATTGAACATGCTTCATTATTTATCTGAGACTAAATTGATTTTATTTATATATACATATATATGTATTAAGTTCAGTATTGTTGTACAGTCGTGGCCAAAAGTTGAGAATGACACAAATATTAATTTTCACAAAGTCTGCTGCCTCAGTTTGTATGATGGCAATTTGCATATACTCTAGAATGTTATTAAGAGTGATCAGATGATTTGCAATTAATTGCAAAGTCCCTCTTTGCCATGCAAATGAACTGAATCCCCCAAAAACATTTCCACTGCATTTCAGCCCTGCCACAAAAGGACCCAGCTGCATCTGTCATGGATTTCTCTGTTAACACAGGTGTGAGTGTTGACGAGGACAAGGCTGAAGAACTCTGTCATGCTGATTGAGTTCGAATAACAGACTGGAAGCTTCAAAAGGAGGGTGGTGCTTGAATCATTGTTCTTCCTCTGGCAACCATGGGTACCTGCAAGGAAACGTACCGTCATCATTGCTTTGTACAAAAAGGCTTCACAGGCAAGGATATGCTGCCAGTAAGATTGCATCTAAATCAACCATTTATCGGAATCATAGAACTTCAAGGAGAGCGGTTCAATTGTTGTGGGGAAGGCTTCAGGGCGTCCAAGAAAGTCCAGCAAGCGCCAGGACAGTCTCCTAAAGTTGATTCAGCTGCGGGATTGGGGACCACCAGTACAGAGCTTGCTCAGGAATGGCAGCAGGCAGGTGTGAGTGCATCTGCACGCACAGTGAGGCAAAGACATTTGGAGGATGGCCTGGTGTCAAGAAGGGCAGCAAAGAAGCCACTTCTTTCCAGGAAAAACATCAGGGAACTTTTGGCCACGACTGTAATTGTCATTATTACAAATATATACATTGCTCAAAAATAAAGGAACACTAAAATAACATCCTAGATCTGAATGAATGAAATATCTTATTAAATACTTTTTTCTTTACATAGTTGAATGTGCTGACAACAGAATCACACAAAAATTATCAATGGAAATCAAATTTATCAACCCATGGAGGTCTGGATTTGGAGTCACACTCAAAATTAGTGGAAACCACACTACAGGCTGATCCAACTTTGATGTAATGTCCTTAAAACAAGTCAAAATGAGGCTCAGTAGTGTGTGTGGCCTCCACGTGCCTGTAAGACCTCCCTACAACGCCTGGGCATGATCCTGATGAGGTGGCGGATGGTCTCCTGAGGGATCTCCTCCAGACCTGGACATAAGCATCCGAACTCCTGGACAGTCTGTGGTGCAACGTGGCGTTGGTGGATGGAGCGAGACATGATGTCCAGATGTGCCAATTGGTTCAGGTGGGGGAACGGGCGGGCCAGTCCATAGCATCAATGCCTTCCTCTTGCAGGAACTGCTGACACACTCCAGCCACATGAGTCTGAGCATTGTCTTGTATTAGGAGGAACCAGGCAACCGCACCAGCATATGGTCTCACAAGGGGTCTGAGGATCTCATCTCGATCTAATGGCAGTCAGGCTACCTCTGGCGAGCACATGGAGGGCTGTGCGACCCCCAAAGAAATGCCACCCCACTGACTGACCCACCGCCAAACCGGTCATGCTGGAGGATGTTGCAGGCAGCAGAACGTTCTCACGGCGTCTCCAGACTCTGTCACGTCTGTCACATGTCTCAGTGTGAACCTGCTTTCATCTGTGAAGAGAGGGCGCCAGTGGCGAATTGCCAATCTTGGTGTTCTCTGCAAATGCCAAACGTCCTGCACGGTGTTGGGCTGTAAGCACAACCCCCACCTGTGGACGTCGGGCACTCATACCACCCTCATGGAGTCTGTTTCTGACCATTTGAGCAGACACATGCACATTTTGGCCTGCTGGAGGTCATTTTGCAGGGCTCTGGCAGTGCTCCTCCTGCTCCTCCTTGCACAAGGGCGGAGGTAGCGGTCCTGCTGCTGGGTTGTTGCCTCCTACGGCTCCTCCGTCTCTGATGTACTGGCCTGTCTCCTGGTAGCGTCCCTGCTCTGGACCTACGCTGACAGACACAGCAAACCTTCTTGCAGCTCGCATTGATGTGCCATCCTGGATGAGCTGCACTACTGAGCACTTGTGTGGGTTGTAGACTCCGTTCTCTGCTACCACTAGAGTGAAAGCACGCCAGCATTCAAAAGTGACCAAAACATCAGGGGAAGCATAGAATGAGAAGTGGTCTGTGGTCACCACCTGCAGAACCACTCCTTTATTGGGGGTGTCTTGCTAATTGCCTATAATTTCACTGTTGTCTATCCATTTGCACAACAGCATGTGAAATTATTGTCAATCAGTGTTGCTTTCTAAGTGGACAGTTTGATTTCACGAGGTGTGATTGACTTGGAGTTACATTGTGTTGTTTAAGTGTTCCCTTTATTTTTTGAGCAGTGTTATTATATAAACATCCCTTTTTCAGGACCTGTCTTTTCAAAGATAATTCGTAATTATTCCCAATTATTGCACAGGTCTTCATTGTAAAGAGTTTAAACACTTGTTCCCATGCTTGTTCAATGAACCATAAACAATTATGAACACGCACCTGTGGAACGTTCGTTAATAAGACACTAACAGTTACAGACGGTAGGCAATTAAGGTCACGGTTGTGAAAACTTAGGACACTAAAGAGGCTTTTCTACTGACCAAAGAAAAAAGCCCAGGGTCCCTGCTCATCTGCGTGAACGTGCCTTAGGCATGCTGCAAGGTGGCATGAGGACTGCAGATGTGGCAGGGCAATAAATTGCAATGTCCTACTGTGAGACGCTAAGACAGCGCTACAGGGAGACAGGACGGACAGCAGACACAGGTAAAACCGGCAAGGATCTGTACTCCTGCTAATGTCTATGCGACAATAATTTGATTTGGGAATAGGGTGCCATTTTGGACACAGCCCATCATTTGGCTTGTCGTTTGGGACAACACACACACATATCACTGGGCTAGTCTCGTCTGTGCAGAGTCACAGTCTGACAAAAGACTGTTGCTGTCCCAGTCGACCTGGCCTTGCTGCTGTTCATTTTCAACTGTTCTGCCTGCGGCTATGGAACCTGACTGTCCACCGGATGTGCTACCTGTCCCGACCTGCTGTTTTCAACTCTCTAGAGACCGCAGGAGCGGTAGAGATACTCTTAATGATCGGCTATGAAAAGCCAACTGACATTTACTGAGGTGCTGACTTGCTACACCCTCGATAATTTCTTGATTAATATTATTTGACCATGCTGGTCATTTATGAACATTTGAACATCTTGGCCATGTTCTGTTATAATCTCCACCCTGCACAGCCAGAAGAGGACTGGCCACCCCTCATAGCCTGGTTCCTCTCTAGGTTTCTTCCTAGGTTTTGGCCTTTCTAGGGAGTTTTTCCTAGCCACCGTGCTTCTACACCKGCATTGCTTGCTGTTTGGGGTTTTAGGCTGGGTTTCTGTACAGCACTTCGAGATATTAGCTGATGTACGAAGGGCTATATAAAATACATTTGATTTGATTTGAAAAGGCCAAAAGACTGGTAATGCTCTCATAAGAATGGAAATCTGAAGGATAGAATGGCAAGCAGAGTTTTTCCTATCTGTGTGACACATTCAGGGGTGGTATCATGCCAGGGCACTGCATCGTCTCAAAGCAGGTAGGATTTCTAATGATATGGATGGCATGCTGTTCCAGTCCTGGTGCTACCTTTGATAGCACTACACTCATGTTTAAACCACAAAACGATAATGGACATATTCTCTCACTCCCCCTGTTCACATTTAACGCTGTCCTTTTCCCTCATTCAGATATTGCTAATGACAAATCTGAAGAACGGTTGTTGGAAATCTTGCAGACTTTTACAGAGTATCAATTTCTAACGAGGTTGTATAAGCAAGGGTACATTTTCCTTGTAATTAGCGGATTGTGGGGTTGAATTATGCAACAATATGTACAATGCCTCTGGGAGAGAAGCATTCCCAGGTGCTTTTCCTTGCTAGAGAGGCACCCTGAGCCTCTCAACTCCCATCTCTCTCAGCGGGATGTCAGCGCCAGCAGGCAGCTCTCTGTCACATTAAAACAAAAGAGAACAAAGATCACAGAGAGAGAAAAGAAGAAAGGAGAGAGATACAGATGAGACAGAACATGAGAGTGATGCTAGTACGGTCGGTGTAGCCATGGCGAGAAGAGAGAGACAAGAGAGGTGGGTAGGAAAGGAGAGGTCCTATTTGAGAAAAAAGGGGTTAAGATGCAGCACGGAGGAAACACAAAGAGAGCGAGAGGAGAGAGACAGCGAGATGGAGAGACAGCGAGATGGAGAGAGACAGYGAGAGGAGAGAGACAGCGAGATGGTGTGAGTGAGTGAGCGAGAGAGAGGGAAAATGAATAAGAGAGCAAGGGTTACACAGTGAGTGAGAGTAACCAGGTTAACCATACAGTACCTGTCCCCAATCCTGAGGCCACAGCAGCACCTACTGGTGAGGCTCATGGAGAGGAGCGCTCTAGTACTCTCTATGGAGAGGAGCGCTCTAGTCATCTCTATGGGCTTATGGAGCGGTGGTCCCCAGTGGCCAAAACAAGAGGTGGACCACTCGCACTCAGCTGTCTTATTAAGCCTCATACAAACATACCTCCACCACTAGCAACAAGAAATCTAGAAGCACATCCTCCAGAAGCAGATCCACCAGACATGATTTATGGCTCTACTGCTTGGGTTTACATGATTTATCATACTAAACCAGGAGACTGTAGGCTCCGTTCGGCTCCACCGCCACCTGAGGGACTTCCTCATCTTTGTTGTAGTGCGCAGGAAATCAGGGAGCGCTGGAGGAACCCTAGCTAGCGGCTCCTAACCGTATCCACAGGCTTCTTCTCCCCTGTGGTTTAGTAATGCACAGATCCAAGTCTAACCATGACAAAGAACATGGATACACACAAAGGACATACCGGACAGAAAATATCTTAGGAGGAGGGAAAGCAAAAAACGATGATTCAAGGTAAAAATCCATGGACTGGATGGTGGTATCTTTTCTCCTGACATGGATACAAGTGTAATGTGAATTCAGGAGCTGTGTTGTGAGGCGTATGCAGCCCTAGGACAACCAAGCACATCCAAGCCAACCTCAGGCAATACTGCTAGAAGTGAGAATTGAGGCCAGGCTAAGGCTCATTCGTTCATTCATTTAGAACGCATTCCAATTACGGTGCCCAACAGGATAGAGGAGAGAAAATGAGAAGAGAGATTCTCTCCCCTAAAAAAGCCAATTAAGCACAGCAGTATATGTCCCTGGCCCCTGCTCGCTAGTTCCAGCTCGTGTGTGTATGTGTGTGTGTGTGTGTGTGTATGTGCGCGCGCTGGAGTAGATAGCTAAAGCTCATAGAGTAATGAGGGGAAGGTTGTCTTGCCAGGCATATCCTCTCATCTGCAGGTAGAGGGCTGGGAGGGAGCCCGAGGCATGCTTCAGGGTGGCTCCACTCCACACAGTACAAACCTGTGATGCTGTGATAAAGCCTGTGTGTCAAATAGGGGGAGGGCTTATACAGTATTTGTCCTGTTTCACATATGTACAAGTGTGTAACTTGTACAGTGTATGGGGAAATGGAAATGTGTTTTTTGCATATCCCACTCCCCTGAGACACCCTCGGAGAGTGGGGTCACGGCATGGGATCAGCCATTGTTAGTGCTTAGCGATTAGTGCTTTTTGAGGTTGGTTTGGTTTCGGTTCGATTATTAAAAAAAGAATTACGGTTTTTGATTTCTGTTATTTTTTTACATGAAATGCATTATGTGGGTTGAATGCTGTAACACAGAATAAAACAATGAATTAAAGTAATGGTAGTGACGGCCCATTACTGCTTATCACTTTTTAACCATCATATTTTCACATTACTTTAATAAAATATTTATTTTGATGACTATCATTTCATTCCAAGTCATCATCTCTCATCTCTACGGAGCTCTCATCTCTACGGAGCTGCTGCCTCGCATCTCTACGGAGCTGCTGCCTCGCATCTCTACGGAGCTGCTGCCTCGCATCTCTACGGAGCTGCTGCTCGCATCTCTAGGAGGCTGCTGGCTCGCATCTCTACGGAGCTGCTGCCTCGCATCTCTACGGAGCTGCTGCCTCGCATCTCTTCGGGGCTCTCATCTCTTCGGGGCTCTCATCTCTTCGGGGCTCTCATCTCTTCGGGGCTCTCATCTCTTCGGGGCTCTCATCTCTTCGGGGCTCTCATCTCTACGGGGCTCACATCTCTACGGAGCTCACATCTCTACGGAGCTCACATCTCTACGGAGCTGCTGCCTCTGCTGTCTGACAGGTAGAAATACCGCGAAGCAACTGCTTTCTATCCCTCTCGATCACACGTTCTCTCAATTCAAATGTTCTTTGTCGCATGTGCCGAATACAACAGGTGTAGACCTTACAGTGACATGCCCTTAAACAACAACGCAGTTTTAAGAAAAATAATTTCAGTAAAAAATAAAAGTAACAAATAATTAAAAGAACAGCAGTAAAATAACAGTAACGAGGTTATATACAGGGGGTACTGGTACAGAGTCAATGTGCGGGGGGGCACCAGTTAGTCGAGGTAATATGTACATGTAGGTAGAGGTAGAGTAAATATGCATGGATAATAAACAGAGTAGCAGCAGCGTAAAAGGGGGGACAATGCAAATAGTCTGGGTAGGCATTTGATTAGCTGTTCAGGAGTCTTATGGCTTGCAGGTAGAAGCAGTTTAGAAGCCTCTTGGACCTAGACTTGGCGCTCCTGTACCGCTTGTTGTGCAGTACCAGAGAGAACCGTCTATGACTAGGGTGGCTGGAGACAATTTTTAGGGCCTTCCTCTGACACCGCCTGGTATAGAGGTCCTGGATGGCAGGAAGCTTGGCCCCAGTGATGTACTGGGCCGTACACACTACCGTCTGTAGTGCCTTGCGTTCGGAGTCTGAGCAGTTGCCATCCCAGGCAGTGATGCAACCAGTCAGGATGCTCTCGATGGTGCAGCTGTAGAACTTTTTGAGGATCTGAGGACCCATGCCAAATCTTTTCAGCCTCCTGAGGGGGAATAGGCTTTGTCGTGCCCTCTTCACGACTGTCTTTGTGTGTTTGGACCATTATAGTTTGTGGGTGATGAGAACACCAAGGAACTTGAAGCTCTGTGCTCCACACAGACCGGACAAGTAAGTAGGCACGCAATGGATTAAGGTCATTGTAGTTAATTATCACGTTTTCTGAACTAAACTATGTAGAATATTAGCCTGTTGGAAACTACAACTCTGTACTACATCGCACAGTTCAGGCTTAACCTGATTAATCTCTATTGYATTGAGCTCACAGAAAAAAACCTGACTGAAATGGAATTCAAATTATTGAACAGACGTTGGTCAATTAAAACAAAAAATAACAGACATTTCGGTTAATCGCTCGACCCGGGAGCAATTAGGGTTAAGTGCCTTGCTCAAGGGCAGATCAGCTCTTTGATTAGAACTAGCAACCTTCCGGTTACTGGCCCAACGCTTTAACCACTAGGCTACCTGCCGCCCCTCTATGTGTGTGTGTGTGTGTGTGTTGGTTAGTGTAAGGATTGATGCAGGCTGGCTGGTTCAGCTGCAGGATGCTAGTCTGAATTAGTGCAGTTGCGGTGACGGTATTACCGCCACACCGGCAGTCATGGCCGCAGTAAAATTCCACGTGAATCGTTGAGTCACGGTAATCTCCTCTTATGCACTCTGGACATGCTTAGGTAGTACCCAACTTGCTAACTACCATCATGTCCTCATGACCTGGTACTCAGGGCTCTATTGTTCCTCCATCAGGTCCTAATGGCCTGGTACTTGGGGCTCTATTGTCCCTCCATCAGGTCCTAATGGCCTGGTAGTCAGGGCTCTATTGTTCCTCCATCAGGTCCTAATGGCCTGGTACTTGGGGCTCTATTGTCCCTCCATCA